>NC_070597.1:6602471-6922471 GCF_027409825.1 Scomber japonicus | reverse complement strand
AAACGCAATATGTGGCGGCCGGTGTTGAATCTGTGGCGCACCGCCACGAATTAGTCTATGTGTGGGAAACACTGCATCAGGGGAGTGTGGGTTGAAGAGCCTGCGAGGCCGGCGTGCGCCTGCGGGGCCGGCATGTGCCTGCGAGGCCGGCATGTGCCCCGCGGGGCGCTCGGCTGCGGTCTGCTGCTGTGTGACGAGAGGAGAGCCGGTTTCCCACGAATCTTTAGTCAAGTCGGACGGGTTGATCTGCAGTTCGTAATCCGTGGTGAGTTCACTCTTGGAGTAGTAATCGTAGCATTTGTTCAAGTTTTGTTGATGCAATGCGGGAAGTACGATCTGTTTCTGTGATGACCATGAAAGCTTGACTGAGACTGCCTGCACGTGAAACTCGAAAGCGAGAGTGAACGAGGGGGAAGCTGTTAGGTCTGTTTATATAGGAGCCGGAAGGGGTGTAATTGGTGTGTGTTCCCGCTCCTGAAACTGCGCTTATCAAGCTTCGATTCAAGAAAAACTAACTAACATGAGATATCTATTCAAGTGCATTGACCTCTGTTTCAGGTCAGGCGCTGTCACCAAGTTAAAGTTTGTGTTTGTGAATGAGGTATGATAAATACAATATTAGATAAACCATGATCATCTTCATAGCTGCAGATCATTCTTACAGAATTTGTTGTATTGCTCTTGTATACATATTTACAGCTCAACAAAGAGATCTTCACACTGCTAAACATGATGATGTGGTCCTGTTGGCTTCATCAGATCGTGACCTCCAACTCTCACTGGATCGGTTCGCAGCCGAGTGTGAAACGGCCGGGATGAGAATCAGCACATCCAAATCCGAGTCCATGGTCCTCAACCGGAAAAGGGTGGAGTGCACTCTTCGAGTCGGGGATGAGATCCTGCCCCAAGTGGAGGAGTTCAAGTACCTCAGGGTCTTGTTCACGAGTGAGGGAAGGATGGAACATGAGATCGACAGGCGGATTGGTGCGGCGTCTGCAGTAATGCAGACTCTGCACAGATCCGTCGTGGTGAAGAGAGAGCTGAGCCGAAAGGCAAAGCTCTGGATTTACCAGAGAGTTCCTACCCTCACCTATGGTCATGAGCTTTGGGGAGTGACCCAAAGAACTAGATCGTGGGTACAAGCGGCCGAAATGAGCTTCCTCCGTAGGGTGGCTGGGTTCTCCCTTAGAGATAGGGTGAGAAGCTCAGTTATCCGGAGGGAGCTCGGAGTAGACCTGCTGCTCCTCCGCGTTGAGAGGAGCCAGATGAGGTGGCTCGGGCATCTGATTAGGATGCCTCCCGGACGCCTCCCTGGTGAGGTGTTCAGGGCACGTCCCACCGGTAGGAGACCCCTAGGAAGACCCAGGACACGCTGGAGAGACTATGTCTCTCGGCTGGCCTGGGAACGCCTCGGGATCCACCGGGAAGAGCTGGATGAAGTGGCTGGGGAGAGGGAAGTCTGGGCTTCCCTGCTTAGGCTGCTGCCCCCGCGACCCAACCCCGGATAAGCGAAAGAGGACGGTACGGTACGGTACACTGCTAAACATAAAACATGCAGTATCAAGTGCCTACCATCCACAAACCAATGGCCAGGTAAACATGGATAAATTTTTTTTCATGGATGGATGTTACGTAGACATTACATGATATATGTGTGTAATATGTACATAAATCTGCAATTCACATTGTTATTGTACAGGATAGAGGACAAATCAAAATATCAAACGTGCTCTCCGGCGCTATGTGAATGAGCACCACAACGACTGGGACATTCACCTGCAAGCTGTGGTGTATGGCATAAATACCGCCAAACAGGTGTGTTTTTTACTTTACAATCACTAATGCTGTTAAATTTGCATCTTGAGGAATGTCACATGTCACATTGTTTTTTACTGTGAACTTAGAGCTCCGCGAAGAACACCCCGTTTTTCCTGTTCTTCAACCGCCACTACCTCCTTCCTGAGGTTCTCAACGCCTGTCCCATGGGAGACCACTTTGAAGTTGGAGACCCAGAGGACGATCTGGAAGCTAGGATGAGGACAATCACAGACCTCAATGAAAAGGTAGTGAGGCACAAAGCTCATATATTGAAGTTGTTGTATTTATGTGTTTCATGTTATTTACTTTATTTGTGGCTTTGGCCAATAGGTTCTTGCCAACATAGAAAAGGCCCAGGAGAAGCAAAAGAGCTGTTATGCAGCACGCAAAAGGAAGCGCTGCAAAACAGTAGAAATTAACACAGGTGATGACATTCTCCTGTCTTCTGAGCCAAAGAGGCAGCGGCTGGGGCATGGCCTGAAACATATGCATCAAGGCCCCTACAAAGTCCTTGATATGTCAGAAAATGGCGTGGCCACCATCCAAAAGAACACTGGGTCCTTGCAGAAGGTGAATGTCGATCGCCTGAGGCCGTACTACAGACAGAAACGTAAGTGTTTTTAGTGTACTGCTAAACTGTTTGTGTGGCCATTGTTCCATTCTCCACTCTTGGTAACAACCAGATTTGGTAGTTTGTACTTTGTCTATGGGATCAATGCCCAACTTGTCTTACTTCAGATCGACAGTCTAGAGGACTGTCTAGGAGAGAGTGATCAAATCTGAGCTGGACATCTACGCCAAATACAGTAAAGTCATCCTCATCATCCTCCTGAAGTACCTGCCTCCCCATCTACGTCAATTTAAATGACACCCTTTCGGTCTCCACTCTCGGTAAGAGCCTGATGTCAGTAGTTTGTACTTTGTCTGTAGGATCAACACAATACTTAACTTATTTCCATCTTCTTGTTGTCTTAATTCAGATTGACAGTCTAAAAGACTAGGAGAGAGTGATCAAGTCTGAGCTGGACATCTATGGCAAACACAATGAAGCCAATTGTGTTTAAATGACACCTGTTCTCGGTAAGAAGCTGATTAGGTAGTTTGTACTTTCTCTGTGGGAGCAATGCCTAACTTATCTTATTTTCAATTTCTTGTTGTCTTACTTCAGATTAACAGTAGGAGAGGGTGATCAAATCAGAGCTGGACATCTACGTCAATTGTGTTTAAATGACATGCTTCCAGTCTCCACTCTCAGTAAGAAGCTGATTTGGTAGTTTGTACTTTGTCTGCCTAACTTCAATTTCTTCAACACTGACGGCATCAATGACAAGAGGTGCAGTTCCAGGGAAGGAAGCTCTTGAGAGGAGAGTACAGCATCCCAACACAAGACACTGAGGTAAAGTTAACTAGTATGAGGTAGAACTGGTGCTTAATTTGTTTTATTAACTGTAATATCTACTGAGTGTGTGGACACATGTTTAAAAGACAGTGCCATATAGTTTCAAGTTTACTATAATATCTGTTGTACTAATATCGTTATTTTTGTGCAATTTCAGGAAAAGATGAAGATGATCGGGAGACTGCACTGTTGACAATCATCCTTCTGCCTTAATCAACTACATACCTGTATGCTCCAGATTCAGATTGCTTCAGTCTTTCTCTCTCTTTCTGTATCAACCCCAACCGGTTAAGGCAGATGGCTGCCCACCTAGAGCCTGGTTCTGCCTGAGGTTTCTTCCCATTACGGAGTCGCCAAGTGTTGCTCATGGGGGAATGTTGGGTCTCTTTAAATTAAAGAGTATAGTCATATCTTCTTATGTGATTACATAAAATTGTCTTTACTTGAATATGTGCACAATTTTTCATATAGCTATGTACATACATGTGTCTTTAGTTTCCTCCATTGTTTATATTCATTTTTTAAAGCATGTGGTTAAAATTCAAGATTTAAATTCTTTGACAGTACTGTTTAAGCTCAGTCTTTTGTTTTTTCCATCTCTGACATTAATTTGATGGAAACACATTTTTGTATTTTTAGATTAAAATGTTTGGTTCATGTTCAATGGAATTCTTTGGTCCTTCAAAGTTATAAACTAAAAGTTAACAAACTTTCAGTACTGGCTTGAGCATTCATTCATTTGAAATGGTCTTGTGATAGTGTGTCAAACAGAGGCATGCATACCACAGTTTAAATATCTGTCTGCATCAAAACAACAGCTGAGGAAGTCCATCAGGTGAGTGGAGGAGCTGTGACAGAACTAGAAAGGGTGGTACCTGTGTCTATAACAAAGTATAAAAGAGTGCACATCACACATCAGATAAATCTTGGCCTTTTTTTCGTTAACAAAACTGTTCCAAAATCAAAGCTCTATGAATGTGAAATGGATGTAATGTAATGTTAAAAACTTCTGTTAGTTTATACCATTCTCAATTGAAAAAATATAAAATATATAATATGTTTATAGTACAATATATCTATATATACATATACATATATATAATAAAATAATATGATATAAATATATAAATAAAACAGATAGATACATAAGATAGTGTGTATCTATATATATTTATATATTATATAAAGATATATATACTATCTTAACTATCTATTTTATAGCTATATATAGATATATATTGTGTATATATATACTATCTTATCTATCTATTTTATATATGTATATAATAAAATAATATAATATAAATACGGTATATCAATAAAAATATAGATAGATAAGATAGTGGATAGATAGATATAATTATTATTACTATTACCTCGTATTATTTTATTTCCATGTCTGATTTCCAGATAGTTCAATGATATGTATACTTACTCTTAACCTCTGACAACTATTTATAACCAAACTATTTATATTCATTCATATTTATGTATTTATACTATTGATTTATTTTATTTATATTTATACATGTCTGATTTCCAGATATTTCCATGATATGTATACTTACTCTTAACCTCTGACAACTATTTACAACCAAACTATTTATATTTATTCATATTTATACATTCATACGATTGATTTATTTTATTTATATTTATATGTTTATACAACTGATTTATTTCGCGTATCGCGTTTTGAGTCTGGGGGCGTTTTTTCCAAGCAGAGTTGCCGTACATAACCGTCCAAGATGGTGGACGATCGAGAACGCTACTGCGCATGTCAGACTCACATCGGGTAGGCGACTCACATCGGGTAGGAAGTGAAGCAGTCTCACCTTCAAAATAAAGCCCACATATTTCACCCAGATATATTAGATAAAATGCTTTGGATTAACTCAGAGAAAAGCGTCAGGATATATGAAGTATATGAGGTAAATTACTCAAAAACACGTACAACTTTTATTCTTTTGGTTAGTAGTCTGCACAGTGTTTTTTTCTTTATCTATTTTTTTGTTAATACTTTATTGCAATGATTTCTCCATCACATAAACACAACCCCCCCCCCCCCCACACACACACACACATTTCATTGCACATTTTACACTTTAATAAAATAAAAAAGTAAATGTAAATGAGATAAGAATCAAATGAAATAAAAATAATAGAAAAGAAATGTGTAAATGTAGTTAATAATTCCCATTGTTTTATCTAGCCTGTCTTTTTAAGATATAGATTATTCCTTTTATCCTTGTGATCATTAATTGTAAGAGTTAATTTTTCCATATTCAAGGTTTGTCTAAAACCATGTTTTTAGTTGTGGGGTATTTGGCTGTCTCCAAGTTTTCTCTGTCTGTTTTGGGTATTTCTGTTGTTGGGGATAAACTTGAGAATAAGGCTGAATGTGTAACTCACTATTGATTTACAAACGAAGGGCTTATAGGGCTTTTTTTAAATTTTTTTTTAGAGTTACACATTGAAATAGGTATTCTTTTTTTTCTTCTCTCATTTTCATTATCATTTTTTGTAGCTTAATTTAATGTTGGATTTTATGTGGGATAGACATATATAAGCATTAACATCATACATTCATTACTTTATGCTGTTATTGAGAATCTATAAACTTATTGTATACTGTAAGTACTTTATGTTTGTTGTGTTGTGATGACTGAATAAAATAAAACACACTACTTTTGAGGGAAAATGTGTCAGTTTATTGATATTAGTCATAAAAATGTATCAATAGTGTCAATATTTAAGTATTGGTATATGAATCAGTTGCTTTACTTATTTTTAAAAAAAACATCGTGGTATAAAATTATATAGCAGGGTGTTTTACTTTGAAGTTTTAACCGGAAACGTCCTGTCTGGTGACATCATTGTTTGAGCAATCCACAACAGTAGCTTTTGGGGCGTCGTTTTTGTCCCTTTTTATGCTCTGAATAGGTTATTTTGGCTCTAGTGAAGTGATCGGTGGCCGTCCTTTGATGGGAATTACCGGCAGGATGATTCCTACCGAGGATGCATCAGCCAGGAAGAGAGAGATAGAGGAGAAACTGAAGCAGGTTAGACATGGCTGCACAGGAAGCAACGAGCCTGTGTTATTAATATTCATCAGAATGGATAAAGATGCATGCTGGATTAGTTTATCTTTGTTTATCATGGGTTATTTAGTGCTTTAAGAGAGTCATTGTTTGCCTGCTTTGTGTTTCAGGAGCAGGAGACTCTTTCATTCATTAGAGAAAACCTGGAGAAGAGTGATCAGCTGACCAAGGGCATGGTATGAATAACAACACACACACACACACAAAATGTCCCAATTTTTCATTTAATAAACCATGCAACAAGTTTAGTTAGTCATAGATGAAGAATAACTCACGCCTTTTTATTTAAACTTGCTCTTGTGTAGTGTGGATGTTTAAAAAACTGTGAAATTGCCCTTTTTGTGTTTAACATAGAAGAAGGGTTTCACAAATTTGAACCTCCATGTATTGCACTTAAAATGCAATACATGGAGCTTTTTTTATTTATTTATTTATTCATAGTTTTATCTTTTGCACTTTTATGTATTTTTATCTTTTGCATTTTTTTGTTTTGTTTTTTGCACTAAAGGATTGCATCTAATTGTGTTGTACCTGTGCAATGACAATAAAGATTCTATCCTATGCTATTCTATCTATTAATCTAGTCAAGGGTTGACAAGTCTAAATTCAATATTTTTCATCTAGTGTGGTGTGAATGGAGAAATAGTGACATTATCCTTTTTTTCATGTTTTCATAAGACTCTAGTTCAGGTGTGACAGGTGCATGTTTAGTGGTTTTCGAGCTACACCTGGTTTCCTGAGGTCTGGATTGAGAAGAAACAGTATAATTTCCCCTTTTTCTGTTTTCACAATTTTAAAAACAAGGTGTCACAAATCTAAAAACTGGTGTTTACACTGGTATTTAGGGTCTATCGACAATCTAGTCCAGGTTTAACTAAATATAGCATGTATACAGACATAGACACAGACTATAAAATATGCACTAAGTGTTGATTTTTAATATGTGAACTCTTCTGAAGTTGATAAAACCTCATTTCAATCCACAAACATGACCTCAGTTGTCCTAAAGTTGAAGTGAAGTTAAAAGTTGTTTTCTGTGATGTTTTCAAGACAATTCAAACATGCTCATGTATTTATGTAGATGACATTGATTTAGAATATATTTACACTACAGGCTATATTACTGTATATATACATATTTGTTTCCTGTGTCTAAAATAATTTGACCCAGTTCCTTCCACATCCACAAATAATTTGCAGTATTGCTCATACAATGTCCCCCCCCCCCCCCCCCCCTTTTTTTCTCCCTTTTAACGATGTCATTCTCTCCCTGAAAGGTCTCCATCCTGTCTTCGTTCGAGAGCCGCCTGATGCAGCTGGAGAACTCCATCATCCCGGTTCACAAGCAGACGGAGAACCTGCAGCGGCTGCAGGAGAACGTGGACAAAACCCTGTCCTGCATGGATCACGTCATCAGCTACTATCACGTAGCCAAAGACACCGACAGGATCATTAGAGAGGGGTGAGAGGAAGCTTTGATAGATTTTCAGCAGATATATAAAAAACCAGTACATGAATCCTAAAAAGGTGTTTTGTGTTCCAGACCGACGGGCAGACTGGATGAGTATCTGGCTTGTATTGCAAAGATTCAGAAAGCTGTGGAATACTTTCAAGACAACAACCCCGACAGCCCTGAACTCAACACAGTGGTACAGTATTACATTTATATTTTTATATGTATGTTCAACTGATATCATCCTTGCTACTACTTGCATCACATCCATCCATACAGTTAAGCTTCTTTCAGACCTGCAACTTGTCACAAAAATGCAACAGTTGGTCTCACGTGGGCTTTAACCCTCGTGTCGTCCTCCCGGGTCAAATTGACCCCGTCTTTTGACTGTTCCTTCTTTCCTCTCTTCTTCCCTCTTTCTTTAATTTTTCCTTCCTTCTTCACCTCCTCCCCTCTTTCTTTGCTCCCTCCTCCTTCCATCCTTCCTCCTTTCCGTGCTCCTTTCATTCCTTCCTTACTCCCTCCCACCTTCCTCCTTTCCTTCCTCCTTTCCTTCCTCACTTCCTTCTCTCCTAAATTCCTTCCTCTTTTCGTCCTTACTCCTTTCCTTCCTTCCTTCCTTCCTTCCTTCCTTCCTCCCTCCTTACTCCTTTCTTTCCTTCCTTCCTCCTGTCCTTCCTCCTGTCCTTCCTCCTGTCCTTTCTTCCTTCCTTCCTTCTCTCCTTACTTCCTTTCTCTTTTCCTCCTTACTCCTTTCCTTCCTTCCTCCTGTCCTTCCTTCTGTCCTTCCTTGACCTGAGGACAACAGGAGGGTTAATAAATGCTGGAGTTACTTTTAGGTATATGCCATGATAGATTTTACAAAGGGACTTCCTGTTGTAATATTTCTGTAACACTTTCAACACAACGTTATTTAATGAATTGAATGACGTGAGATTAATATGAAGGCTGCAGCAGCACAACACATAAAACATGCAGGAAAAGAGAGAAATACACGTCTTCTTCCACCTAAGATCTCAGTCATAAATGTATTTTCTCAGTCTCTATCTCTTATCTGCAAAGAAAATGTTGTTGAGGAGATTATTCTCATATCAGATGAATAAAAAAAAACATATTTTTTTAACATGGAGCTGCAACCAGAGTGTAATTTGCACATTTTTAATTAACTCATGTCACTTTTGCAGCACTTACATTCATTTAAGCACTATAAGCACCTCAGAGGTTTTATATGTTTGTGTCATAGTTTATTCTTTTTTTTAATGTTTTTTTATTATTATGACTCTGTCCTGTGAGAAATCTCATTATGGTTATGGAGAGAATGACAATTAGATGAATTTGAACTGGAACTAAAAAACCCAGAACAACCACAATAATAATCTGAGCAGCACTCTCTCTCCCTATGTTCTACATTCATGCTGGTAATACTCATAAAACACTTAAAAGCACATCTAGTGAAGTACTGGAGCAGCAGTCATAGTGTAATACTGGCCAGCAGATGTTGCAGTGTCATGCTATGATGTTGCATCACAGTGTAGCAGCTTGTAATACTATGATATAAATAAATAAATAAAGGTTTTGAATAAATTAGGAAGCTGAGGCTGTTGATGTAGGAGACACCAGAATCCCAACTTAACATCCAGTCATTCATCAAACAGGAAGCAGAATGTGCTCTTTTATAGTTTTAATGATGGAGTTGATGTGTCAGTATCAGTGGGAGCGGTGAAACGCTTTAAAGTCCATCAGTGACTCTGTGAAAGAACATAAAGCTTCCTCTCTTTTCATAGTATTTTTAGCTGATTGATGCTTTTATCTCCCTCTCTACACCAGATGCCAAATAAAGGCCCAGAGCTCCAACTAACGATCATTTCTTCCATCGATTAAGCTGCTTTTTTAATTTCTCAATTCATTGTTTTGTCTATAAAATGTCAGAAAACAATGACAAAAATTAACATTATAATTCCTGAGGGTTTATATGTGTTGTTTCATCCAATCAACAATCCATAACACAAAGATCATATATACCACATAATTACTATGAGGCTACAACCTGCAAATGTTGTCCTTTTTTTGGACTATTATTTCATGATCAAAATACATGCCAATGAATTTCTATCAATTAATTTACTTATTGTTGCATATCTATAACCAACATTTACATAACGGTCACCTTTGTCTGAATGACACAAAGCCATCACTTTAACATAAAGATGATCAAATCATTAGCACAGTTTTGTTGTCCTCAGGTCAAGGAAGGACAGGAGGAAGGAAGGACAGGAGGAAGGAAGGAAAGGAGTAAGGAGGAAAAGAGGAAGGAAGTAAGGAGAGAAGGAAGGAAGGAAAGAAGGAAAGGAGTAAGAAGGGAGGGAGGAAAGGAGGAAGGAAGGAAAGGAGTAAGGACGAAAAGAGGAAGGAATTTAGGAGAGAAGGAAGGAATTTAGGAAGGAAGGAAAGAAAGGAGTAAGGAAAGGAGGAAGGAAGAAAGGATGGAAGGAGGAGGGAGCAAAGAAAGAAGGGTGGAGGGGAAGAAGGAAGGAAAAAATTAAAGAAAGAGGGAAGAAGGAGAGAAGGAACAGTCAAAAGAGAGATGGGGTCAATTTGACCCTGGAGGACGACAGGAGGGTTAAAATGTGATGATGTTGTCTTACTACAGAAAGCTCGCTTTGAGAAGGGCAAAGAGCTGCTGGAAGCCGAGTTCCGCAGCCTCCTGACCCGCTACAGCAAACCCGTTCCCCCCATCCTCATCCTGGACGCCATCAGCATGGATGACGAGCTGGAGGTGCAGGAGGAGGTGGTGCTCGAACACCTGCCCGAAGCCGTCCTCCAGGACATCATCTGCATCGCCGGCTGGCTGGTGGAATATGGACGCAACCAGGGTACTGCTTTTTATTTGTTAGTCCGTCTGTCGCAACCTTTTATTTCTCACTTCCTGTCCCAACGCTGCAGTATTCCTTTCACTGCTCCGCCTCGGCATTTCCTTCCCTTTCCACTGTCTGTTTTAGGGTTCCTGTATTGCAGCTCTCAGAGAAAGAGAGAGATGATTTAGATTGTTGAGGTGGTGAAATCAGAGGCGTTTTCATGGCTACTGGTTTGTTCTTCTAGAGTTAAAATAGCATCTGTTCTATATTAAGAGACTAGAGACGTGATGCATTGTATAAAAATCAGGCTGGCTTGACGTCAATGTGACAAATTCCCTACACAGTAAGATATAACCTTAGTTTATTCATCACAATGCAGCATGACATGAGTCTGCCTTGTAAGATCTTTACTTTCCATCACTACATGCATATCAAATTACATATTCAAATAACTTAAAGTATGAAGTATTGTGTTAATTTGGCCACTCATTTATTTAGATAATGTTACAAAAATATACTTGAAACAATAGATTCTAGATGAGAGTCAAGGTAAATTAGCAATAAGTTGCTATAAATACAATAATTTATATTTCAATCCTTTCTTAACTTTTTCTTAACTTACGAATTATTGATATTTTGTGCATTAATATCTCTAGACAACATATCATGCACATTCCCATATATTCTGAGGTTCTACTGGAATATCTTTGCATGATTTATAGTTTAAAAAAAAGCTCTTTATTTATCTTATACTGGCCCTTTAGTTCAGCCTGTGTGTGAAACAGGTCGGTTTAGCTCCTGTTTCTTTAAGCAACCCCTCATATTTTGTGCATTAATAACTCTAGACAACATATCATGCACATTTCCAGGTCTCTATATTTATATTCTGAGGTTCTAACTGGAATATCTTTGCATGATTTATAGTATATATAGTATATTTTTTAGCTCCTGTTTGTTTAAGCATGATGAGCCCACTAGCAGACTCCTGCCGGCTCCAGAGGCAACAAGAACAAATAGTAGTAATCGGACTTTCACATATGTATTCAAGCCCTAATCTGACCTGAAATATGAGATTGAACAACATGAACAATCTGATAGACAAGTGTTTGTGGGTTTTTGGGAGGAAGTAGAGGTCGCTTTAGAGTTGAAGGCAGCCTTTGTACATATGTTAATATCAAGTTTTAAAGCTTAGACTATGTTTAGCAACCAAAATCATTATATATCGGATCGGCTGATATTTAGCATTTTATGTAATTTGTGAGATCGGCTGTAATGTCTTACTTACCAAAATCATACCAGTATAAAAATAGCAGAAAACCACAGAAAATATTATTTGTCCCCTTTAATGTTAAATAATGCGATTTAATTTAAAAATCCCTTCAAATTTCACCCTTTTCATTATTTTTACTACACTCTTATATTTAAAATGTCCACAGTAGCACCTGTTGCTCAACACACTCTCTCTCTGCCTCCCTTCAGACTTCATGAACGTCTACTACCAGATCAGGTCCAACCAGCTGGATCGCTCCATCAAAGGCCTGAAGGATCACTTCCGCAAAAACAGCGCCTCCTCTGGGATCCTCTACTCGCCCGCCGTCCAAACCAAACGCAAGGACACGCCCACCAAAAAGGCTCCAAAGCGACCAGGTCAGCAACAGACACACTTCCCTCAAAAGATTATCAAACCTCCTCAGGCGGTAATCACACTCCTGTCCGAGCCCTCTGTCTTTTTTTTATTTTTTTTAATTAATTTAACAAACGCATGATTCTGCATAATGTTGATTTATTAAATAATAGCAGCACCTTTCTTCACACACACATTTATTCTGTTTCAAGTATCCTCCACGATCTCTTTTATAATGATCCTACTCACCGTCCCTGTGATTTTACAGTCGGCTCTAACTGTTCCTTCATCCTTTCCTCTTTCATAATCCCTATGTTGTGATGACAGTCTACATCCCAGGTAAACGGAAAGCTTTAGTGTGTGCCTCGTGCTTGCTTTTTTTTTTGTCCGTCAGATGCCACATTTCACGGCAAATAAGTGACAGCATGAGGTGTGGTTTATTTTTTCTGTTTAGTGTAGAAATTGAGACAGTACAGATGTTTTAGTTCTCTGGAGAGATTTTGTAGGTTAGTTTCAGTTTAGATTAAAGCCTCTAGTTTCAATGTGGTTATATGCTGGTGGAAACAACAGCTATGGAGTTAAACCAGTTAGTGAATGGACTGAAAAAGTGGAGTTAATTAAATATCTGATATCAAGAATCTCTCAATCAAGCAGAACTAAATTTGTGATGTGTACAGTTTGACTCACACCTGCAGCCAATTGTAGAAAACTGTGGAGGAAAATCTTGAATATCATCTTAAAAATAATGAGATGCTTGATTCGGATAAAGTCTTCAATCCCAGTTTAATTCATTTTTATATCATGACAGTTATACATATAGTAACTGGAACTGAAACATCTGGATTAGCTCTGTGTTATATTGATAAACTCAATTATTGTGATGTTTGAAAGGCCAAAACCAACAATATGTCCTTCAATACTTTCAATGTACTCTGATTTCCTCACCTTTACTATAGCACTCAGCACCAAGACATAAATATTCAAAAGCAGCTCAACAATAAAACCAGAAGAATTATTACATATGTTGGGGACTATTTTTAGCGATGGATGAATCTACATTTGTTACTCTAGTGAGTATATCCGGCAGGTGTGTGTGTGTGTGTGTGTGTGTGTGTGGGATTGTCTCAAAACAAACTAAAGTGTGTTTATTCATGGAGATGAAGGAACATATGAGCCAGTGCAGCACTGTGACGTGTTTTTAACGTTTTTTGGAGCTCTGTGACTCAGAGGAATAAAATATATGTCCATCATTATACTTCTTAATAGATCAGTTCATTCTTGATGAAGAAGGAAGGAGGGAAGGAGGAAGGAAGGAGGGAGGGAGGAAGGAAAGGAGGAAGGAAGGAGGGAAGGAAAGGAGAGAGGAAAAAAGAAAGGAGGGAGGAAGGAAAGAAGGAAGGAAAGGAGGGAGGAAGAAAGGAGGGATGAAGGAAAGGAGAGAGGAAAGAAGAAAGGAGGGAGGAAAGAAAGAGAGAAGGAGGGAAGGAGGAAGGAAAGAAGGAAGGAAAGGAAGGAGGGAGGAAAAAAAGAGAGAAGGAAGAAATGGAGGAAAGAAGGAACAGTCAAAACGGACGGGGTCAATTTGACCCGGGAGGACGACACAAGGGTTAAAGTGAGTCAAGATCAACCAGATTAACGACTCAATGACAAACTAAAGTACTAACGGACCACATGTGACCTCAGTGAGTCTGAATGTATTAACAATCCAACAGAGACACAAACTACCTGAGACTCTCCACCTGTCAGTCAGAGATGAGTCATCTATGGCTTGTTCAGCTTGAATAGATGAAAATTATGCCATTACCTCAGTAACCTGTCTTCCTAACAGCAGACTATAAAATATAACATACTATAATAGCAGCTATATTTTGGTTTGATTATCTATTGAAACTGCACAAAAGATTAAACAAAAATAATTAAACATGTATTATGCTGCTCAAACCTTCAATTTCTCTCTTATATCCTTGAGAAGGCATCACAATAGTTTATTTAAGGCTTTTCAGTCACAAACAGAGATAGTGTTAAAAAACCTTGAAGACTTCCTGCTGCTGCTGGTGCGTCTCCATCAGTTCACCACCATGAAACTAGAGGCTGTAGATGTGTCTTTGTGTGTCAGTTAGTTGTGCAGAGTTGATTTTGTGTTTTGCTGTGAAAGGTTTTTGTGTGTTGTGTTGCTCAGAATAGTTTGTAGCCAGTAAACCTCTTTTTTTATAATCTACTTCCTGCGTTTCAATTCTGGAGCAGACTTTCATATATATAGAGAGAGAAAAATGTTTATTGTTTATTCTTTTATGGACAATAGCGTCGCTTTTTGAATATGAATGAAATCCATGGACATGCACTCACAGCTTGGTCTTGCTATTGCTTGTGCTGAAATGCAATAACAACACTCTCACATGAAATATGTCTAGAAGAGAGAAAACAGGTATTATATAAGACTTATTGATCAATCTATTGTAGCTACAGTAGTCTTGCTGATAATGAGAGATTTTTCTGAACCAATCTGATCTATTTTAAAGCTCCACTAATCAATATTTTTATATCAAGAATAGATCAAATGACTATTTTTAGCCCCTTTTTTGCTGTTTTGGTTTCACTGCACATTAACTATTTGGTTCAGTCTCACCAGCACGCAGATTTCAGACAGCAGACTGACAAATTTTGCAATTAGCTGGTGAAGAAAGTGGAGCATTTAGCAGCTAAACAGCCAGATATATATATATATATATATATATATATATATATATTTTTTTTTTTTATTTTATTTTTTTTTTTTGGGGGCTTTTTACCTTTTGATATACAGGTTTTAGTAGAGAGAGACAGGAAACTGGAGGCAGAGAGGGGGGAATGACACGCAGGATAGGACTACTCGGTGTGGGATTCGAACTGTGAGGACTATAGCCTCAATACATGGGGCGGGTGCTCTACCCACTGAGTTAAACACCGCAACAACAGCCAGATATTTTATGAAGGAGTTGGAGATGTAAGATTTGTGATCTCAGCTCTTTGTATGTTAAGTCTCATTGCACTCTGTAGACTAATCATAGAGGGAAATTAAAATCTCACAGATGTCTTCCGTCTGTCTGGGATGATAAAAATGTTTAAATCAAATCCCTAAAATGAATTTTTGCACACAGCTGGGGAACATTATAAGTAAATTAGGGAGTACTTAGATCACAAATGGGGCTAATTGAGAGCAAAGCAGAGCTGAAAATAAGAATAAATATAAAGGCTTTACATTCAAACACAATTTAAATAAGATGCTAATGTTGCTGTGTGTCTGCTGCATGTGTAAAGACGTAACTGTTTGCTAACACGCTAGACATAACAACTCTGTAAAGCAATGATAAGTCAGACTGGTTGTTGATATTGACCTCTGTCGCCCCCAAGTGGCCAAAAAAGAGAAATGAATGCAGCTTTAAATGTGCTGAATGTTTACTAACTCACTAACAAGCCAAGTTATATATATATATTAATATATGTTTTAATCCTGAGACTATTAATATATACTGTAGATGTTATAACAAACTGTATATGATAACATTAGTGATAATAATGCTGGATGTGTTCATGTTACTCATATTAATTGTGATGGCTGTTTTTTCTGTTTTTATATAACTGATCTAACCTGTTTATTCTGCTCTTACATGAGTGTTCTGGCACATGTGCATCGGGTGTGTTTTCATGGTGTAGCTGTAGTCGCTGCGTCGCTCACCTGGTCATCCACCCCGACCCCCCCCCCCCTCCTCCTCCTGACCCCCCCGCCCGCTCTGAAATACAAACTTCTCCTGGCTGTCTCGGTGGTGGAGGGGATGTGGTGTCTGTGTTTTCATCACTCACTTCCTAGCTCTCCCTTTTTTTTCTCTCTTCTCCTTCTTCTTCTTCTTGTTTCTGTTTCTTGGCTGTCTGGACCTCGCTGCCTCCGCCTCCTCCTTCTCCTCCTGCTCCTCCTCCTCCTCTTCTGGACTCTGTCTCTGTGTTTATGGGACCAGGGACCATTCGCAAGGCTCAGAACCTTCTGAAACAGTACTCACAGCATGGGCTGGATGGGAAAAAGGGGGGCTCTAACCTCACTCCTTTGGAAGGTAACGCACCTCGGTCTTCTCTTTGGTGTCTTGTTTCCCTCCTCGCTGACAGTACCGGTGTTATGTGTTGCCTCTCTGTTGTTTCGCATTTAAAGAAACAAGCACACATAAACCTCCTGTGTTTCACAACAGCTTTTATATGTTACAGATGTTTAAATACAGCATCGCTAATATCTAATAAATCCTAAAGAAGCAGCTGAATGTTAGCAGGGGTTTAGTTGGAAATGTCATCTTGCTCTGCAGGAGGCAAAACTCATTTCATTCAGGATATTAAAAGCAAACAAATCCATCCTAAAAGTCATCGTTTAATAATTATTATGTCTGAATCTAGGTCGTGATTTGGTTTGATTACTTTTCTCATCCCACCAAATCTAAATATGAAAGCAAGATGAGTACAAGACAAGACAAACCAAAAAAAAAAAAGTCAGTGGAAATGCTCTTTTGTAGCAGTCTTTAAAATTACAACAGAAAATATGCAGTATATAAATACCAAAAATATATATTATTTGTATACAGATGGTCATAAACACCACAGAATCACAGAAGAGAAATATTCCACCATCTCTGGAGATGGAATTACAATTACTAATATTATTTAGCATAATACAATACAGCTTTAATTACTGGCAAATCACATGATTATAATTCATAATAATAATTATATGAAATGTAAAATAAAAAAAAATGGAGAAAAAAAAGTTTCCAGTGTCCAAAGTGAAGTCTTTAAATTTGTAGTTTTGTCGGATCAAGAGGACACAACTTAAATATATTAAATTTATAAGGAAATTAAAAAAAAAAAAAAAGAAAGAAAGAAAAAGAAATAAAAGCAGTAAATCCTTAAATTTAAGAGTTTTGTCCATTTTTTATGTCAAATGATTAAATATTCCGACTGATTGTGGATTTTTTTGGTGTCAACATTGATGTTTGACAGTTTTTAAATAAAACAAATCTGACAAATCAGCTGATATTAATATTTGAACATAAACAACTCGTACTGAGCAGGACAGTTTCTAAATGAGCTCAAACATCAGCCAACATAAACACTGAGACTGATCATCTGTTATAAGATCATATCAGCTGTTAGTAGATAGTTTAAAGCTAGTTTCACTGAGCAGACGTCACCAGTGATGCACAAAGAAAAGATGAACAGTCAGTTATTAATGATTAACAATAACTTTAACATTAAATAACCAAACTATTCTGCAGCAAGCGAGTTTAACATCATTAATCTCAACATCCTTCAATAACTCACCATTTCAAGTAGGGCTGGGCCGATATGCTTTAGTGCCGATTCGATTCTTTAACGATTTTTGGGTCCCGATTCGATTTAAATTGGGATTCTGATTAAACAAGTATTGCGATTTTTATATTTCAATTATTGTGATTTTCTTTCCTTAAACAAGAACAGGTTGAACCAAACACTTGATAATACATCATAAGTCATATTTATAAAAAACAATACACACATCTCATCAGTTTGTGAGATTTATTTTGAAAAACTGTGAACCTGCGCTCACAAAAAACATTCTCATCCGCCAACATCTTACAATAAACTAAACTGCTACACTTAGCTGCTCTTTAGAAAAAATAAAAAAATAAAAAATTAAATAAATTAAATAAAAATCGATTCTGGTATGACAATTGTGATTAATATAAAAATCGATTTTTTTGGCCCAGCCCTAATTTCAAGATGAAGAAGAAGTTTAATCCTGTCCGGTGAGTTTTGGTGAAACATTCAAAAAATGTAACTAAAACCAAATTGGTACAAAAAGGTAAATTATCTTCAGTGAAATGATATTTAGTTTTATGATATTTAACAGTGTCAGATGAGGTCAAGTGGATATGGATCATGAATTAAAAGCTGTTGTGATATGTTTCTTGTCGCTGTAGTTTTAACACACACTGACTAACTTAGACATCATTCACACGCACAAACCAAAGCTCTTTTTTTTGGGCACTTTCGGCGCCCCCCCCAACTGCAGTGGGTGTCCCCCCTCTTCCTCCCCTAATGCCCTCCCCTCCCCCCCTGCTGGGTGCTTGGTGGTGGTCAGCACAGGTGTTCCAGGTTCAGGTTTGTGTCACCGTCCCTCCGTCGGGCCTAGTCACGACCCCACGGTGGTTTGACTAGGCCTGTCTCCCCCCCCCTGCTGCCCCACCCTCACCCACCAGGTTACGATCACGACCTGCGGGTCAAACACCTGTCTGACGCCCTGACCGAGAAGCACGGGGCCGCCGCAGGTGAGTGACGGGAACATGTGGGGGAAGAGAAGGAAAACATTACCACCAAAAAAAAAATTAATAAATAGATAGAAATAAAAAACTCAAATACTGCAGCTTTAACAAGTCTCACTTCCTTTTTCTGTACAAGAGCATTCACAGCCTGCAGCATAAACACATTATCACCTTCATCTCAGTATATACTCGTCACATATCTGAAATCAGCATCTTCTGTTCCCTGTCTTGACTTGATCTTTCCTCGTCTACCTCTCAGGAAAGGACGACGTGCTGGACATCGAGATCGACTCCTACATCCACTGTATCAGTGCCTTCGTCAAGCTGGCCCAGAGCGAGTATGTCCTCCTCACAGAAATCATCCCCGAGCACCACCAGAAGAAGACCTTTGACTCCCTCATTCAGGTCAGAGAGGAACACCTGTCTGTCATGTGCATTAAAGGAGTAATTCAACTTTTTCACACATAATTCTAAAACCTAAAACCATAAACTGTTAAAAGTGGGAAAGAAATGAGATACAACATGTAAATTAGAGAGATTTAAAAGTGCTGGTAGGTGTTTGATTGCTTTTACTTTGGACACAGCCAAATGTTTTCCTTGCTTCCTGTCTTGTATCTGTACTCTATACCTTTTTAAGGTATCGACCGAAAAGTCCAACAAAAATTCCCAGTTTGTAAAGCAGTCCTTCTCTTATTCACCCTTGTGTCCTCCTGGGTCAAATTGACCCTGTCCGTTTTGACTGTTCCTTCTTTCCTCCCGTCTTTCCTCTTTCCCTCTTTCTCTTTCTTTCCTCCCTCCTTCCTTCTGTCCTCCCTCCCTCCTTTCCTTCCTTCTTTCCTCCCTCATTCCCTCCTTCTCTCTTTCTTTCCTCCCTCCTTCCCTCCTTCTCTCTTTCTTTCCACCTTCCTTTCCTTCCTTCATTTCTTTGCTCCTTCCCTTAATTCCCTCCTTCTCTCTTTCTTTCCTCTCCCCTTTCCTTCCTCCCTCCTTCCTTCCTCCTTTCCTTCCTCCCTCCCTCCTTCCCTTTCCTTCCTTCTTCCTTCTCTCCTTCCTCCCTCCCTTCCTTCATTGACTCAAGGACAACAGGAGGGTTAAGACAGACAGTAACAGTCAATTGTTTGTACAGAGATGACTGGTACTATACTTGAGTGATTTCATATTTGTCAGATATTTGAATAAGCTTGTCCAGAGATAAAGAAACATGATACAACAGTTTTTCAAGCTTTTTCTAACTTGTACACATCTGTCTCCTCTCACCTCGTCTGTCCACAGGAGGCGCTGGACAACCTGATGCTGGAGGGCGACAACATCGTGTCTGCAGCCCGCAGAGCCATAATGCGCCATGACTACTCTGCCGTCCTCACCATCTTCCCCATCCTCAGACACCTGAAAATGAACAAGTCTGAGTTTGATTCAACACTACAGGTCTCCTTCATATTATCTGTGCAGATTTTCCTTCTGACGAAATAACAGGACATAAAAATAACCTTTAATTATCTTTTATCTAATTACATTTTTTAATATCCACTGTGTGTTTGTGCGTAGGGAACAGCAGCGAGCACCAAGAACAAACTGCCGACACTCATCACCTCTATGGAAACCATTGGAGCCAAAGCTCTGGAGGAGTTTGCAGACAGTATCAAGGCAAGAAGCTCATATTTTAAAGGAGACTTTCACAATTTTTCAAGCCAATCTTAAAACAACAGTCAGGAGCATAAATGAACATTAAAACCTGTTTCTCTTCCTATTATCATCCCTCCTGTTCATATTGACCATTAGACAAAATCCACAGTCCTTCTGTGCTGAAATGAGTTTAAAAGTTTATCTGAAGCTAATATGAAGCTTCAGCCGTCCAAATGAGTCAAATCAAGTCAATATATTTTAATGTTACAGTCTGTTTGGTATCAAAGTTCCTCTTTTTGTTACTATACTTCCACCACAGCTCAACAGGGAAACACAAATAAGCAATTTGATATGACTAACTCAGACTGCTGAAGCCTCAGATAAGCATCACATCTACTTTTATATGCATTTTTGCACTAAACAAGAATTTTGGCCCTTCTCACTTACACTGGAATCCCATTTGGAGATATTCTTATACTTATGATTTTGTCCCCTGTCACTTCCATTGAAAGCACATTTGAAGGAGATCTTTTAATAGCCAGCATGAACAGGAAGAATTATTACAGCGAGGAAAACCTAACCTTAACCCTAACCCTAACTCTTCCACTGTTCATATAACCTGACTGTTTTAAGACACACTTTAAGAAACTGTGAACTTGACCTTTAATCTCCATCACCAGCCACTCATCATTACTGACTGAATTGTCTCTTGTCTAACACAGAACGACCCTGATAAGGAGTACAACATGCCCAAGGATGGAACAGTCCACGAATTGACCAGCAATGTAAGCTAACGCTCAGTTACCTCTTTGTTGCATAACACCGGTTGGATTTATTTGCTCAGTCTGCACTTCAAACTCAACACCTTCCCTCAAAGACTTTGCTGTTTGTCCCTCTCCGGGGATCCAGGTGGTCTCCAGGGGAACGGCTAACAGCTCCGAGCCGACCGTTTCGGTTTAATGAATAAGCCGAGTTGATGCTTACCTTGACCTCTTCTCCTCTTTTCTCCTGCAGGCCATCTTGTTCCTGCAGCAGCTGCTGGACTTCCACGAGACAGCTGGAGCCATGCTGGCCTCACAAGGTACAACCGCATCAACACGGCATGTTAGCACTCATTAGCTTAGACCCCCTGCTGCCCCTGCTAGGCTGTGAAGGTGCTGTGTCCTTTAATGCTAATACCAGCAGTGGTCTGTTATGTATATTAAGCTATGTTACATCTCAGAGCTGGAATATCAATGTAAGTCTTCGGTTCACCTGCATATTACATGTAATGTTTGCTAAAAAAACATGTGGACAGTGAAGTGTTTTTCATTTTTTAGCTCTGATTTCCAAACACATTGGATTTGAATGGAAACATTAAGGTTTAAATTATGACTTTCAGCTTTAATTTGAGTTACCAGAAGCCCTTTTTATACATATTCCCCCAATTTTAGGACCTTTTAACTTTCTCTTTAATTAATTGAATAGGATAAAAGCCACTGGGCATTAGATTTTTAACAGTTTAGCAATGATACAAGCATTTCTCTCAGCTTCATTTATAGTAATAAACTGATAAACTCACTGTACTCTACCTGCTCAGCACCAAACAACAGACACACACAGTTAGCTGTAAGACTAGCTTGTGAACACAGTGGAGCATTTAGCAGCTAAAGAGCCAGATATTTCCCTCAGGAGTTGGAAAGAGCTTCAAGAGAGAGGGAATATATTGGCCTCGCATTCATCAGCTGCACATAAACACGACTCTAAATGAATGATAATGTTGCTCCGTAACTGCTGGATGTGTTAACGGTTTGCTTACATTAAAACTTTATACGGTAATAAAATCCATGGTGTGTTTACAGCTTGTTTCTGTGACCCCAAGTGGCTCAATGTAGGTTCAAACTTATAATGCTAGGTGGATTATTAGCATGATAAGATGTTAAAAGCATGTTTAAATTCAAACTTTATAAAGCGACTGTGTGTCAGTGTTGTGTTTTAGGGATTGTTGAGCAGCCAAAAACTCAATTATTGTTGCTTATAAGCTCAAATTCATGTTATCATTTCAAATCCAATGTGCTGGAGTACAGAGTTAAAACAATAAAACACTTCCTATCCAAACACACTGCTTGATCCACATACAAAAGTCGACAGAAAGTGTTTGAATATATTAAAAAAAGAGATCACATGGACCTTCTTTCAGTCTTGACCACATTCACGTGGATGTCTCACCACTTTGAACCTAATTGTGTGACCCAGTAGTACATTCTAACACCCGTCATAGATTCCCTAGTTTCTCCCCTTTCGCTCTCTCACTCTTTGTGTGTGATTTCCCTTAAATGTGTTTCTCACCGTCACCTCCTCTGCTTTTCCACTTTCTGGCCACATGCAGCTTCAAATTGCTCTCTCTCTCCGTCTTCTTTCAGAGGGAGGCTTTAATGACGCACTTTTATCCTGCACGTGTTCAGATTCTTTTCTTTTTTAAAGATTTACCATAGACTGTATAAAAGAAATGGACGTAACATCCGTGACGTCACCCATTGGTTTGTGGACTGCTGCTCTGAAGCCAATAGCTTCGAATCTAGGCAGCGCCATCTTGAAAATTTCAGTTGCATGCTGGGAAAAATAAAAACACGGATTCCACTTATATGGGCATGAGGCGGGGACATGGGCGGAGTGGGGGACATTGCGATAGGTTACGAGGGCTGGATCTCGAGGACATTGGTCAATCAACCTGTCAATCACGACGTAGCCACGCCCTAATGCATACCCTGCTTTATCATCAAATATAAAATCAGGGAGGCCAAAATGTCCCAAATGAACATCATACTGCATTGAAGAAGGCTTTAAACTAGCGATTGAGACCATTAACACATTTTGAAAACGTTTACTGAGGTTAGAAATCAAGTGAGAAGTTGGTGAATTCTCCATTGACTTGTATAGAGATGGTCGCCCCCTGGTGGCCTTTTGCTAGAATGCAGTTCTAAGTTACTTCCACGTTGGCCTCATTTCAGAGGACCGGAACTCCCCACCTGAGATTTACACGTTTGTTTAGATTAAAATTAAATCCTACCACCATTCACTCATTTGTGGGTTATAAATAAGCGTTTTGAAGGCCTCCGTCTCCATCTTGTCACCCTCCTTCCCCCCTCCCCCTCCATTGATCGCAGCTTTGCTTTCCATCCTTTTTTTCATCGTTCTTTCAAACCCCTCGACCGCTCGCCGCCTGGCTGACCACTGTGTGTGCTACTTGGCTTACTCTGCACTAACAAATCTTTTCTAACCTTTTTTGCACTTGTGCCTTCTTTCTCTCTTCTCTTTTGCCTTGCCCTCGGCCCCTCTTAGTACTGGGGGACACTTACAATATACCTTTAGACCCCAGAGGTAAGCAACAGACCGTGCGTAGGCCCCTGATGAGTCCGATTCTGAATGTTTGGTTGTGAATATATTTAAGTTGTGTTTTTTTTTTCTTTTAGTGTGTAATTGCAGCTAATTAATGCAAATTGACAGGAGAGCAGTCTATTAACGTGACAGTCCGCTGTGATGTGCATGTGTGCTAAAGTGCAGGTTGAAAGGAAGTACTTTTACGTGTTACCTTGGCAACCTGCATCCTTCCACTGTAATGGATACTTAGCATTAAAAGGGGAGGGGGGGACACCGAGCACTTATGTAGATTTTGATGAATGGTGTGTTGTATGAGCGTAAATTAAGTGGTGTGCGTGTGTCCTTGAGTAAATTTGAAAAGGTTTAATAAAAAGGTGTTAACATATGCCCTATTTTTTCAGAGAACAGCTCATCGGCGAGCAGCTACACCTCCGAGTTCAACAAAAGGCTCCTCAGCACTTATATCTGTATGTATACAAGAAACCCCACAACCTCTTCTAACATGAGCTTCCTCTCTTTATTGGTATTCATGACTTTTTATCCGTGCAGGTAAGGTGTTGGGGAACTTGCAGCTCAACCTGCTCAGCAAATCCAAAGTGTATGAGGATTCAGCTCTGAGCGCCATTTTCCTGCACAACAACTACAACTACATCCTCAAGTCGCTGGAAAAGTGAGCGTCTTTAAACACAAATATGAAATTATACACAAAACTTGGCGGCGCACACAGACTCAGCAGCTCTGCTCTCCTTGAAGTGGGTTTTTAGCATTTAATAAGGAGACAGCAAACACAAAGGGCTTGATTTACTAAGATCCCAAATAAAGGGTATTAAATTGCGTGCGGCGTGCAATAGACTATTCCAGACAGCCATTGGCATCTATTCATACAGTATGAAAATGAATTCTCTGAGTTGTGTAATCCATCACATCAGCTATGCATCTGTGTTGCTTGGTAACTCAATTTATTTGCAATGATGTAACTGACATAAATAAATACAATAAATCCTTGTTGATCACCGTGATGGATCACACAACTCCAAAAACTGTTTTAAAGTCTAAAGACACACACACACACACACACACACACACACACACAGACACAGACACAGACACACACACACACAGAGAGAGAGAGAGAGAGAGAGAGAGAGAGAGAAATGTAAGTGCATGAATTTCTAATGTTCAGTGTCACTTGTGCCCGTCTCCAGGTCCGAGCTGATCCAGCTGGTAACTGTGACCCAGAAGAAAGCCGAGACTTCGTACAGAGAGCTGATAGAGCAGCAGATCCAGATGTACCGCAGCAGCTGGTTAAAAGTCACCGAGCACCTTACAGACAGGAACATGCCCGTCTTCCAACCTGGCACCAAGGTCCGAATTTTATTATCTCCTTTCATTCTTAAAGAACAGCAAACTGTCCGCCAACGTTAATACACACGTGTTAACTTTAACACAGCTGTAAGATTTTTGGCACTGAGGAAAAATTCATAGTGTGACAGTTTTACAGAGGCCCGTATGGGGCTTGTGTGACCTGTAGGTCAGTCCATAAAAAGCTCTAAGCAGTGATGATACTTTAGGACAGTTTCTTTATGGGATTTATTTGTATAGCACATTTCAGTAACAAGGTAATTCAAGGTAAGTGCTTTACATAAAACCTAAATTGCATTAAGACTGGATATAAAAGCAACACATGGCAAAATAAACGGACATTTAAAAGTATTAAAATGAAGCTAAAATAGAATAAGACAAGATAAAAACAGGAGAATAAAAAGCTTGATGTAGATTTATAGATAATAAGCTGAATTATTCATGCTGACCTGGCGGATTCTGACATTTAACGATGTGGTTCAATTACATTTTATTGAGTTATCAAATCCAATTATATTCACCTTTCAACATTTCCAAAATAAATTGATTTGAATTAAAGCTGAAATAACTACAACTGAAAGATGCTAAAAAAAACTTTAATTGGCAATTTATGTTCACAACCTGGAAATGAGATGAGCTGCATCATGTATGTTAATTAAATACAGCTGCAGGCAAATTAACTGAACTATATAACTGATGGTGGAAAAACAACTTGTGAACTTTCACTGTAACCGAGTGCATATTAAAAAATAAAAGTGTGTTGACACTATGACACTAAAACCAGAACATTTGGGATTATGATTTAATGTTTGCTACATTTTCATTTACTTCTGTATTATGAAGCATTAAATCAGATACATCAGCACTTTCAGAAACATCCCAGATGTAATTATGACTTGGAAGTTGATGTGAACATTAGTAGAACTCATAATTATGATAACACTGATATGATGAGCAACAGCTAAACTAATGTAATCTAATCTGTTGCTGCTGCTGTTTGTTATATATTGTTAAAACTAAGAGGCTGCTACCTTAATTAGCACCGTCTGTTAATGAAAAACTGAAGAGAGATAACATCATCATTTAAATATTCATAAGTGCCTGAGCTTAACGAATCTGGGGACCGGAGCAGGTTATGAGAACTCATTTCTGATGTGACACTCAGATAATATTCACATGGTGTACTTAAATTAAATAGATTTCTTAAAATATTAATTTCCCTTCAGGAATCTAGAAACAGATCAGACAACTGAATGCAATCACGTGTTTCTGTAAAGTTGTGTAACTGAAGTCTTTTTTTTTTTCCACCTTCAGCTGAAAGATAAAGAGCGGCAAGTAATCAAAGACAAATTCAAGGTGAGGTTAGAATCACTTTTGGCACCACACGTTCAAATATCTTTGAACGTTGCCAAGTCCTGGAAACATCTTCAGTAATTTAGCACGAATATGAAAGAGTGTCTCTCTCTCTCTTTCCCTCTCTGTCTCTCTCCCTCTCCTCTCTCTCTCTCTCTCTCTCTCTCTCTCTCTCTCTCTCTCTCTCTCTCTCTCTCTCTCTCTCTCTCTCTCTCTCATCTCTCTCTCTCTCTCTCTCTCTCTCTCTCTCTCTCTCTCTCTCTCTCTCTCTCTCTCTGTCTCTCTCTCTCTCTCTCTTTTTGCCTCTCAGGGTTTTAACGACGGGTTGGAGGAGTTGTGTAAGATCCAGAAGGGTTGGGCCATCCCCGACAAAGAGCAGCGAGACTTCATCCGCCAGGCTCAGAAGAAGGTGGTGTCTGACTCGTACCGGGCGTTCCTGCAGAGGTGAGAGAGACGCTGGTGGAGACATCATGGAGACAAATATCAGCCTCACAAATATCACCAGTTTTTTGGGGTTTTTTTACAATAAATTTTAAATCTTAGTGTCTTTACAAAGTTACAAAATTAATCAACAGAGAAAAGTATTTATCTTCAGACTTCTTCTTTAATGGTTTAGCTAAATAATAATAATAATAAAGCATGAATGATAAATATATTTTAATTATGTTTTACTTATATAGTGCATTTCATACACAATGGCAACTCAATGTGCTTTACATAAAACAGAAAAACGTGCGATTTGAGATATAAAGATAAAATAAACACATGGAAACATTAAAACATACAATTAACCCCCCACCAAAATGCTAGAACAGAGCATTAAATATAAGATTGCAGCATAAAATAATGATTAGCTTTAAAATCATTAAAAAGACATAGAGTGCAAATGAAAGATTAAAATGTACCGTAAACTACACATCACACATTATTCCATAGCAGTTTAGTTTAGTTTAGTTTATTTGGATCCCAATTAGCTGTTACCCAGGCGACAGCTACTCTTCCTGGGGTCCATGTAAAAATAAATACAATCAATTACAATTACAATTACACCCCACAGACACACCAGATAAATGGAAATTAATGAGACATTTTATTGCTACACATTTGTAGCAGCTTATTAAAAAAAAGCATATATCTATTTTTTTATTGGCTAAATCGATTGTTTTAGTGTCAATATTTTATTTAGATCTAACTGTCAGTGATTGAGACTCTGCTGTCAGTTTATTAAACTCCCTTTAGTGCTTTTTCCACTAAGTTGGAGATAAGACTGAACATCAATGAGCCACTACTACGGATGTTTTTACTATATAAAGCTTTATATTTACTTTCATTCATTTTATTTGCCCTCATAAACGCCACTTATACAACATGTGTAGCACAATGTCCTGCAACAAAATGCTTCCGATGTAATAGATGTTTAAATAACTACCACCAAAAATGCCCCCCCCTCCCCCCTCCTCCTCCCCCCCTCCCTCTTTGTCTGATTCCTTCACACACTGACTTTTCTTCTTCTTCTCTTTCCTCCAGGTGTGCCAACATCAATTTCACCAAGAACCCTGAGAAGTATCACAAGTATCGACCGGAGGACATAGAGGAGATGATTGAAAAGTTGTTCGATACGTCTGCCTGAGCTCTGCACTTTTTAATCAAACCCAAAACTCCTGCCCCCCCCCCCCTCCCCCACGTACAAAACACAAGCTTTAACACCAGAGACGCTCTCCTCACTGCTGTTACCCTCGTCGTGTCTGATTTAACGTTTTGTACAAAGATATGAACAATGATGTATTTATGTAATTTAGCCGTTCCAGATTAACATTTAAAATGAAAAAAAATAAAAAAGGGAACTCTGTGAATTATTGTGTGTCATCATTTGTTTAGTGTGAGAGATACAGTACACACAACAGAGCAGATAATTAGTTTACCGACATGATAAATAACAGACAGAGCTGAACGTTGAATGTTTTTCTGTCATAGGCCCCCTCAGTTTTAAAGGTTTGGATTCATAATTAGATGCTAGGAGCTCAGACATCAGGAAAATCTGCTCTGCTTTGTTCACATTTGTACAGAAAACATCATTGAAGCTGGGAGTATCCTTGTGTTCCTCGTGTGCATCCTAATGAGCATTGAAGGGTTTTCTTCAGGAGAAACACTCCAGCTCTCTTCAGGAAGACGTCTTCAACAGATGTGACCTTTCTGTGCTTGTTGTTAACACTCCAGGAGCTCAAATACTCTAAATACATTTGCACTAGAAGAAATGTTGGTCAGCAGGAGTACTCGTCGTCACCGAGCGTGATGAAGCCAGACCCTGTTTTTTTGGTTTTCATTTGCATAACTTAACCACAGTCAGATGTTACGTGGGCAGTGGGCAGAGCGTGATGGTGTGTCTCCAGGGAGAAAGACTGGAACATGTTCAGTCACGCTTAAAAGCTGCTATTATCTATATTTTTATATTAACAATTGGTCAAATGAGCAGTGTATCACATTGCTTTGTAGCATGGTACAGTAATATTTTTCAGTTATGAGTGTTGTAAGGGATTACACTTAGAGATTCAGTAGTTAGTTACATTATTTGAATTTATTAATCTATTTCCAACATGAGAATAAAAACAGACATAGAAGACGAACAAAACAAGAATAACAATGTTTGAAAAGTCATTTTTACAGTTATTAATCCCAGTAATGGACATGATGGAGGGAGAGGGGGGGGGGGGTCAGGGCCATTGAGCTTCAGAGGGAGGGAGTGTCAGGTCCATTGAGCTTCAGAGGGACTCAAATATTTGCGATTGGATGACTTTAGAAGATGTTAAATTCGTCGTTAGCTGCAGTCTGAGGTATGAATAAACAATCTCGGTTCAGAATTGTCTTATTTAAAGTGACTTCACTGTCAGTGGTTTTATTTTTATTTTGTTGTCCTTTCTTCCAAAACTAATGTACAGCACTGGAATGCAAAACAGGAAAGACACAATTAAGGAGATATGATATACATAAAACAAACAGAGGCAGTGTAATCTCTTCTGCTGTCCATACATTTCCAAGATGTATGAACTTTGTACAGTTTGGGAGAAATTAAGTGTGCACATAAGAGCAATAAAAGAGAGGTTGGAAAAGAAGAAATTAGATCACCTCCACACAATCTGGCCACAAGGGTTTATATATTTGACCCACTCAGTCCATTACTTTACTTGAGAAGGCGAGAGAAAGTAATCCTTTCCATGACATAAATGTAATTTATAAGATCTCTCCTTTCGTGTGTTGTGTGAGGATCAGGAAGCAACTAGTGTCTCATCATTGCTTTTTTACAAGCAGATATAATAATGTTAATACGTTTCATTCAGTTTTAGTTGTAGATAGTTAACCCTCCTGTTGTCCTCAGGTCAAGGTCAGAAGGAAGGAAGGAAAGGAGTAAGGAAGAAAAGAGGAAGGAAGTAAGGAGAGAAGGAATGGACGAAGGAAGGAAGGAAGGGACGAAGGAAGGAAGGAAGGAAGGAAGGAAGGAAGGAAAGGAGGAAGGACGAAAAGAGGAAGGAATTTAGGAGAGAAGGAAGGAAGGAGTAAGGAGAGAGGGAGGAAGGAAGAAAGGAAGGAAGGAAGGAAGGAAAGGAGTGAGGACGAAAAGGAAGGAACGAAGGAAGGAAAGAAAGAAAGGAGTAAGGAGGGAGGGAGCAAGCAAGCAAGGAAGGATGGAGGGGAAGAAGGAAGGAAAAATTAAAGAAAGAGGGAAGAAGGAAGGAACACTCAAAAGAGATAGGGTCAATTTGACCCGGGAGGACGACACGAGGGTTAATAATAGAGGGAGGGTTTTTAACATGAACATAGAAGCCAGAGCAGGTTCAGTGTGTACAGTGACACTTGATGCATCATCTATGTGAATCAAACCTGCACACACAGAATCACACAAGCTGCCAACACTGATTAATGAATGCATCAGATGTTATTGGTCATGATATTTGGGATTCAACCAGATTAATTTAGCTCGTAGACTAAATTAACAGACTGAGGTTGAGTATAAAGTGATATCTATCAGTCTCCTGGGTTCTTGTTGGATGAGCTAATGAATGAATCCAGATTGTAAGGAACTCAAAACTACATATAGAATACACACACACACACACACACACCTTTCACAACTGGAAATGAAGTGTAACTAGTGTGAATGTAAACCCTGACGTCTCTTGAATGAACCTGACAGCTGTACTTCTGTCACCCTCTGAAGACAAAGTGAACACACTCAGCAGCAAAGCATCCTGTTGTATCATGTAGCAGGCTGCAGCTTGACACTATAATCTCCATGAAGGATCTCACAAAGTCTCCTCTAAACCTACACAGCTCTGAAAATATAACCTCCAAGGGTTCCAATTCATCAGCTCAGAAGAGTTTACGTAGCGAGCACAATGGTTTTATTATTCCAATGCATGCAAATACAAAGAAAAAGTCAGTAGAACTCACATTACAACAATAAATCATTTTTATGTTCAGAGCTTCAGCTGCACAGCCAGTCACAGACATAATCTGCCAAAAACATCACTTAAACAACACAGGGGATCTTCAAAATGACTAAATCCTCCAGGGACAATAAATGATCATGCAGCACACGTACCAGTAGAGAGAAAACACTGAAGTATATCTGTACAGGATCCAGAATTAGCAGCCCAACTGACATTTATTCAGATATGCGGAAACCATTTAAAGTCTCTCTGGAAACTGCTGGTTGCATAACATTCTGACAATTATTGTTCTCAGTCCGCCCACAAACCCTTCAGGCAGTTTCCAGACCAATTCTGCATCATTGACCCTCTTCAAGTACAACTCCTCTGAGCTTTTAAATAAAAAAACAAAAAAACAAAACAAAAAAAAACCTGTGCTGAGTCTTTTCATCCGTTCAGACCTTTTGGCCATTTAAATCTCCTTTAAATACATTGGATTTATATTTCTGGTTTTGTTGCTTTTGTACTTCTCTTAATTCATTTGTTAATATTGAGCTTTATATATATATTATTCCACTCTGAGCTAAATATTTTCATGGATTTATCATTTTTGTAAAACACTTTGTACATTTTTTTAACCTTTGTGTCGTCCTCCCGGGTCAAATTGACCACGTCTGTTTTGACTGTTCTTTTTTTCCTCCCTTCTTTCCTTCCATCTGCCCTTCCTTCCTTCCTTCCTCCCTCCTTCTTTCCTTCCCTTCCTTCCTTCCTTCCTCCCTCCCTCCTTCCCTCCCTCCTTCCCTCCCTCCTTCTTTCCTTTCCTCCTTCCCTTCCCTCCTTCCTTCCCTCCCTCCTTTCCTCCCTACATTCCTCCCTCCTTTCCTTCCTTCCTTCCTTCCCTCCCTTCTTTCCTTCCTTACTCCCTCCCCTCCTTTCTTCTTCCCTCCCCTCCTTCCTTCCTCCCTTCCTCCCTCCCCTCCTTCCTTCCTTGACTCAAGGACAACAAGAGGGTTAAACAGCTACATTAAACAGTTTTATCAAAGTTGACTCACATTTTTTTAAAAGGTGCTAATAGTCATTATTCTCTGTAGACACTAATAAATTCACAGTAAAGTGATGACTAATTTAAATAGCTGGGGGATTTGCTGAGTCGGCTATGAAGTAGAAATATCTACAAAGCTCCAGAGAACATGTTTAAGCTTGATTTGACAGAGCATTAGAATAATTTTCACAGCACATTTTTCATATTGCAAAATCTAGGTTAAATCCACCAATCTAGGGCCTTCTTTCCCCCCTTCTGACCTTTGACCTCCAACTTCCAAGTGAGAACAGCGGAAAGAACACGCTTGCTATCGCTAACACTACATTTAGCCTCATAGCTTTTAGGAGCGTAACACCATTCACCTTACAAGACGACTTCATCAGTGCAATGAAAACAGACATGAAGCTTGTACTTGAAAACCAGCGAGGTCTGACACTGAAGCTTTTTGAGCAGAATAAAGAGTTTAACACCATTACGTCCGAACTGGCAGCGCTAAGCAACAGAGTTGGAGAGATGGAGGCATTTGAATGTCTAAATATCTGCAACAGCCTGTGTGTGCTGCACTTGAGATTCTTCTAATTAGCACTAAAACAACATCAATTTTGCATCTATTTAGTCATAAAACAAAGTATTGGACAAATGAATCTGATATTGAATTCAACACCATGGATATCTACAACAATCCTCTACATTTCTGACTGAAATGTTCACTTTTGTTATATTTCTTTTCAATTTGTCACTTTTTGCACATGACGAAAATTGATTCTTTTTGCATATTCAGAGCTTTTCCTGCTTTTTTGTCAGTGTGCAAGACTTCTTTCTTTCTTTCTTTCTTTCTTTCTTTCATTTAATTTGGCCACACACAACTGCACACCATCTTCTGCATTCAAGAGCACAAAGACAGAAATGTCAACCTCACGGTGGCGCTAGAGGAAAAGCCACCAAACGATCACTAAAGTCAGGAGGCTTCATCCTTTGGGGAACAAGAATGTCCGAACAAAATTTAAGGAGAAAGACAGAGTTGTTGAGATGTTTAAGCCTGGAGCAGTAACGGCCTCTGCTCCTTTTCCCCTAAAAGATAAAAGTTCTCATTCATTCATCAGGCAGTTTAATCTATATACAGGAAATCCTGCAGTCTTTTTTTGTACTGAGATATTCCTCATGCGTCACTGTTTTGATCTTCATACTTTCCAAACAGGTGGATGCAGTAGATGTATTTTCTAGATGTTTCCAGTTAAATGAATACTGTTGGGATATAATGCCATATAAAGACAGTTAGTATGTGTAGTTCATAATGCTCAGTTGGCTCTTCTTCTCCTTCCTCTGATCTGGTTGGAGGTTTCTGTCTCTAGTTGGACGTCTCCACGCTGCTGACCGTGTTCACCGCCTGGATGACTTGCACCTTGGTGACCTCCCTCCTCGTCAACGTGCAGCTGAAAACCTTCCTGAAACCTTTGCGGAAATGCTTGGAGACGAGCGCGTAGACGATGGGGTTGAGGCAGGAGTTGGTGTAAGCCACCAGGTGGGACAGGATGCGGAGGACGTAGGTGGTGTGGTTGAGAGGGAAGCGTCCGAACCACATGCAGAGGATGACCAGGTGATGGGGGAGCCAGCACAGGCAGAAGAGGACGGCGACGATGATGATCATCTTAGTGACTTTACGCTTGGCTCGCCTCGACTCGGACATGTCCTTCACGGGGTCCACGCTGGTCCACAGGTACCTGATGGTGCGAGCGTAAGTGAGGCTGAGCACCAGGACGGGGATGAGGTAGCCAAAGATGAAGGTGCACACGTCCATTATGATGCGTGGTTTGAACTCCCAGGCAGGAATACAGACCACAGCGCCGCCCAGGTCCATCTGTCTGTAGTAGCTGAGATACGGTCCAGAGAAAACCAGGGCCAGAACCCAAACCAGACCGATGGAGGTCAGGGCGTTCTTTGGTGTTCTCATCTCCCTGGAGCGGAGAGGGTAGCAGATGGCCAAATACCTGCGAGAACAAAGGGAAGACATGATCCAGGTGTTCAGTTTTTAAGTCAAGTCTTGAAAAACAACAGAAGAAATGTAGAATATGGTTATAATTAAAAACAGCCAAAATTAAGGATCTTCTCTTGACATGTATGAAGACAGAGCTTGGAACAATAATGTGTGTCTGAAATGGTTTAGCACAAAGAAAAAGTATAATTACCACCTAAAAATCCTTAACCCTCCTGTTGTCCTCATTTCAAGGAAGGACAGAAGGAAGGAAGGAAAGGAGTAAGGAGGAGAAGAGGAAGGAAGTAAGGAGAGAAGGAAGGGACGAAGGAAGGAAGGAAGGAAGGAAGGAAGGAAGGAAAGGAATAAGGACAAAAAGAGGAAGGAATTTAGGAGAGAAGGAAGGAAGGAAGGAAGGAAGGAAGGAAGGATGAGGGAGGGAGGAAGGAAGGAAGGAAGCAAGCAAGCAAGGAAGGATGGAAGGAGGAGGGAGCAAAGAAAGAGGAAGCAAGGAAGGAAGGAAGGAAGGAAGGAAGGAACAGTCACAAGAGATGGGGTCAATTTGACCCGGGAGGACAACACGAAGGTTAAAAATGCATCTCATTCTTCCTTACTGCCAAATCCACAATGCATGAATGTGTAAGATGTCTCCTCTGTTTTTGTGAACTGCAGGTTTTAAGTTAAAACGTTGAATATTGGACCTGCTCATACATGTGTGTTAAACTGAGATTTAAAGATGAGCTCAGAGAAACTTTCCTCCTTCAAGAGATGAATGTGAAAACAACATCCAGCTGAAAGAGCAAGAGGAAAAACACATTTATCTGGAGGAAGGGTTTTAACAATGATAGATATAGATGCTAATGATCATGTTGAAAATGCAGACTAATGGCCGCTGCTTCAGGATGCTCAAAATAAATCTTGCTGCTTTACGCTCTTTTTTCTTCTGTCAAAAGCTGAATCTATTAGTGTCCGTCAGACTTGTGCACCTGTTTTTCGACACTGTCCATCCTGGAAGAGGAATACCACTTCTGTATGTTTTAGAAAGTATCTACTTATTAAAGTCAAGGTAACTTTATTAATACCCGAAGGTAGATTTGGTTGCAGTTTCAGGAGAGGGCATCACAACATTCAAACGGATACATACATACAAACTTCAGTGACAGCAGGCAGTTAAAACACCATGAAAGCAGACATGGGCAGGAGCTCACAGACTACAGACTAACTGATCAGGATTTGAAAAGTAAAACAAGATAATAAAAAAAGACCATTAAAAGAATTACTAAAATGCCAATATAGAAAAACCTGTTAAGAGCATGATGATTCAAAGGACATGGATGATAAATAAATTAATAAGTTAAAATCAGGTCTAATTTCCAATAAATAGAAAAATAATTAAGGTAGACCTTAAATAGAGACAGCAGCAGGACCGAAGCTGTTCCTATTACGTGTGGTCTTAGACTTTAGGACTTAATTGACTGTCTGAGGATACAGGATGTTGTTTTGACCTGTGATTTGTGTTGATTGGCTATACAAATGACCATTTATCTTGCCAGGAACTGCACTTTATTTGGCTTGATATTTGATATTGGTCTTCCATTTATTAAAGTACAATATGTTAGAGGTGGTTCAATTTTTGGCTTGAGCTGATTTCTCTTTTCTTATAAATATATTTGTATTTTTTGTTCTTGACTTGTCCTTGATTTACTTCAGCATAATGAGAAAGCTGAAGATGAATGAGGAGAAATCCAGATGTGATGTGATGTGAGGAGAAGCAGGGGGCGAGGTCAGTGACAAGTGTTTGATGCCTGACTTCATTTCAAATGAACATACCAGGACACAAACTAATCATAGCTGCCAGTGATGGCTTCACTATGTTTGAGAATGGATCTTTCTGTTCTGGTATTTGTTAATCACTGATGATTTAAGGAAACAGATTTTAAAAAAAGGTATGAGATAAGATGATGACGTGATATGATTTATTTATAGATTACAGACACAAAACCAAAAGTGGAAACATTTATTTCCAATTAGGTGCAAAGATGATGGTTTTATATAACAGAGAAGACATATTTCTATATTTCTCCAGGTACTTTGTTCCCCTCTATCTCAGTTGGTTGTATTCTATTTTTCATATATTGCCTTTTAATTGTATTTTGTATCAATTCCTCATTTTGTTTTGTAATTTTTGTGACCTGACTATTGTAAAACTTCCTAAAATCTTAACCAACCATGCACATGTTTGGTATTAATTTAGTATCATTTTAAATAAATAGCTATCTTAAAGTATGTTTCTTGACTGTGCAGCCTGCAGCTCGCAGGTTAATTGTAGGAATACTTCATTACGCACCTGTCCAGTGAAACAGCTGCCAGGGTGAAGATGCTGGCGTACATGGTGAGAAAAATGACGAAGTGCACGACTTTACAGACCACAGGGCCGAACACCCATTCATCCAGAGTGTAGATGGTGGCTTGAAAGGGCACACAGAACACAATAAAGCAGAGATCTGCCACTGCGAGGTTGAGGATGAACAGGTTGGTGGTTTTGGTGTTCATCTGTCCATTACGGAGCAGAACAGCGAGAACCAGAGAGTTTCCAACCGTGCCGAGCAAGAAAATAAGCGAAAAGCCCAAAGATATCACCACAGACTCTGCTTTCCAAGAGGAGGAGTTGAAAGAAGAGAAATTCATCTCCATGGTGTATTCATTCATCATTCTCACGGTGCGAGTTTCTGTCCGGCGACATGAACGCACCACTCGTGGAGACGCGCACCTCGTTTACGCGCAACATTTCCACATCCAGACGCAGCGAAAATCCAACTGTGTAATCCAACTGTGATACATCTACTGTACTGCAGAGAAAAGAAGCTTTGAAAAGGAGTGATTGGCTTTCTCTCACTCCCAACCTCCCTCTATCTATCTCAGATTAAAGGCTCTAACAGAAGGAACACGGAAGGGTGATCTCAATTGTGATGCTTTGATTAGGATGAAAACTGTTTGTTTGTCCAATGAAAAAAGAAACATTATGGGGGAAATTATTTGATTTGGGCACGAGGACATCCACATATTTAAAAAAGCAAACACTTAAGTCAAGTCAAGTCAAGTTTTATTTATAAAGCACATTTAAAAACAACCTGCAGTTGAACCAAAGTGCTGCACAGTTATTAAAATACAATGTAATCACACACAATATAATAATAAATAAAAACAATAAGGAATAGTAAGAGCTCAATTTAAAAACTAAAATTTGAATAAAAACAAATAAAAAAGGAGTAAAAAAACTTAACCTCAATATAAAGAATTATAGCTGAATTAAAAGTGAGCAAACACTTGTGCAGGAGAGGAATAAAGTTGAAAAATGCTAAAATCTCAAGATAAACAGAATTACACTGCATGAAATTATCATAATGAATATAGGAATGATGAGGGGTAGAAAGGCTACTACAAAATGAAGAAAAAAAGAAATACATATAAAATATATTGTACCAATACTAATCTGTCAGGACACTTACATTTTTAATTTTTTATTGAAACTTACATAGCATTATATCTCCATGTACAAGCAATTGGAGTTTAAAATAAATTAATCATGACATTTTTTTTTCTTGACACACACACACACACACACACACACACACACACACACACACACACACACACACACACAACACACTCTCATCACTGTTGCAGAAGTTGTTGCACTCTCAGGTTGCTTTGCTTCCGCCTTCTTGTCCACTTCATCCCAAACCAGCTCGATAACTGTGCTGGTTTGGTTTCTGATCACACTGCAATAAAACTATAGAGGTTTTAATGCTGATATTATTATTATTATTATTATGTCCGCTGATTATTCTCTTAGGATATAATTATGCAGTGACTGTTCAGAGTGAGAGCAGTCTGCCCTCCTGAGGTCACACTGAACCACTGCAGCTGTTGATGGAGGTAATGAAGTGTGCTTTCATGCTGTGGTTGTCAGAGGCTGATTCCTCCCTTGTGAATGATGCTGAGTAATGTTTATAATCAAGTTCTTATTTGAGGACTTTTACTTTAATTGCAGCATGCTTACTGTGTGGTGCATATTTTTTTTAATAATCAAATTTAAATGTTCTTGTCTCTATTATATTTGATGAAAAGCAGAGGACTGACTCATCTACCATTGCTTGAAAAAAGAAAGAAAAAAGGAGACATCAGGCACAGAAAGAATATTTTTTAATTGAGGCTCAAGTGCAGACTGCGCTCAATTCAACAATGCTGAGCAAATCAAACAAAGCAGACTGAACAAAGGCTCCAATAAAAAAATAAAAAAATACAAACTGAATTAATGAAACAATAAAGAACATGTGGTTAAACCATAAGGGCAGGCTGGGAGCTGATTGGCTGGGGATGACGGGCAGGTGTGGAGGGAGGGAAGAGCAGAGTGGGAAAAAGAGGAAAAAACCCAAAACGCAGTAGCTGCTCTGAACTGAGGACAAACCAAAAACACCTTCATCCATGAGCCAAATAAAAGTCCAAAGTATAACCATGTACAGTCTTCTTCATATATTATATCTTTATTTCTTCCTTCCTTCCTTCCTTCCTTCCTTCCTTCCTCTTTTCCTTTCTCACTCCCTCCCTCCCTCCCTCCTTCTGTCTTTCCTCCCTCCCTCTTACCTTCCTTCCTCCCTTCTTTCCTTTCCTCCCTTCATTCCTCCCTCCTTATTCATCCCTTCCTCCCTCCCTCCTTTCCTTCCGCCTTCCTTCCTCCCTTCCTCCCTTCCTTTCCTTCCTTCTTCCTCCCTTAGTTCCTCCTTTCTGTCCTTCTTCCTCCCTTCCTTCCTCCATCCTTTCCTTCTGTCTTCCTCCCTCCCTCCCTCCTTTCCTCCCTCCCTTCCTTCCTCATTTCTTTCCTTCCTTCCTTCCTTCCTTCCTCCCTTCCTCCTTCCTTCCTTCCTTCCTTCCTTGACTCGAGGACAACAGGAGGGTTAAACAAAACAATACAATAAATCTGCCAAGCGTAGTCTGAATATCAGAGTCTGCCGGAATGATGTGTCTTGTGGTGGAGGAGGAGGTGGGATTCCCTCCTCAGAAGAGATTTCAGGGGGGTCCCGACAGTCCTGGATGATGTCTGATCTTCCTCTGTGCACGAGGCAATCAGGACCAGAGGACTAATCGATGGCTGTTACCTAATGACCTTGTGCATCAGGGAAAACCTCTGCCAGCCGTCTGCTGCTGTTCCTGATTAGTCTGTGCTCCTGTTGTTGTTTTCAGGTCCCATAGGAGCTAAAACACAGCAGTGCCAGTAACCCTAACCCTTTTAAAATCTTTTCCTTTATAAAATATGAATAGCTACATTTGTTTTGTCAATATGTAGTTCACTGTAGGAATTGGACAAATTTATTCCAATGATCTTTTCTGCAGCTCCATCAAATGTGCAGTTTTCCTTTATTATACAGTAAGACAATTCATGTCATGTTACACCTGCTAACTGTACATTAAAAACATTGTCTACTACAGATAAAATGAGCAGCATAACCATCAAAACATGTCATTGGAAATATCTTGAAATCCACGTGATACATTGATAAAAATGAAAACCCCCAGTTCTCTGTAATAAAAAGAGCCTCACTGCTACTACTTCATTTAATGAGGAGCTCTGATTCTTCTTTAGACCTGATAACAATATATAATATTAAAGCTGTAAAATGTTTCATCAATCAACACAGAGAGAGCAATTGAGTTGATGCAAATGTGAAGGTAGTAACGAGATAAAGAGGCTGCATAGAGCTATAAAAACTATTATTTTATTTGTGTACTTAGATTTGTATATTGGTTGCTCTGACGACACGTTGGCATTGCTATAAGTTAACTTGCTCAATTCATTCATCTTCAACTTCTTCGGTGGTAAGCAGCAAGAGTTTTACATACATCACACTGCCATGGATGTATTTCCTTACACCAATTGTTGCATTGTTGGTGAGCAAGCTCTCATCAGTTTTTCAGACAAATGGAACGACACTTGACGGCAGCAGCGGGGATTCCCCTGAGGGAAAGTGCAGAGGAGGGGGGGGGGGGTCAATGAGGGCGAGTTAAACCACTACTGAAATGCAGCGCTGATGTCATCATGAGGAGGAGCCTACAGTGTTCAGAGCAGGTGGAAGCTCTAACCTTTGACTCGAAGGCAGCATCTCTACATGTGTTAACCCTCCTGAACTTTTACCATTTTTAACATCAATCTTTTTAACCGTGCATAAATGGCAAGGCGACTTTATTTATATAGAGCATTTCATACAAAGGGACAACTCAATGTGCTTTACATAAAAACAAATATTTAACAGTAAGAATTGGAAACATAAACATACAATTAAAAAAAAAACCCAAGTACAATAAAAATAAAAGCACAGACAAATAGAAAGAGAGAAAGAAAACAAAAAGCAGAAAATATGAGTAAGGATTAAATAAAAATTTGCATTAAAATGATTAAGAGAACATACAGTGCAAAAATGAAAGATTAAAGTTTAAAGTGCTTTAAAAGAGCTCAATCATAAGCATATGAAAAGATGAAAAGAGACACATTTTAACCTGGATTTAAAAATAACAGACAATCAGACACTCATAAAAAAGCAAGTTATGACCCTTTTAAAGACAAGTCAAACCTACTAACATATCATCAGCTAATTAAGTTGATATGTTAAACAGTTGCATATTTATGTCCAATATTTACTCTCTTTTAGCTCTCTATAAATTCCTGAGGGAAATATCTGGCTCTTTAGCTGCTAAATGTTCCAGCTAGTCTGCAGTTAACTGTGTCGGTTTGCTTCTTGGTGCTAAGCATGTACTGTATAATGGCTTTTTTAGAGCTTTTTCTCATAATAAAAGCTGTTTTTATTCATTTTATGTATTCATTTACACACATACATACATTAAAAACACACAGTAATGATGAGTGCAGAACAATGTGAAGGAGAATTGCTGAAAAACCCTCAAGCAGCTTGCAGAATGGCATTCTCCAAACACACAATTACATTATAAGAATTCATCCGGGTATAGACGTCATCATTGTCAAACTACAAACATAGCCAGAAAAACCAAACAATGAAATAACAGAAAAAAATACAGTCACTTAGTCACTGTATAAGCATGACAAACATTCACTGGACTCAGAATACTGGTGGCATAATAAAAGTGGCTCTTTTAAATTATTATTATCATTATTGGGCGCTGTGTATAAAATACTGAAGTGACACGTGGGGAGGTCACAGAAGACAAGTGCTACGAGCAGAGTGTGTATGAAACGGATGATTAAATGTGTATACTCTTGCAGCGCTGTGAGAGGGATTTGCTTGAAGGTTGATTACACTGTTCATCATCAGAAAGCCTAAATTAGCCTGCAATGAAAGGGGAGCTTGTCAGTGTTTCCCCTTCTATCCCTGTCTGAGCACCCAAAAGCCCCACCACTGTGACCTAGATCGCCCCCTCCAACTCCCACACTGTGTCCTGTTTGGCCTGTCCACCGTCTGAGTCCCTTCATCCCCATTTGACTTACAGTTTCCCACTCACACACACACACACACACACACATACGCATTAACGTCCTCCAACAGCTGTACAAATGCAAACACCCCTCACAGGACTAAATTTAACAGGTGGCTTTTTTTATCCAGGAGTATCCAGGAAGAAGCAGCTGCCTCGGCGCTTTTGTTTACTCCTCTGTGGGCCTCTGTTGCTCCGCTGGAAGTCTGAATCAGTCCGCCATCAAACATCCTGATTGTCTGAGGGAAGTTCTGCAAGTCTCAAATGTGCATGTGATCTTAGGATAAAGCATTAGCATTAGCATATAACACCCATTTCAAACTCTATGGAATTCCTAAATTATAACCTTTTTTTTAATGCTAAATGATGAACTTTGGTTATTTACAACCTTTAAATATTGGTGTCTTTTTAATTTAATGATTTGACATTTTGATTGATTGATGATTGATTGATTTTTTGCATATTTAAACCCTTTTTGCAAACTGTACTGCAGTGTTTTAGAAACTTGAATGCATTTTTATATCTCTCAAACTTCCATTCATTTTTGTATAATAAGAAAATCAAATCAGCAGACTCTTGAATCGTTATTCTTATGAGGTTACACAGAATTTTCACTCTATTACCAGGTTGGATTGCTACTGCTGTTTTATAATGATTTTTTGCCCAATGACGCTGCCACATTATGTTGTTTGATACTGGAACATTTTTAAAGGGATATTGAGGAAGGTGACATTTATCACCAAAAATATTCCCCTCAGTAAAAAAACAAAAACAAGCTGAAGCAAACAAACATCAAGCTGACACATGTTACCTTCCTTATTCATCAAAGTTCCCCTATGACTGACCTTTTTATCTTCTCAGCTGCTCCTAATAGGAAAGTACCATCGACTCAGGTGACACCATGGACTGATGCGACACTTTCAAAACATGCAGAACAACATTAACCCTCACATACTGTTAATTAGTCTGTACACCAATTCAAAAGACATTCACAATCACTATTAATCACATTTTATAGAATATTAAGAATACAACCTGTTTAAATGCTGATTTTTTTAAAAATAAACACAGGTCAAGATTAAAGATTAAAATGTAAAGTGCTTTAAAAGAGCTCAATCATAAGGGTTAGGGTTAGGGTTAAGAAAAAAGAAACAATTTTTAACCTCGATTTTAAAATATTTGGGGCTGACTCCACTTGTGAGTTCACCAATCTCAGAGCTGTTGATGTAGTTCTTCTGTCTGCAGGCAGATGGCAGCAGCAGCACAGTGAACAGCCAGTAGAACGTTGTGGCTCATCACACTTCATCAGTGGATGTTTCCTCAGAAGAGCTACAGATGGTGGCTCATGTTTACTCCTGTCTCCGCGTCCACCAATCACATTCGCCGAAACCAGGCCGCTTTGAGCTCCTGTGATGCATTAAGTCGGGTTTTCCATGTGTTTTTAGCCCTTCCCCGGTTATGTGATAAAACTGACAGATGATGACCTTTACTTTGCATGACACTCTCCTGCAAGCGCTTAAGTTAAATCTGATGAAGCGTAAGAAATGATACAAGATTAATGGGTGTTTTTTTTAGGGAAACACAAGAATGTCAGTTTTTTCTCTTGACAATCAGAGTATCAGATCAAGATGAACATGAGTCACCTACCAGATACCATGTCATACCATGTCATGACATCATGGGGTGTTGGAGCGTTCATCGGATTGGCAGCGCAGGAATGTTAAAAAGTTGGGCGAGACTGGTAACCAGACGCTGCACACACACTCGTAGTGGCCACACATGGGAATATTTGGACTTCAATGAAAAGAAATCATTACAGAGACTAATGCACGCTTTTATATCCAGCAGGCTAGACTGTTGTAATGCTCTCTTATCTGGTCTACACACACACACACACACACACACACACACACACAAAAGACAAAGAAAACACATTACACCTGTCTTAAGGTCCTTACATTGGTTATCTGTCAGTTTTTTGTATTGATTTTATTGATTCATGGTCCTGCACCTGCCTACTGCATGAACCAGTATGAGGTACATTTATTTAAAAAATGCTGAGGTATTTTACTTGAGATATTCAAATCTAGATTTTGCATAGGCCTATAAAATAATGTGATGTATTATATTTTTTAATACATATATTTCTTATATCTTAGATTGACTCTGCAGCTGTGGCAGAGGAACCTGTTATACACAGAGGCATTAAAGAGTCTTTTCCTGTTAATCAGAAGAAATCTACACAGATTCAATGTTACAAAACAATAAAATATGAAAGATTTCATGGGTTGTTTATACATTTTATATTATACTGAATATATATGTAGATGTAGATGTACAGTACTGTGCAGATGGGCCCTAAAAGTAAAGTGAGGATGCTTAAGTCATGAATCCTAACCCTCTTCTTCTTGGTTCTTCATGACTCTGGGTTTGGGCTTGTTGTCATGACGTAAAATGTGGGACAGATGCTTCCCTGATGGTGCATGATGAGTACCATATATACTGCTAGGTGCAAACTGTAAGACTGTACAGTAAGGCAGATGTAGAGTTTGACTGGCTGTGATCAATCATGTTCAGTTTAAGTTGCTCTGAAAGTTACTTTTACACTTGATAACTTGATAAATGTGTCTCATTCATCACACTAAGCCAAGAACTTTTTATTTTTTTTATTTTAGTATAAAATACATCTGTATTATCCACTAGGGTGGAAAATTGTCTTTGGCTCACTAAAACATGAAGATTCACTACACATGATTCTTACAAGAAAGAGACAGTGAAGCAGTCGCTATAACAAACACAGAGACAAGGTCACATTACTCATTAAAAACAGTTCATGTCATGTCTGTGGCTTAAATCTAATCAGTCACTTTGCAGAGTTAAGAATACTGATAGCACTTTGGATGGAGGACTTAAAGAACAGATTCACAATTTTTCAAGTGTACAAGTCAAGAGTCAGGTTATATAAACACTGAAAGAGGTTTTCCTCACTGTAATCATTCCTCCTGTTCTTACTGACTATTAAAAAATCCCCTTCAAATGTGCTTTCAGTGTAACTGATGGGGTTATATGATTACACAAGCCTTCAACAGTCTCGAGTTAGTCATATCACCACATTTACAGTCTTTTCAGCATCAAATTTCCTCTTTGTGTTTCCCTGTTGAGCTGTAGTGGAAGTACAGTAACAAAAGGAAAATGTTGAAAGATATCTACTTGATTTGACTCATTCGGACAGCTGAAGTTTCATATTAGCTTCAGATAAACTTTTATTACATTTTTGCACAGAAGGAAGACTGTGGATTTTGTCTCTTATCATTTACATTGTAAGTGCATTATGAAGGGATTTTCTAATGGTCTGTACGAACAGGAGGGATGAGTACGGCAAGAAAAACGTGTCAAATTTAATCTGGGCTCCTGACTTTTGTTATAAGACAGACCTGAAATATTGTGAACCTGTCCTTTAAATGTAAGAAATGTGAAAAATACGGGCCCTGAATGTAACATTAGCTACAACAGGAAAGCTGTGGATGAATTTTTCATTCACTGTACTGTAGCTTTCCTGTTGCTTGTACTGTTTCCTGTGTGCCACAACCCACACATCACAATACTCTTAATAACTAAGAGTCCAACACACAAGTGTCAAGTGGTATGCCATTGGTACGATGGCTCATTATTGCCTAAACCGTGGTAGTTCAAACTCTTCCCATCACACAGGATGATAAGCTTTCAGTCCAATGGGATGTTCTTCGATCTATTGGGGTTTTGGAATAATGAGCCTTCACACCAGTCCTCACACTTGCACGGAGGTGTATTGAGAACCTCAAAACATCTGCTCTTAACAACAACAAAGTGCTCATCTGCTCAAATGGCCAAAACCCCCTCATGACAAAACCTCACAGTGTAACCAAGGCAGATAAACCTCCTGGTAATGGTCATTTGGACAACTTTCTCTCTCTCTCTCACACGCACACACAATCCTCCACATCCTCTCAACTCCCCGCCGCCGTGCCTCGCTGATAGTCCCACACTTTATAAATAGCGTGCGCTTTTAATATGCGCGTGTGTCCAGTGGATAACGTCAGCGCTTTGGGAGAGAGGCTCAAAGAGTGTTTCATTATAAACCTGTACCATTAAAACTTGCTGGCTGGGTCTGGATTTTGGCTCTCACATCCCCTCTCAAACTTTTATGAGGCCAGTTATGATCCTAAATCGATGCAGGAAACTGAGGTGGAGGAGCTGGGCAAGGCAAGCGGTGCCATGACCTCACAAATAAAAGGTAGTGTTGGTGATTGTGTGGCTATTTGCACCATCGCATATTGTATTGTTCAGCTTCAAGGGTCGATGCGGCATATACCTGTACAGTGCGGTCTGACAGTGACTCATGTTTTCTTGTGTTGGCCTCAAACTGCAGCACAATGAATTGAAGTTGCTGACTCAGCTTTAAATAGAGGTTGTCTACATGCAGATAGAGAGCCAAAGTCATGATATCACTTCCTGTCTAGCCTCTGTTTCACTAGCTTCTGTAACTCAGTGAAATCTCTCATTCAGCATTTCTTTCATAGGACTTTATGAAAAAGTAAAATGTGTTACTGGAGTTAACTTTCCATATTCTGACACAAATCACCAACCACTACAGCACTCACTATCAGACACTGAAGCCTTTGTAACTTAAGGCTGGTGATTTTTTTTTACATTTTTCTTACTGTCAACACATACACAGCCAAACCAACACTGATCTACTAACAAGTATTGTGTGTGTATCCAAAGCCTGATAGATCTTATTTGTCTGCGCTGAGGACCTCCGTCGTTGCTAAAAAGCTATTAAAAACATGTCAGTGAGCCACAGCGCTGCACTGGGTAACATGTTCCTTCATTATGAAGAGTTTTGGGCAAGGCGGTTTGTTTAGAAATGGCTCAAAAGCGATCATATTTTAAGTCTCCAGAGAGTAGTTCTGTGTAAGGCAGATGCCACTGAGCATGTGCGAGAATGTGGTTCTGTTTACAGCTTTGCTAGCTTGTTTTGCTACATATCACAACCTCTTCACTTTATACAGAAGATCTCTGAGAAATTTACAATGTAGAACAAAGGCAAGAGGTCGTAATACTTCCATTGGAGCATTTTCTAAACAAGCTAACGTGACCAGACTTTTCAGAATGAAGGAACATGTTATCCAGAGCAGCGGGTGGATCACGGATGTGTTTTTAATAGTTTTTGGACAACAGCGGAGGTCTACGGCACAGAGGAATAAGATATTTCAGGCTTTGGACACAGACACACACACACAGTACTTGTAAATCAGTTCATCATTGGCTTTCTTGAAAGTCTTGCCCAGAGGTTAGTTCTCTGCTACTAAAGATGTTAGAGGCTCTTTAGATAGTTTTAGTCTCCGGTGTAAGTCAAGTTTAAAGTTCACAAAGGTCACGCGGCGAGGCATGCAGGTGCTTCAGAGAGCTGCGAGAGGAAGTGAAGTGGGAAAAGCAGAGAAAGCTGTGAGAGAACCAGAATCACGCAAGCTGCGTGTGGTTTGCAGCTCCTTGCCAAGACCTCTCACTCTCTGCGTCCCAGACTTTCTCCCTGAGTTATCCAATCCCCCTGTCATCTCCACTGGCTGCCCTCCCCACTCCCACTCTCGACCGCACACAAATGGTTTGAATAAGAGGTCTGCATGACTGGGCTGTGGCTACAGATGAAATCCTGAAGAGTGATAGTTTACTTAGCCTAAATACCCCCGATTAGACAAATTGAAACATTGTTGTTATGCGGTGGAAACTCAAGGACCTATTGGCCGAGTCTGTTCACCCCGTTCCGGAAAAGGCTGTGCTTGCGTACTTTCGTCATGCGAAAACCACAAGATCTGTGGAAAAAAATCAAAACAAAACAAAACAAAAACTAAAATGTTGCACAAAAACAAAAATTGTAAAACAGAAAATGAACATTGTCACACAGAGATGATTCACAAAGGAGGCAGGCACACGCGATCAGGCTTCTGTAACTACTGAAAAACATGTCCGACCACAAACGTTCTGTCCTGACTTATGGCTTTCTTCATGATGTCACATTTTCCTCTCGTTTTGATTGTCTCCAGGATCCCAAACAATGCACTGCTCCCAATTGATCAGAAAGTACTTCTCTAGAAAATATCAAGAAATCAATCATAGCATCACGCTTAATAAAGAAATAATTCAAATAAAAGAACTTAACTTCTGATTCCTTTTAAAGAGTGTTTAAAGTCAGCCAACTGTCAAACCTCCTTTATCCCATTAAAAGTTGTAATTTGTAAGGCCACAGAGACCTTTTTCTTTTAGCTACTTAAATATTACAACACACACATGCGCTGCAAATGCACACAGTCAGTAATAATACACCAGAATGATTCTTCCAGACTAGAGCTAAACAGCAGTGGAGACTCATAAAAAGGAGCGGTAGCTGCTTCATCCGCCAGCGGACTCCATCTGGCCGGGCAGTCTGGTGTCAGTGCTCAGAGGCTGGAGGAAAATAAGTGCTCGGGGAAGAATTTGCATTTCTAATACAGTTCCTGCTTTTGTCCGGTGCTGAAATGATGAGTCAAGTAATCGAAAGTTAATTGCCAAAAATTTGGGACTCTTGGTTCCACATGAATATTTTTCCTCTGTTTTATATCACTCTACATTTAATATGTTTGGGTTTGAGACAGTTTGTCGGACAATTTTTAACTTATGATGGGTATTTCCCACCATTAAAAGTATTAAACTGTTGATTTATAAGTTGATTGTTTGATTGAGTAGATAAGGAGAATAATCGTCAGCCATAATATAAATAATAATACTAATACTAAAGTTGGTAGTCATAGTGCTAGCCTCGCTGTTTGACTAATAACTGTATTGAGTTCAACAAGGATGTTACCAGCAAGTCATGATAAGCACATTTCCATCCAAATGTAATGCAAATTTAAAACCCACAAAACAAAATACAAATTTATGCATGTTTCTGTCTACTTTTATTCAGATTTCTGACGTTTCCACTCCAAACTGAAAATCGTTGATTTAATGGAGTGGACAAAATATTAAAAGATGCCTGTTAGAGTTTGTCACAACTTCTCCATCTCAGCTGAGTCTGAAGAGTCTCTTTTTTATATTTCCAGTTTTATTTTCAAATTTTATGTTTTTTTTTTTTGTGCACAGATGGATGGAAACACACTTAATGTTCCATAATGATAATCACTTCACAAAGAATCCTATTCAAGGACTGTGTATATTTTTTTGATTCTCTGGCAGTCATCAGTGTAAATGTGTAGGAATAAGCTCAAGATGACATAGCGTGAGAATACTGCTTATATCAACACCAGCTAGCCGACACCAGTTTCCCCTGCAGAACTAAAGAGAGACGCACATCCGCACATATTACGTCACTTCTTTCTTCACCCCCCACTACATCCACAGACCTCTGGGTGATATTCAGACAGTCTGGAATTGTGTTGCCTTGATTTTGGTGCAATTACAGCGTCAGAGCCTTTTAGCCAAGTCCCCTCGGAGGCTTATGTGAGTCTATGCTGTACGTGTGGCAAATGGGGTCTTTCGGGAACTGAAAGGACTGGAGGATGGCGAGTAATGAACAAATAGCGGGCTGTCGTGCGAGTGAGCCTTTCCAGGTCCTGATGACATGAGCACAGGTGTGCTCTCACATCACTGCTGCAGTAGAGATGGTGTGTGGCCTCATCGGGTGGCGATGGTTTGGGGGGGGGGGGGGCAAAGGGACACTTGGCAGCCAATCTGATGCAAGAAATGTGATCAGACTGAAGCCCTCAGGCCATGGCATCTTGAGTTCAAAGGACAGATTTTGGAAAATTGAGGCCTAATAACCTTGACTGGGGAGAAAATGGCCTTTTGTCCACAGTGTGTGCAGCTGTGGCAGATGAGATGGGGACCTCTTGAGACAACTTTTAGAAACAGCTGCCATGTCACCTTGGAAATGAGTGAGTAGGGTTTGTACTTCAAGCTTTAATCTGGACTAAATTTGAAGTTTTGAAGTTTTTTTTTAATCTACGTTACATGTAAAGTATAACCATTACACTGCGTTCATGTGTTGTCCTGGATTGTTCCACTTCAAAGTCTGCATTGAGTCAACTACACTGTTCATGCTCTGTCCACTTTATCGATGGTAACTAACTTGTGTGGACTTGACGTAACCAAGCACACATTTCACACCAACCAGTGATGATGGCGGACAGTTTCAGACAGTCATTGTGTCACTCAGTCACATGATTCACGTACATCACCATCACCATCTGTATGCATTACACATGGTCACTTCAGCCAAGTGAAAAAACTTTTTCAGGTTTTTTTTAATGAAAATTGAACATTTGCATCAAAACATGTAGATGAAAACACATTTTGTGATATAAAATAGTGTTTAATCTACTATAATTTTAGTCTTTTTAGCATCAAATTCCCTCTTTGGTATTCCCTGTTGAGCTATGGTGGAAGTATAGTAACAAAGAGAGGGACTTTGGCACTAGATATCTACTTGATTTGACTCATTTGGACGGCTGAAGCTTCTTATTAGCTTCAGATCAACTTTTAAATACATTTTTTGCACAGAAGGAGGACTGACAGGATCTTCCAATGGTCAGTATAAACAGGGATGAATGATTACTGCAAGAAAAAACATGTTTCAATGTTCATTTGGGCCCCTGACTGTTGTCGAGAGACCCATCCTTAAACCTTCATAGAGGGAGGATTCATAGCAGGGATGTTGAGTTAGACTATGTAGTTTTAGCTTTTGTAATTTCCACATTAACCAATGTAATTCTAAAGCAGCACGAAATCCTACTATTATTTTCCCCATCACTGTATGTCAGAATATATATGTAAATTGCGAGAATGATCCTAGTTTCAGTTCAGCTTTTAGTCTATTATTTAGTTATTATGCCGTTTTACGTCACATCTCTTACAAATTCAGAGGATCTGTTATTTGAACAAAGTTCTTCCCATGGGTGTGGGATCAGGTTTGAGAGAGTTCAGAGCAGCTACACAGAGGACAGCCAGAACCGAAGGAGCAGGAGCAGAGTTTCTCAGAGGGGATTTCGTGTGGACTCTGCACCGTCCCTTTCAAGTACCTCAACCGCAGGACCTGTAGAGAACCGGCTCCGTTTTCTCTTGACGTCAGAGCAGCATGCACTGAACCTCATATCACCGGGGCGGATCGATCAGTCTCTCCTCATCTCATTATTACCATTTCATGTCCAAGGGTTTATGATATACTTGAGCTTGATGATGTGCTATCAAGTGTTTGCTTGTATGCATTTTATTATTGTGTCCATATGGCTCCGATTCTAGTTGGTGTTTCAGGGAATAGGACTGACCTAAGTCAAACATTTCCGCTGCTTGGACCATAAAAGTAATTTCCAGTCTATGAATACCTTTTGGTTTAAAAGTGACAGAGAACATTATGTTTTAACAGAGCTCAGACACACTGAGGTTATTTGAACCTCCTCCCTGAGAGTGCACCTCTGATTTCACCACAGATTTTATGTTCTTTACAGATAATGGCGAGGAACAAGGGTATCAATTGCACTTTTGAATGTACAAGATGGATTTTGTCGTTTGTATAAATAAAATAAACCCGACTGATCCTTATTCTGACTGTGTTGCTTGCTATATAGTCTAAAGAGTCCTGGAGTAAGATTAATAGGTGTGTCAAATATGTCAACTGTGGACAGTTTACGAGACAATACACAGACATGTAAAGGATATTATTCTCATTTTATGTCATTTGACATCTTTTTCAGTGCTGTTTTGCAGGTTAATCTTACTGATGTCGTGCTGCTGGTTGAACACAAATCTTAAAATACAGTGTTTTGTTGTAGCTGGAGATCAGATGAAGCAAAAATATTTCCCAAAACTTGCAGGCACAGTTGATCCACTCTGACGATTCCCTGCTCAAATACATTTTAATTGCTTTACTACTGACAAAAAATATATATTTACCTCAAAAAACGGCATTTCATGTTCTTTCTTCTCGTCTTTGGAGGGGTTTTTTTAATGCATGGAAGTGCAGCTCCGTGGCCAATTCTGGTTTACTGTTGAACAAGCATTTCTTTGATTGGATGTTTCTTTTTATTTCCTGTACGTCAGGGGTCAGCGAATAGGTTCAGCCATGAGCCGATGTTTCCAGGATTTTTTTATTGTGGGGCTGTTAACCAGTGGAGTGGAAAGGCGGGTCTATATGTTTAGTTTATTTCTTTTAATTCATCTAAGAAATACATTGATTTATATCACTGTTAAGGACTGTAAGAGGGAGACAAATAGCATCAACACATTTTCTGCTTGTGAAGAACAAATCTGTTACAGTTGCATAAACTAAAATGGTGGAAGTCAAACATTTAAATTTACATTTAGGTTTAGAATAATTAGGATTTACATGAGCTTTGTGTTTATATACAATTTTTGATGTAAACTATGAATGTGAAGACTTTCATCGCAGTGCTCATAGGCTGCTATTTGCCTACTCCTGCTGTACATAGTGTTATGATTCATGAGGCATTATTGCACCATCTAACCTGTCTACATAATGAATGTTTTAGTCTCACAAAGATTTCAACCAAGACTTTATTGGACCCATCTTGCACAGTTTGACGTGCAATTAGCTTGTAACACCGACCAGTGCCGACCAAATACATTCTCCAACTACTACAAGTGTGCATGAACTCAATGAACTCAGGAGTCAAAAGTTTAAACAGGCTATGCCACTGTTTGAAAGAGCAAGCACAAAGTTTGTAAACCCAAACACATATAGCAGGTGAATTATATTATGTACATATTATATGTGCATTTTTCTTCCTATATGTCTGCCCCTGCAGCACCACCACCCAGTATGTCCCCTTTCAAAGTCTGAGAGAAATAAAGGGGCTCTCAGTCAGTACCACGCGAGGCAGGCAGATTTTCCACTGGTTTAATGAGAATCACAGACAGAAGAGAGGAAACGTGCAGGGTATTTATAGAAACTAGAGGAATGCAACCCCCCTAATTGTGCTTAGTCTATCACTCCCCTGCAAAACCAGCTCCCCCCTGATTTTCTACATGGGCTCAAAGCACGTGGAGGAAAAAGAAAGGAAACATGGGACAGTAAAGGAAAGAGAAAGTGTTCTTTAAAATATCCATTTCCACACTTTGCTGATTTTCTAGTTCCTTTGTTTGTATTAGTCATGGGGATATCATGTGAAGGGGGCTTCAGTGCCAAATTGTTGTTTTACTAATTTTGTAGGAATGCACAATCACATTTTTCCTGAAGGAGTCTCTCTGGTTTTTTCCCTTCGCCTTTGTACATTTATGAATTAGATTCATAAGACACGAGAATAAACACAACATTTTTTGCTTAAATTGAAACATTTTCAACTAGGGTAAATGAAAACCAAGGTCAAATTTGATGAAGTCTGTAGCAGCTCCTGTTGTTGTGATGCTAATGTGCTATTTTCGCTGCACAGTCACTCTTAAACATTTGTGAAATTTCTGTTGAGAAATGTCCATTGAGACAGTTGAATGAAATAGCATGAATTATACTGAATTTTTGTTGCCTTCTGTTGTTCATCTTTGCATGATTCACAGCGTAAAACGTTACTTATTTATCTTATACTGGTCCTTTATGCAGCCCCTCAGTTCAGCCTCTGTCTGAAACAAGCTGTTTTAGCTCCTGTCTCTTTAAGACCCATGATGAGCCCTCTCTGTTCTGATTGGCTATCTTCGGGAGTAGGATTTCACCACTTTTTCTCCTTTACTTAACTTATAAACTTCTTAAACACATTCATACATGTTGGAGCCAAAATCTGATCGAAAATATGCAATCGACCCATCAAATTAGCATCGAAGGCTAACTGACAGACGTTTGTAGGAAGACTTGCAGGGAGCATTTTTACATATGTTCGCCTCAAATTTGGGAACTTTGACCATGTTTAACATTCAGCATCATAACAATATAAAAATTACAGAATCACAAAAACCAGAATATGTCCACTTAAAGTACTGATTTAACCTAGAAATAGCCAAAGTACTAGCCTTAGCAACTACCGTAGCAAAAAAGGGTTGAAGCCCTGACTTTTAACTTCGAGGACGCATTTCTACACACATTCACCTCTAGTTTTGGACCATGTGATACCTTGTGTCACCTTTAATGCCAAGTTCACATCATATAGTACAAGCCATAAGAATAAACAACCAAACTGAAGAGAAACCTTTAAGGTCAGGTTCACTGTAATTATTTTAGTTGAAAATTGTGGCACCAGCTGTTGTTTTCAGTTGAAGATTTTGTTGCTACTGATCCAGTTATAGCAGGTACAGTTTACCTGATAAAGGCCATTTTAACAGACACAGTAGGACAACCCCAGGTGTAGATAATAAAATGAATGATGGCTGAGTTTCATTCAGCTGCTTTAGTTTCAGGGTCCTAGTATTGCAAATGCTGGCTCACTGTCACTCTGTCTTGGTTTACTGGGACACTTGAATACAACTGAACCACCATTAGTACTATTTTTATTAAAAACACCAGTGCTTTTCCTACTATGACAAAATGCTGAACCCATAGATATAAAACACTAGAGGCTGTGACCAAGGAGCCATTGGCCCCCTTACTTGACCCTCCACCCACATTCTTTTTAAGTCATGAATCACAGTATCCCCTCAAATTCCCCTAAATTAGAACAGTTTTTGTAAATAAGATCCAGCATGTCCTTTGTGTTCATTTCAACAGCAACAGTGAACACAACAGCTGTGAGAATGATACCAAATGTTGTTCAGGTGTCACTGAATGTGATCCAGGATGTTGCAGTGCTGATGTTCTGTTTGTTGCCCACATTTGGCTCCGCATCAGATTCTTTCCTTTGACTTTATTAAAATACCTGCAGCATCAAACAGCAGTAGAAATGATAAATATGTCTTTAAATTGAGAGAGTGATGCGCTTATTTATTCACATGGCACTGCAGCAGTAATTTCATTAACACCAGATCGAAAAAGATCTGACAGTAATTAATCTTCTGTGTTCTGCTAACTATCTACAACACTGACTATATATAAAGAGGTCAGCTGTTACACTCAGACTTTGGGTTTAAATGGTAGAATTGTTTGTAATAAAGCAGCCCTTATGGAGCTGTCAGGACTTTTTTATTTTAATTAGCTAAAAGTACAAGAAAACCCTATTCCCACTCGCCCCTCCCACCAACCCGTCCCACCCCCCCACCCCCCCTTGTCCCACAATGTCTGACTGAAGTGTCCTGTGTAAAACAGTACAAGGGGCTGTATCAGTGTGGGGGCGTGTTGTTTAAAATGCCGATGAGAGAATAAAATACAATCCAAAGCAAATGCAGTTGGAATAACAGATGATTGCGTTTAAAGGTTGATCAGAAAAAACACTGAACAGCGGTTTGTAACACTCACAACTCTGGAAAGTTATCACGCTGCAGCCCTGTTTACTAGTGCGCACATGTGGAATGCGTCTGTGACCCCCGAAAAGTATGAATGGAACCGTGTGCGCGTCCACAGTCTGCATGCAAATCCACAACTGTGTGCAGACGCAGAACACAGAAAATATGAAAAAAGGCTTAAAATACACACACACACACACACATACACACACACACACACACACACACACACACACACACACACACACACACACACACACACACACACACACACAGTTATTGCCCCCCCCCCCACTCCCCCACTTCTGAAATGAATCTGGCATTCCTTGCCATTGCTGGATGGAACCATATGGCAGCCATCTTACCTGTATACAGATTTTAAAGTTACTGTAATTTGACTTTATGGTGAAAGACTCTCATGTTGTCTTCATAATCCTGGTATTTTTCCACCAATACTGTTTTTTATTCAAAGTAATAAGCATAAGACAACTGTGCCTGTTGAGAATTAACCAAAAAAACAAAGATTCTTTTAAAATTTTAATTATTATAACTTCAAGGGAACAAATCATGTTTTCAATCATGAAAATAATCTCAATTTTGCAAAAATGTTTTCATTTATTTCAATTTGGCCTTTGATTACAGTTGTATGTGGCAGTATTGCCCAAGTTCAATTTCCCCACAAGGAAAATAAATATCTTTTCTAATCTTATGCCTATTAGGTTGCATTTATTCATGTAAAACCTTTATTTTTATGTATTTCTTTTCTATCTTTGACTTAGAACTCAGCTGGTCTGTTATTTGGCAGCTAACAATAATAATAATTGCTGCTCGGCCTTGCTGACATTTCCCCCAGTGGCCACTCGCGGTATTGCAGCAGCCCAGAAAGCCCCATAGACCACCATTATAGAAGGGACATCTGTAGACCAGGTCAATTATGGCTCTTTCTGTTTGACTCATGGAGGTTTTATATTTGTAAAACTTTCCTTGAGCCAAGAAAAGTTATTTAAAAACCTGTGATGTCATTATAATGTAAAGTCTATGGGCAGGGAGGGGCGGGATCTCTCAGGCTGGACCAGCAGGGGAAAACGTCGCTGTGTATATTCAATGGGATGCAAAACACGGAAGCAAACCTGGAAGCTAGATTTTTTTTTTGGGGGGGGGGGGGGGGTTATGCAGCAGTCAAGCAGTTATTTTTAGACTAAATGGGCGCCACTTTTGGTCTGGTATCCAGCTGTTGGAATACATCCACATGGTTATGATGTAACATTGCATCTAGTGTTTTTTAACTATGGTTGGATCATGTTTGACATTTTAAATTTCACCTCTGGGATTAATAAAGTAATATATATATCATATGTAGGTATTCCATGAATTATTTTGTGATTGCTGGTTGAATTTACACATATTAGTTTCTTTCTGCTATTAGTTTAACATGGCCAATATACTAGCTGTCTGAGGCCAATGTGTTGCAAACATTAAGTAGGGAGGTGGTAATGCTTGTTAACATTTTTTTTCTTAGCACCCATAACTTTTTGAATTTTTGACACAAAGTACCTTTATTTGTCTACTACCAATGGCAATGTTTCCAACTTCTCCAACTGTATCACAGAATTCATTAATTGATGTCAAATACAAGGAGCTCCATTGTTATAACTATACGTTGTAAGAAAGTTGTAACAATAAAAAATGAAGAATTAAAAATTGAGACCACATCAAAAAATATGCATTTAAATATGCATATTTTTTCTCGCCTACACTCCAACACCCTCATGTGGTTCCTTGAGAACAAAAAGAACTAACCTCTGACTTTTAATTAACTTAAAGAAAGTAATCCACAGTAATGAGCTGCTGCTGATACTTTTAAAACTTAGAGGAACTTATGCACCAGGCTAAATAAAGAACAATGTCATTGTGTTTGTATTTTTGCTTGTAAGTGGTGTTCATCAGTCATGAAGTGAATAAAAATAGTGTGTGTGTTATCCGTTTAATTAAAAGTCACAGAGGTCAAAAATGTGTGTAGGTCTGCCAGGGGTGCAGTCGTCATGGGCTCAGGTCCATGCACACAATACAGAAATCTCCAAATGTCCTCATCCTTGTCCTTCTTGGATCTCTTTTTGGATAACTTTCTCTCTGTGTGACATTATAATGTAATATACTGTATGAGCTATGGTGCTTCTTCTCTTGACCTCCAGGACCAAAAAGACTATTCTCTTGCATCCAGCCTGAATCATTACCACTTTCAGACCTACCAGAGGGCCCAAGGTGCAAGAATAAATCCTTGTTGTTCTTGGGGAAACGAAGAACACTTTAAAAGAAGTATTACAACCATCCCACCCCTGTCAGTCATTGGTTTAGCCAGCTGTAGACACATGGTGGTTTGAAATTAGCATAGATCAAATGCCTCACATTTTAGAGACTACTCTTTAATCTAATACAAGTTAGAAATTTTAACATCAACAGTATCAATACTAATCAAAGTATAGACTTGGTCCAAAGAATTACCACCTGAAAATCAGTGTTTTGGCTGGAGAGTCTGTCTGCATTCTTCTTCACACAATTTCACATGCAAGGTCAGGAAGTGATCATACATGCAATTGATCACATGATTCTGAGGTCATCCTTCTGGGTGAAAATGATGCTGTCACATCCACCCATGGTCTCCCCTAACAGTAGACTGTTATGGTTTTGTGTCTTTTTTTAAGCTTTTGTAAAAACGTATTTACTCAATAAATTACTGCATTGTACTTCTTATATCAGCTTAATATAATACTTTCACTGGTGTTTCTTCTCGGTCTGACTCTTGTTTATGTTGTCTCATATTTTTCTGATTTGGATTCACTTTCATTTAATTTGTTGGGTTTTATCCAATACTGTTTTCACAGTTTCACAATTGCTTCCAGTAAAAACTTCAAAGGCCGACGGCTGTCTTCAACTTTTATTGGAAGAGTGTTTAGCACGCTGCATAGCTGTGCACCTACATGAATACTGAGAGCAGATTTGGGGAATTACTGAAAGTAATCATATCTTCCACTTGGCAGAAAAGAACTTATTATACAAGTATCAAAAATCTGTGGCATAATTACTGCAAAACCAGCATCTCAAAGCCATTATCTACGTCTAAATATTAACACTACTATCAGTGATTCAGCTTATCAAAAAGTAGCTGTGTATATTTGTTTCTTGTCTGACTTGTTAACAAATCATTTCCAATACATGACAAGATAAACATAGCAAAGGCCATTTTCCTGACATGACTACAAGGTAAGTGGTAACCAGAGGTTTTTCTGTAGTTCCTAATTATCTAAAATTCCATGAATGTAGAAACATTCAATGCAGGAAAACTTGTCTGTCACCATGTGGTTTGTTTACTGACGTACACTCGCACCACTGCCCTTTACAGATCCAGTAAAAACAGGGAAATAAACTGCTAAAAGCTGTTGTAGTTACATTGGAAGGAAAACAGAAACTGATGCACCTCCTGTCCCTGAAGCTCCATTGTGACTGAGGTGAACCTTAACGAAACAATTTCATCAACAGACATTATCTTACTAATGTGAGGCAATCCCATTAGTCAGTGGGGATTTCTTTCGCTGAATTCATACAAATGTCATCTCATAAAGCCGAGCTGCAGCAGCTAAATTTAATTAGACTGAAGACAACAACAACCAGTTGCATCCACAGTGACTAGCAACTCAATCAAAAATATCCTTTAAGTTAAATCCAAACATATTACTTGCATGAGAACATATATTTTTATTTCCATTGTTAGATTTTTCCATGTTCCCCTCTTTTCCTCTCAGGAGGTAATCACTCTATGATGAAGAGGTCAGGTGAAAACAATCCAGACCTTTCCTCCGGGTGGGAATAAGCTCCTGGCTGCTGTTTCATAAAAGCATTATGTTATACACATCTGAACAAAGCCCTGGTCCATCCTCATTCTTCTGGAGGCGGCGAGGGTTAACCTCCAGGCAAACTCACAAAGAAGATTAATACAGCATCCTAACCCAAATCCACACACAACCCTTTTTCTTTCTTTGAATTTAGGAAAATCTAAGAAGCGTGATGAGCGAATAGCCTTAATGAAATGCACACTCTTTCCTAGGTGCAGTAAATCACTTGCAGCATGACTGTGTGTTTATGTCATGTTTGTCCTGTGTTGTCACTAAAACACTGTCCCCTCCACTGAGCTGCTCTGCAAGGTGCACTCAGGAAAGAGGCTTTCCACTTCAAAGTGGATTCCTACCAAAAGCTACCCAACAACAGACGCAAAGTGGAATCAGACTTTTCTTAAATCAGTGATTAAATACATTAAACAAGGCTTCATAATCAGTTGAATTAGGTGGATAATACATCACAGGGATGAGCAGCATGGAAAATAAGCGTAATCTGCTTCAGTGAAAAACACTCCCAAACACTAGAGCGTAATGCAAGAGCATGTGCTGTCAACGTTATGTCATTTTGCATGCAACCAGCCGCTCAAAGCATACACATCTGTGAGTTCAAGATTGGTGGTGTAAAAACACCCAAACATCGGGTACTTGACTGTTTGGATTTCTCCGTAATGAGGTATGATGATAGATTGAGCTAGTGAGGACTACAGGATATTTCATGACCAATGGGAACTCTAATTTTGGATTGTTATTACAGTAGTCCTGCTGCCCAGGCAAAAGTGTTTTGTCATTTCTTTATTTATTCTGCAGGGCCACATGGTGGTATTTACCCTCAAACAGACAGTGGAACGGGAAGGCCGGGAGATTGGATCTCACTATTTACTAAACAGGGCAGTAATACACCTGTTTTTGCCCTTAATCTTCGCCTGACCCTTTGCTGTCCTTTCGGCTTCCTGTTGTGTTGAATGCCATCCTAATTTTCTTTATTTTTTTTCAAAGTAAGGTGGTCACTTTTCCTCTCCTTAAAGATGTAATCGTCAGAGCGAAAAGATAAATAAGTGAGCACATGAAAGCACAGCTGAGAGCAGCTGTAAGCATGTGGACTGTCGATGAATGATGCCTCTAACTGTTTCAGGGCATTGTGTTTCTGCTGCCTGACCTAAAAGCATTATGTCTGGTCCTGTTGTGTCTGCTCATTATAAAAGCCGAAAGAGAAGACAAAAGAAGAAAAAACCGACACAAGTAGCACACACACCTTTAGTTTGTCCCACAGGATTAGTTCCATCACGGCTTTGCTTTGATGCTTTTCATGTTATTTTGATCAAGATAATCAAACACAGATCTGAATTTTTATAAGCCCAGAGTGAATGTTTTTGTCTTGGTCTCTTTGGGCCACTCAGTGAATGAACTTTGTCAATACAGGAAGCCAAGAGGTGATGCAACAACACAGATATATTAAAAAAACAACTATATCTGAAGAATTAGGTCAGTCTGAGTCTACGTCCTAATTCTGTGTTTGGTATGAACTCCAGTGGTGGAAGAAATACTCAGATCCTTTCCTTTATTAAAAGTAGCAGTGCCACTATTACAAGTAAAAGTACTGCATTCAAAAACATACTGAAGTTTAAGCACATGAACCCTTTTTGGAGAAAGTCAGCCCCTGTGACAGATATACTGTGTATGTTTTATAAAGTGCATTAATATTGAAGCATCAGTGTGTGAGCAGCATATTTAATGTAACTTCAACTGTTGGAAATTAAGCTAAATTTAACTACTCTATATACAGTTTAGTCTGGTGGTTCTCAACCTAGGGGTCCGGCCCCCCCACAGGTTCACAAGATAAATATGATGGGTCATAAAATGATTAATGGTCAAGGAAAGCTACATAATATTCAGATTCATTTTCCATATTTTTCCATAATATTTGATGTTTTTGTGAAATAAATCAAATCAAATAGGCATTTAAATGAAACCATGTGAGAGGTTTAGAGAGGAAATGTCTTTGGTGGAACTCATAACATCTGAAACATAGTAGAGGAGAAACAACTACACAGATTCCTTTGTGAGAAAGTCACAAGACAAAAATGTTTGGGAAGTACGAGTTTAAAAGTAACTACAGCTGTGAAATAAATGTAGTGGAGTAAAAAGTTCAATATTTCCCTCTGAAGGGCAGTGGAGTACATGTAGCAAGTAGGACTGAATGGAAATACTAAAGCAAAGTACAAATTCCTCAACATTGCACTTAAAGAGGACATATTCTAAACATTTACATATCTATATAGTTATGTGCTGGGGCTCTACTGGAATATATGTTTGCATTATTTACAGTTAAAACAATCTCCTTATGTCCTTATACTGGCCCCACAGTTCAGCCCCTGTTTGAAATGAGCTGTTTTAGCACCTCCAGAGGCTACGGAAACAAAAGATTATAGTCTTTTTGCACTTCCCCCCCATACATTCACTCAAAATATAAACCTCTCAAATAGAAACGTGCATATTCTAACCTGAATTTGATCTGAAATATGTGAGTGGACGACATGAACAACCTTAGCAACAAAGGCCCATCTACTGTCCAGAGCAGATGCTACAAACAATCTGATGTTAGGAGGGAGGAAGTAGAGGTAACTTTATAAATGAAGCATTCAGAGCAGCAGGAAGTCCACATCACGCAGTGCCACTCTCATACCACACTCGGCCAAGCGGAGCCTGGAGAGCTGCAAGGCAAATAGCGGCCCGTGGGCCAAATCCGAACCTCTGACGAAAATATTTGGGTCCTGATGAACTCTGAAGTTTTGACTTTCATAGTTTGCATCAACACTTTTCACAAATCTACTGTAGATAACAGAATAAACCCAAGACTCATATTCTAACCTGAATTTGATCTGAAATATATGAGTGGACGACATGAACAACCTTAGCAACAAAGGCCCATCTACTGTCCAGAGCAGATGCTACAAACAATCTGATGTTAGGAGGGAGGAAGTAGAGGTAACTTTGCAAATGAAGCGTTCAAAGCAGCAGGAAGTCCTGGATTTGGCTTGAAGGGAACAGTTTTACATAAGTCAACTTCAAGTTTTTGGAAGCCATCTGACATAACAGTATTAAAGTGACAGAAAATCACATAAAGCACATTTCCCCTTTAAGTATGCAACTTCACTAAATGTACTTTCACTTCTTTGATTACAAATTTGATATCAGACTAACACATTATTTAACCAATAAATGTTTTCTTTTGTGAAGCACTGCAGGTGAATATCAGACATTGATAGATATCTTTAGGACTGGACGCATTTCTATCAAATCTTTCGGGAGAGAGAAAAAAAAATCAAAAGGAATGAAACAAGTGTTTTTTTGGCAAGACAACAGTACAGAGAAGAGATATTGATATTACTATACTGCGGTTAGGGTTTGTTTCCCTCCTTTGGTGCCTTTCAAGCCTGTATTTTATTCTCTGAAAGATCCATTTGACTGGATCAGCTCAGGTCAACCATGATAAACTGTAATAAGATTTTCCTTGCCCAAAGGTTACCTCAGCAGAACTCACGCACTTCTTCAGGGCAGTAAGCATCAAACAGGAAACACAACAACGTGGATAAGCCATAAACTTTATGTTATGAATCTGATTAGTGGCCTTAGTCTCGGTATCGGTTTTACTGTATATTTCCAAAATATAAATTGGGTTAGGCAGTTTCTGTGGGTTACTTTTGCGACTAGTGCCGAAATCACCCAGTAAACAGCCTTTTTTCCACTTTCTTTAAAAAAAATGGTTCACTGGTATACCCTCATGTATTTTTACATCCTGTGGTTTGACCCAGTACTGTAGACTCACAGCAGTTTTGACAGTTTGGTTTCCTGTCTTTAAAATCGCTAACAACCTGCCCCATGACGTGAAAAGTCATCCAAGCGGCTTATTATACAGCAGATGCAAGAAAAAAATAAATTGTTTGATGATATAATGCAGATAAATGGAGCCCAATATTTATCTAATAACTAAACATTTTATCTGCACATGATCAAAAGGTGGCTGAACCGACAAATCTGGCAACAGGTGGTTTGCTGTACGTGATCCAGAACGCCATTAAAAACTTAAATGAGGGTTATTGTTTGATTAAGGGTGTTTAAGTTGATATACTCCAAGACTTAATTCAGTTATAACCTTAGTCAGGTCAATATAATAAGAAAATGCTGAGTTTCTTATTCAGGGTGTTGTCTTAATCAAGTTAATACTGGAAATATTACAGTCCATGTAAATGTTATGTCTGTGTACCGCTGCCAGGGAAAGGCCTGATTTTTGGCCAGTTTTTTGTCATGTCCAAGACAGGCTATGGGAAGTCGTAAAATAAGCACAGAATATGATCTATTACATGCAGAAAAGTTTTGAAAGGGCAAATGGAGTCTCACTCTTGACAATGAGACAATAAAAAATAAAATACTTTATAAGAAAAATGTTTTGGCTCTTTTGAAAGAGAAAGTCTGGCCTGCCATGTTACGTTATTCAACACATTTCGTCCTGATCTCACAGCTGTGCAGGTCATTAGCAAACAGTTGCACGGGAACCACAGGCCCTGCCAAAACCTCTGCTGCAACTCCTGCTGTACATTGTGGGGTCACGGCAGGCCTCTGGGCCCGGTTCCCTCTGAGGTCTGAGACTTAAACGAGACACTCTCGAACACGAGAGCTACTGGTGATGACAGATCCCCGAGGCTGGACAGGATCACGGCTGTTGATTCGTGACCTGAGGTCTGAACAGTAGGAAGTCCACATCACGCAGTGCCACTCTCATACCACACTCGGCCAAGCGGAGCCTGGAGAGCTGCAAGGCAAATAGCGGCCCGTGGGCCAAATCCGAACCTCTGACGAAAATATTTGGGTCCTGATGAACTCAGAAGTTTTGACTTTCATAGTTTGCTTCAACACTTTTCACAAATCTACTGTAGATAGCAGAATAAACCCAAGACTCATATAAACTCCAATTTCTGTATTTCAACTTTGTAACATCTAATCCTGCTCCCACATTAAGGAGGGCTTTAAAGATGTTCTGCTTTTTGTGATTTTCTGCTATTTTTATACTGTGATGATGTCAGATGTTAAACAAAGCCCAAAACTTAAGGTGAACATGTGTCAAACTGCTCCATGCAAGTCAAAAGCAATGATTAGACCTGACAATGTGCAGAGTTTTCTGTTTATCAAAGATTTGCAACACCGTGAGATGCTCCCTTAAAAATCTTTATTACATCCAGAAAGAGTTCAACCCTCTGAGTCCAGATTGGCCCCTTAATCAGGTGCAGAGTCATTAAACTGGCTCAGGTGTGTGTGTGCCATTCACTAAATAGTCTTTATCCTCCTGAGGGAGTGGCTGCAACCTCAGTGTGAGTGAACATCATCAAGCCAGAAACCAAAAACATTGATTTGACACTGAAGCAATATATTGAGAAGATTATCAAGAAATAAAGTTAGTTAGTTAGTTACAAAAACACACAAAATCACTGAAGAAAAACTACACAAATATAAAGTCACACACAATTATAATTGCAAGTAAAGGATCCAAATGAAACTTGGGCTGATCAGAGTGAGTCACATCTTGAAAACACATGCTGTCTAAATCACCCTCAAAAAAGGTAGAGCCGCCTGCTCATTTGAAATTTGCACTGACAAACTTGGGCCTTTTTTGTTTAGCTTAGCATTTAATTTGTTGCATGTATGTGTGTACTCATGTTGTAATCTCTCTGTAAAGCACTTTGTATTGCTGTTTGTTAGATTGTGCTGTACAAATAAACATGAAATCTTTTGGATCCTGACTGTTTGTTAATTGGTGGCGTTCAATTTTGCTGCCAGTGTTCGTGTTCTCGCTCCCTTCGGGTCTAATTATCCTTCAGTCTGTTTGGATTAGGACTCTTCTTTTGAATATCAATTCATGCACATCGGGTTTAAGTCCAATAAAACACCTACATTTGAGTCCTAACATCTACAAAAATACATTTCTAGGTGGCACTTTCATTACCAGTGGCGTCTGTGCCATTTAAAATCATCCAAACCAGAAGTCTTTTAACTCAGATCAATGTTTTACCGAGTGCTGAGCTAATGTTTAAGGTAATCTCTCTACAACACACGCAGACTTGGCCTCTCAGTATAAAATCCCTCAGCATTTAGCCAAAATGTGAGAGGAGCTGCTTCTTGTCCGTCAGCAGAATCAAGTAAATAAAAGCAGGTAAGAACAGCAGATCTCTCAATTTAGCTCCAACACAAATAATTCCACTGAGAAAAGATGCACTTTGAATGAGGGTTGTCAAAAGGCATTTTCTATGGAAGAGGACTAATGCTGCATGTTGATCTGTGTGTTGCCATAACAGAAGTCATGGCACAGACCAACATGTCACTTCTATTGTCACCATACTGCCTCTTTACAACATATACAACAGAAAGGCTTACAATAGAAACACCACCTCCAGCTGATGTTGTGTAAACTACAGACGTCAAATGTTTAAGTGGATTATAACAAAATGCCACGCTCAGAAAGCATGTTAGCCAGGTGGTGACTTTTATAGTTCCAAAAAATTGGTTGTATAGTTCAGTATTATCGTGTTTTCACTGACACAATCTATTATTTAGGAATCAAAACATGATGTCACTCTCTTTCTTTCTTTCTTTCAGCCCCTGTAAAGCTACATGAACTGGACTCTTCTGTCATAAAGTTGCACATTTTGTTCATATTAAAAAAATAGTACATTATTTATTTTGGGGAAACAAGTGTATTCACTGTCTTGCTTAGAAGTAGCTATAGTATGATTGATAGCTCTCATGTCTGTGGGGTGTATGGAAACTAGACTCAAGAGGTGATTAGCTTAGCTTAGCATTAAAACTGGCAGCAGACAGAAACAGCTTACTTCTTACTTTTTAAAGAACTTTTAAAGTTTTAAAAGGTGTTTGCAGGCCTGTTTATTTAATTGGAGATAGCCAGGCTAGCTGTTTCCCCCTGCTTTCATTCTTTATGCTAAGCTAAGCTGATTATCTCACAGCTACATCTCTATAGTTAAAACAGACATAAAAGAGGTATTGTTGTTTTTCTCATCTAACTTTCTGCAGGAAAGTGAACAAAAATACAACCCAACATGTCAAACTAATGTTTTTTTGTACTTATGTATATTCTCTCTATAGACTTGTTAACATATCATAAACACAACATTGGTATCTACATATGTTAACAGTTTTTATACTATATTGATATTTTGTAATGTTTACTTCATGGTTTAAGTCTTTTTTCATATTGTACATTCATTTTTCGTCTTTTGTTGCACTTTTCATTTATACATTCTTGTTCTGGTGTTTCAATTGTTATTTTAACACTATCTTGGTTTTTCTGCTTCTTACCCTTAATTGTAATGTTTCTAATCTAATTTTCTTGCTGATATGGTTTGTTGTTGCAACATTTTTATACACTTTAATTTTCTCCAACGATTAAACGCCTCTAAAAGTCATGCTGCACGAGAACATAGTATGTCTGATAACATTTACAAGGAAGTGTTTCAAGTCAATTATTCAATATTCTCTGTTAATTATCTTTGACTTGTATTTGCACCTTTGCCAAAATACGTTTGAGTCTGCACGTGTGCAGTTCTGTTCTGCCTGCATTTGAAGCATTGTTTCCAGCCAACTCTGAACTCCACTTGCAACCCCAAAAAGCTGCCCTCCAAGGGCGATAGTTATTCAACGTCTGCTGTTTTTCCCTGTGTTTGTTTGATGCGCACAGTCGGGTTTGGTGACCGTTCAGAGGGATCTGGGTGAACGAGACCACACGGAGCCCCAGATTGTGTTGATACAGTTGCCTACCCCGAGGCTTGACAACAGCCCCTGAAGAGAGGGGCCACAAAAATGGATTAGGCCCCTGGCACTGACCTTCTTCCCTGTTCATCTCCCTCCAGACTGGAGGGGTTGCAGCCCCTTACAGCTGAGCTCTGAGGCCAGTCCTGGTCCTGCTGGCCATATCCTACTGGCCCGTATTCTCCAAATGGACGTTGATTATTTAGCTGCTGCACAGGCGCCTTTTTGATCTGATGTCACCCCTGAAGGTCTTCCAGGAACCGACCCAGACATGTGAAAATTAGTCAGTCATGAGAAAGAGCACCTTAGATCTGGAAGGATATAGTTAGCCATTTTCTGCATTTTTGTTATTGTAAATAAATATCATGTGCAGAGCCAATATATGAGTCTCATGTGCAAAGCCTCATATATCTGCCATAGGCCTCCGTCATCAGACAGACTACTAAAACACATCACTGAGACACATTGCTGACATGTTCCTTTGCCCCAAAGATTACAGTCATGTTAGTTTGTTTAGCAGTGACTTGAGGTTTTCAGCTTTACTAGCTTGTAGTGCTACCAATCACAACCTCTTGACCTCCTACTTAAGTTCTTTGCGAGGGTACCTCTATAATTAAGAGGCTGTGATATGTAGCACCACACACTAGCAAAGCTGTAAATGAAACCATGTTCCTGCAAATGTTCAGTGGTGTCTACTTTACCCAGACTTACTCTCTGAATACTGAAAACATGATCGCTTTTATAAGTATTTGGAACCTCTCCTAAACATACTAACACTGACCATGACTCGTCATAATGAATGAATATGTCACCCAGTGCAGCGGTGTGGCTCAATGAAGTGTTTTAAATAGTTCTTGGACGACAATGGAGGTCTACAGCACAGAGGAATAAGATATATCAAGCTTTGGATACACACAAAATACTTGTAAGTAGATCAATTCATTGTTGGTTTGGCTCCAAACATGAGATTTGTTGACAATAAGACAAATGTAGAAAATCACCAGCCTTATCCTTTAAGAACGTTGACATTCTGCATTGCTCCTGCTGAGCAGACTTTACATCATAATAATTATGTTGAAAGGAGAAATACGTCCAAATATATCTGGGCAGATGCCATGGAACCTTCTCACCAATCAAGTGGATTTGCACAACACAAAAAGACCACCCTTCTGCAGAGGAAGTAATGTAGATCTCTCTCACACATGAAGGAAAATCTGAGTCATTGCTCACATCCAATAAATCTGTTTAAATCAGATCAGAGTCCAAGCATATGCCCGCTGTTATACTGAAGAATTTAGCACAACTTCTTAAGTGAATATACTTTCTAAAAACGTACCCGTTTGTTGTTTGAAACCAGACTCCTCAGGTGAAGGTGCTCAGTCACATGATCAAACAACATGTCAAGAAGAGGCCACTGAGAGTTAAAGTCTCCCTACAGCCTGATCTCAAAGTTAAATACATCTAATATGTGGACTCTGCTGCGTGAAGGCAAGCAGCCAGAAGCAGAGGAGTGGTGTGATAAAACACGTCTGTTTGCATACTCATAGATCTGGAAGTACATCTGAGAAATCTCTTGTTTTTAGTCAAGGAAGCTGTGCGGCTTTGTAAGGACAGCAATGTTGGCTCACTTTAGTCCAGACAGAAATATCTTTATAAGTGTTGGATGCTTTACCGTGAAATTTTGTACAGACATTCATGTTCTACAGGGGATTCATCTTGATGATTTTGGTGACCACCTGACTTTTCATGTAGTGTCATCACAAGGTCAAACTGCAGTTACAAAGTGAAATATCTCATCCTGTCCAAGATGGATCGGAGCAAAATTTACTATAAACATTCAATATTTTTTCTCAAGTGCTACAATGAGGTTGATGGGGTTGTTTTTTTTTTAGTTTTTAGTGAAACTAAAAAAAGACCTCAACAAATATTGCATCTAATTCATTGAACTGTGGTAAAAAACTGATGAAAATAAGAAACTGCTGTTGAAAATTAGCTTTAAGATAATTCTGGCACAACACATCAAATGGTAGCATTTATGCTTTTATGTCTTTTTACAAGCATTTGTAAGCATCTGTAAAAAGGAGCTGCTTTTCTTTCCACTAATTATCGTTATTACTTGATATTAGGATGACATATTAAAACAAATACACCCAAAATGTTACAAGCTTGTGTTATTCTTGCTATTATTTGGCTTAAAAAAATAAAAGTGCTGCCCCAGTGCTGCTTTCATTAATCAAGAAAGTTGCCAAATCCTTAAACCAAATATGAGAAGTATGTCTTGTGAGCATCAGTGATGAAGATCCACTCTCACATGTCACTGTTACTACAATTCCTGCTTTGTTTATTTGTGTTGTTACTCTCCTCCTAATCTTTATTTTCTTTCCCTCTGCTGTTAAAGGTCGTAAGTTGATTTCCTATTTCTATCTGGAAAACAAGGGCAGCTTTTTTCCACGAGGCCACTGCTGTGTGTAGTTAGCTGTGCGTATGGACAGCATGAATCATGTTTTTGATACCGGGGAGCTGCTTCAGTGAAACTCAACTCTTTTCCTCCTAAACTTATTGAAAACAGCACTTTGGTTGGGTAAGGGTTAGGGTGACCTTTGCATTTATCAGTCTGTCACAAACGGTCCAACATCAGAGGAGTTAATGTGAAACTAAATGAAGATAATATCTAATTTCTAAATGTTTACTTTACTGGTTAAAAATTAACTTTCATCTTTTATTCATATTGTAGGCTTGGCAAAAATAGAATTACTTCATTCAATGCCTAAATATAAATATTTTGTTTTATCTCATTTTTTATGAATTTTTACTCTAGACTGTTTTTCCTCCACATTTTTTGCAATACCAACACGTGTTATAACTCTTTTAAACAGAGATCTCAAAAGCATTTACATTACAGTTAAGCTGACTTTACCCCATCACAGTTTGACCTGGCTTATACCATCACAGGCTGAATGTTGGCATTGCTGAAGTGGCCTAATTCATAGAAGATCTCACACATGTCCATCAGATTTTACAGTCTCAAGGGCTCTAGGTGCTTCAAATTAATTAGTTTCTAGGATTTATACAACCACGTCTGAAGTAAAAAAAAAAAAAAAAAAAAAAAGTGTTTGAAATTTGCTTTTGCTGCTCATTTCTCCTTAAGAAGGGGTTTTGGAGCTCACAATTCAGTTATCTAAAAATAAAAATATGATTTTTAAAGATGAGAACAGCAGGTTTTTCCCTTCTATTGTGTTATAGGTATGTGTTAGGACACAAAAAGAAGAGGCTGCTCTGATAAGTTATGGTTTTTAAAGGGACTTGTGTCACGCTGTGTAGCAGAGGAAATGTGCCAGTTACTGTTGGCCATGATTACGGCCACGTGAAGTCACCATGTCACGTTTACACCACCTGTGGATGTATGTCCTTTAAACAGGACATACATCCATGGGATGTCTGATAAAAGCCTTGGTGGAGCTGCAGGTGAGTTTTATCCTGTGCAGGCCGAGTCCTTCACAGAAAATCCTTTATTCAATTTTGCTGCCAAACTGTATTTTGTTGTGTATTAATATACAATAAAGAATCTATCAATAAATGAAGGCTCCCAAGTAGACTTTGCTTTGTTTTAAGTGTCTCCAGTCAGAATTATAATAATGTCAGCAATCCTTTAACCTCTTTATGTTTTAGTTTGTCCAGTACTGAAACAAAGATGGTTAACATGGTAACTATCATACCTGCTAAACATCAGCATGTCAGTACTGGAATTTTAAGCATGTTGGCACGTATGGCTGTAGACAATTTTTAATTACAGTGAGCACTACAAACTAAATTCATTTCACTTAAATTGTATTGGGACAGATATATCAAAACCTGGACCAATAAAAGCAACTGTCCCTTTAATCAAATGTGACTTGAACCATGTTTGGAGTGTTATAAAAATATTATTAGGTGCTATCTTAGATTGTAGAAAAGTGACTTGATTTTTAAAGTCAGCAATTAAAATTAGCATTGCATGTCTGAAAATCTAAAAGGTGCTAATGTTGCTAACACGTGCCTTCAGCAACACATGCTGCCTGACCTCTTGGGACGTCACAGAGCCTCTGAACAGGTTGAACCCCTGGGAGATGGCACAGCAGGTCAATAACCCAGTCCCTGAGGCCATAAGCACTAATGCTCTGCTCTGAACATACAGCACTCACCTCGCTTTCCACTCAGCACAGCCACAGTAAAGCACAGTCGTGTTGGCCTTCTGGACTCCTCAATGGCTGCGATCTTTAATTGACAACCAACCATGGCTGGCACAATCAATGTGCTTTAAAAGCTGGGAGCAGAACTGTCTGTGTCCTCCTGCTGCAGTCCTCATTTCTTCACATTGTCCAAAGGTAGTGTCAGGGAGCAAGCAGTGAGGCAACGAGGAGACAGGAACGTAAATGAGAAAATAGGGATTTATTTACCCAAAAAAAGAAAACTTTTACAAAACCAAGACAAACCTAATAACTACACTTTTAAAAGAGGTCAACAAAAGATAACTATACTATGAGAAGGGTGTTGGTTAGATATTACAATGTGCAATAGGATGCTGTAAGTCCACAGCCCATTGAAGAATGTGGTCAATTCTGTTAATTACACCACCCATTATTACAAATCAAGCTAAGTAAGGTGTTTTTAACACTCCACCTTTCTGCATGGGACCTCTCCCCTGGGAGGGAATGAGGTCATGTTGTACAGGAATCTACTCATCTCTCAGGACAATGGACCACTTAAAATTTCCCAGGGTGAAGTGCTGAGTCACCATTCAGATCTCTGGGAATCAATGTCCAGAGGTTCTTTCGTCAAAAATCAAGAGTATAACTGACCATCTGATACCACAAAATAGCTTCCTTCCTTGCTTGGCGAGAGCTGTGAAAGGAAACTAACAAAGAAAAGTTAACACCCAAAAGTGACCAAACACTCCCTTCTGTAACAATAAAGCGTGCAGGTCATTATACATTTATGACCTGGCCTATTTGAACATAAGCAATCCAATAAAGGATTTTCTGTGAAGTTGCCACTGGTTTACATGACCTGATTGGTTGCTATTTTTAGCACAAGGAAACCTTTTTAAAATGGTTAAGAATTGGCTGCTTAATTTCTACCTTTGTTTCAGTATTTAGAATGAAGCTGGATACAAGACTGATTGAATTTCATACTTGAGTGAAATCCAAAAGACAACAGCAGAGCAGAGAGAGCAAATACATTCCACCTGCACAGTTGCATATGAACTGAAAATGTGTCAACTTCTCTCTTGAAATACTAAATCATAATCAATCAATGAGTCATTATAATCTCAATCTCTAAATTCAGGCCCTCTAGTAAGTGTGCTGGTGGTCATTAAGGAAATTACTGCTCCATAAATAAGATGCCATGTGGACATTGATTGATTGACAGCTGTGATTGACAGTTGGCTCAACTACTGCTCTCCCTGTCTTTGAGACCGGTACTGAGTCAGACGATTGTCACGCTATTTCGATTAAAAAAAACATTTAAACAGTCCAAAAAAATTATCTCAATGCTGTGTTATGTACTCATGTTTTTCATAAAGAGCACTAAAACAATCTGAACTATTGCATGCCCTGTTACCTTAGTAGTAAATCTGGCAATTGTTCTTTCTGCTAAAGCAGAGTGTAGAAAATGTGAGCTGTGCTCAAAACTGAACCATGAGACTAAACTAGACTTTTGAATTCAACACTATAGTTTTTATGATAGAATTGCACATTAACATTACTTTGCTACTCAGTGAGGTACTGCGGTTCTCCAGCATATTTTATTATGTTTGAATGATTTGTTCAAACTATTATCTACATAGTGGACTATTGTCCATTATGACAAACTGCAAACAACACATTGTTGTGCCTGTTGCTGATTTTCATTTGTAATGCCAAATATTTATCAGCCATTACAAACTGTAGCTATTTTGTGATTCAGGGACACAGTGAATACAACTGGGGACATCACAAACACTTTGATATCAAGAACAGGAAGTTCCTGCTCATATTAGATATACTTCCTGTATTGCATGAAATTGTATTTTTGTTGTCACTCAGCCAGAGTTTTGAGTGCTAGCCATAATTTTAAACTCCTGGACTGTGTTGAGGGTTGTGTACAGTAAGTGGTGTTACACACAGAAGCTTGGTAATTTCAAACTTTGCCATTAAAAAGTTGATTGTTTCTTAATAAATCCTCATTTTTTAAGTGATATCCATCTGCAATCAGATCACCTGTGTCGCATGTTGTTTCTCACACATTCAGAACATTTTCAGGGTTTGAGTCCAATGATCTGCTTCACACCTCTGTTTCAATCCAGGCAAAACTCACATCATTGGTCTCTTTAGTGGACAACAGAAGAACTGTCATCTTCCAGATTGTGTTTGGTTACAAAAATACACTGTTGGTAAGGTAACAGATGAACCTCTTGTGTCTGATCTGGACAGTCATCAAAGCAGCATTTGCTCCCTCCAAATCTTTGGTGGTGTGACTGAGAAGATTGAGAAAGCCTGAGGTGGATTAGGAAGGATGACATATTACTCAGGTCTTCACGAAGTTTCTTTAAATAGACATGTTGAGTGTGTCACCTCTCGCTGACCTGACACAATTTGTCCTCTAAAGGTATCTGCAATGGCCATCGTTCACATCCTTGTACTGGAACAAAAAAAAATCAGACACGTGTATCCCATTGACATCTAATAATAAGCCCTACATCACTAAGGAGGTTAGGATCTGCATTAACAAAAAGAAGCTCACCTTTAAGAATAAGGACAAAGTAGGTGTAGCTACTGCATAAAAATATATAAATGCTGTCCTTAGAAAGGCCAGGGAAAAGCATCGGGTTGCTATTGAACAGAGCTGTTAGTTCCATGGACAATAAAAAACTCTTGGACTCGATGAAGAGAATAACAAATATGACAACCACCAAAAAAAGATATTCTTTCCTCTAATGATTTTGATAAAGCCAATGCACTTAACGACTTTTTCTTAAGATTTGATTCCCAATCCTCTTCTTCATCTGAAGTGATTGAGTTGTTAGACTAGCTTTGCTCCTCCTCAAATTGTGTGGTAATTGACAGTCTATCTTTAGGAAAGTGTGCAACAACAAATCTATGGGTCCCGATGGTCTGCCCGCCATACTGTTGAAACATTGTTCAGATGCTTGGTGCCCCATCTTTCAGTTGTCCTTGAATTGTCACACTGTCCCTGCACTCTGGAAGAAGTCCACAGTTATTCTGATGCTGAAAATATCTTGTCCTTTAGAAAACAAGGATTATCGTCCTATAACACTAACATGTGCTGTCATCAAATGCTTTAAGAAAGTTATTGTGCACTTGATTAAACCTGGGTTATCCCCATCCCTTGACCCTGGGGTGCAGTACTGACGATGCTATTGTTAGTGTGTCTCATTTAGTCAGTAAGCACCTTGAAGACTCCAAGGCTGATTTTAGTTCTGCCTTTGATACAGTTCACCCCCATCTGCTTATCCAGAAACTGATCAACCTGCATGTTAATCCCTGGATTATTAAATGGTTTTATTTTCTTTTAATAAACAGATCACAGCAAGTAAATGTCAACGGCACACTCTCAGAGGCTAAACGCTGCAGTACAGGTATACCCCAAGGAGTTGTTAGATCTCTTTTCTTATTTACTTTGTACACAAACGAATGTAGAAGCAGCCAGCCTAATAACTTTATCATCAAGTCTGCTGAGTGCTGGTGACTGCCCTTCTGTTTATTTTAATGAGATTGCTTTCTTTAAGGACTGTTGTGAGAAGCACCATCTCATTTTAAACACAAATAAAACCAAAGAAACGATCTTTGACCCCAGAGTGATAGAAACTCACAACCCTGCGTTAATTGGTGACAGCATCATTGAGCAGGTGGATTTATATAAATATCTGGGGTGCACATGCTGATTTTTTATGTCCCAAAGACTGCACTTTCTCCGAAGGCTCAGACTGTTTGGTGTCAGCCATAAAATTATGTTGATTGTCTATAATGCTGTCTTTGAAACTGGTGAAATCTACATTGAAGATGATTGGACAAAAAAACTACTCATCCCTTCAGACTGTCTTTGAGAGAGTCTCTATAAAGCAAGCACAAGAAATTCTTAATGACTCGTCTCACATCCTTCATTCTGAATGTGAGTTATTACCTTTGGGGAGATGTTACAGAGCACACAAGCATAAAACTAATCGCAATAAGCTCTCCTTCCTCCCTACGTCCATCTCTCTTCTTAACAAATCAGTCACATAATTCTTAAACTGGTCTTATGATCCCAGCCCTCACTCTTCACTTTTTGATTTTTATCTGGATAGTATTCATTTTTTATCTAGATTGTTTTACTTTTAACTGTTTCTGCTTTTATTGTAGAAGTATCCTACTATCATGATTGTATTTGTTTAATTTTGTTCTGCTTTTAATACTTATTGTTAAATTATATGCACAGTTTGTATTATTTATTTGGTCAACATATTTTTTCTTAATTGGCACTTTAGCACTTTTCTGTTGAAAAGGATGATAAACTGCCCTTCAGCTGAATCAAGTGCAATACTGTATAGATCAGTAGTGACTGCATACACTTTCCTTTGTTGTTGTATTTTCTGTTCACGTTCTTTGTTGGTGTTTTATGTGTCTGTGTTTGCAGCCCTGTAAATGGTAAATGGACTGTACATATATAGCGCCTTTCTAGTCTTTACAACCACTCAAAGCGCTTTACATTACAACTCATTCACCCATTCCCACACATTCATACACTTATGGTTACTGATGGCTACCACGCAGGGTGCCAACAGGGGGGAATTTAACCATTCATTCTCATTCATACATCGTTGGCGCAGCAACAGGAGCAATTTGGGGTTGATGTGTGGAATGGAGGAGCCGGGAATCAACCGCTCTACCTCCTGAGCCACAGCCGCCAGTAGTACTGTAGTACTGCTGTCTACAACAAATTTTCCACAGGGGACAATAAAGTTTATCCTTTTCCTTATTTCTGTGTCCATGAGATCTGTGTGTCAATTCTGTGTGTGAGACCCAGAATACATGAAACAAAGTGAATGCTTTTATACCAAGAAGTGCATCCAGCTTAAAATGGCGACTTTACCAACAGTGGCTATGTCAAGAGCTGACAAACTGTTCCCTAATCTCACATACCCTGGGGTCTGTTGGTCAAGTAGTCTCTTATCAAGGTCACGAGTGGAGCATCCATCTACATGCACCTGATCTGGACTCCAACAATAAAGGCTGTATGGTTCAGAAGGCACTGGAAAAGTCAAAGAACATGTCTCATATTGTCTTGTCATGATGAGAGTAGTGCCAGTCAAGCAGGTAGATGATGGCATCCTACATTCTGATCCATTCCTGATGAGTAAACTGTGAAGGGTCCAATGCTGGTCTGACCAGGGGTTTAGAGTGGGAGAGGACCAGCCTCTCATGAGGTTCCACAGACTCCACAGAGCTGTTTGGCGCCTTTCCAGTTGCATTTTCCCCATGGTCAGCTGTGATAGTTGGGGGAATTACAGATCCAGGGACCTGAGACAGCCTGGAGGGGTGATTTGGGAGATGTGAGTGGTCGAAAGGTTGGGGAGTGGGCGGACAAGGGAAGGGCTCCAGTGTTGAATGTGCTGAAAAACAAGTTTAATTAATTTGCCATGCTGGTCTTATTGTAGTTGCTAATTCTTTTCATGCCATTCCACACATCCAGCAGCCTGTACTCCATCTTCCTCCTATAGGCGTCCTTGCCATCCTTGATTTTAGTTTTCTAAACCCTCTAGATCTCTTCCTTGTCCCTGGCTTTAAAGGCATATGTCCTCACGATGTGGCTCAGTCAGAACCTCCCAGTCTACGGCATTGGAACTGTCCCTCAGAGCCTCTTTTACATCATTCAACCATAACCTGAATGTCTTGGTGGTTGCAGGTTGCCACTGGACTAGAGGCTTATAATGAGGTGAGAGGTGGACCAAGATCCCATCTGCCAAATGGGGGGGGGGGGGGGGGGGGGGGGGGGGGCTGTGGAACTGATGTTGGCATACAGTAAATTTAGGGTTTTATTGTCTGAGGAGACAGTCACATGGTTGAAGTCCTAAGATTTTGCAATGAAATTGTTGAGGTGCTGTGAGATTTGCTAAGTGGATGATACCACATGCTCCAGTCTTGTTAACCGACTGTGGAACACAACTGTGATCATTATAGAATGTGAGAATTCCCTTGGCAAATAATGCGGAGATAGGCCCACTGCTAAAAGTTCAATGTCTGGGCTGAAGAGTCTATCCTTGACAGTAATATGTCCCGGATTACACCATCTGTTGTTAATAAGAACGGTAAGGCCCCCTCCTTTCTTCTTACCACTCTTCCTTCTGTCTCTGTCTGCCCAAATTGTTGGAGTTGTAGTCCGGGATATCCTCATGGAGCCATTCAACTCATTCTTTCAGCCCTACAACTTTACTGTTTCGGTTCAGTCTCACTGCTATTATCAATCTTGTTTCAAGCAACAAAAATTCTTTAAAAGCCCACTTTGCACTGCCTGTCCATCACCAACAGCAGACAGACCAATTTAGAGACTAGCTTGTGAACCTAGTGGAGCATGGAGAAGCTAAAGAGTTGGTGGAGACCAAAACAGAGCTAGAAAGAGAATGACTAGTGAATATTGGACTTAAATTCAGTGGATTGGACACAAACGTAACTTCAAATGGATGATAATATTGGTTTTTGTCTGTTAGATGCTAAGCTAAAATTATTTTCCCCTAGGCTACATGAAAAAGGTTGCTTGGAAACACTGGCATGGTTATTTCTCTTATACTTACATGTAAAGGATTCACATTTGGTTTTTTATCTCTTTCAGAACTGGACCCATGAAGGTACATGCATGACATGTTGAGATTTGGTAGGTGTATGCGTTTGCTCCTTCACAGCTTCCTGTGAGTTTGCGGAAACATTGCGTGTCTATTTGGGTAAGCATAATTCCAGTTTAAGGAGGAAACTATTTGCTAACATGTTAGCCATAACAACTCTGAGCTATTTATTTGTCAAGGCTGTGGCTGTCAACTTATTTTGCACTCGTCTGTCCCCTGGTGACTAAAAAAGATATCCTGCTAAAAACCAGAGAAACGTCATGACCACAAAATGAATCTTCTGGCGGCGGTACAGTAATATTACAGATCACAGTGACGAGGCTGGGCTACACACTAAATGCAGACTACACCTTCCTGACCACACTGTCTACACAGCAGCAGTCGACTGTGGACTACACCACTGACATTCCAGCTGGGTCTAATTTGGCGGTCTTTTTTCTCCCCCTTCTGTAAATTTTATTATTATTTTTAATCATAACTGTTTCCTCTTGCGGTTATGTTAATATCTGGAAATACACTCCTGCAGCCTCAGATCACTCATAAGTGTTTGCGTGGTGTGTGATTAAGGGCGCCTGGCAAGCCTGAAGTCCGGCCTTCGCGTGGGTAGGCAGAGACAGCAGCAGTGGCAAGACTTTCCAGGAATATCTCAAATAAATCAGGTGTGATAGCTGAATGGAAAAAATGGCCCCATTTTCCATGTCCACTTTCCAAATATCCCTACTACCAGGCAGTCCAAGGTTTTACACCTTTTGTCATATAACACGTCTGCTGGTATTTTGAACAAAAGACAAGAAAAAAGGGTTTTGTCTGTGAGTGTAAACAATATCTTTTTCCACTGCTTTGTTTGTTGTATTTTCCCAGGCAACAACAGAATCATCCGTTTACGCACCTCCGTCATGCTATCAGCCATTCCCCCCTCCTGTTCTCATCCTCCCAAAGCTTTTCCAATACATTCTCAACAACACTCTTGAGTAATTGTAGTGGTCAACGCAGCAGGCCAGATATCCAAACAGGAAACAGAAAAAAGTGCTGAAATTATTCCGATCAAGTGAGATTGGATGATGGAAAACAAGGCAAGAGGAGACACGAAAGGAGGGTCATAAAGTGCACTCTTGAAGTCGGCTTCACACCGCTGCTTGTTTTGATTGCAGTAATTAAAAATGGACAGCTGAAGACCTGCCCAAAGTAGACTCATCTTGATTTTATCATGGCCCAGATTTAATCCTTTGGAATTATTTTTAGCTCTATGCACCGGTGTTATCAGAGGTCTCCCGGTGACTGGATTCAGCTGTGTGGGATTATGTTGAGGTGAGAGACTGAGGTCTTTGCATGCAGACGGGCCCAGAGTGCGGTCATGCAGAGGTCTCCTCATCCACACTGGGGCTGCTGCCATTAGAGGCTGGTCATATCGTTGGCCTGTCATGCAGTGTTGATGTTTAAATGGAGAAAATGTAAATGGAGTGTAATTTTTGGATGACAAATCTCTCCTTCTTTTTTATCATCTTCTGCCAGCGGTATCGATTCTGCAAATCAGTACATAATGTTTTGTGAGGATTTACTGAGGGAAGTGGATTTGATCATTTTCCTTTCATAGCACTCTTTTATGTCTCAGTGCAACTGACTGTTCATTGCATTGGAGAGGCGCAGTGTGGTTCAATTATATTTTGACAGTTGGTTGTTGCTTATTAGGGGACTGACGGAGGTGAAACCGAGTAACCCCAGGCTTGTCAGCTGGTCCCCAGCACATTGTTTGAAGCTAACGCTAAGTGGCACTAGCCTGATAATCAGACTGGAGCTGCAATTATTGGTTGAATTAGCTGATTGACAGAAAATTAGTTTTGATAATTAAATTTAAAAAAAATCGTTTTCTAAGCAAAAATGCACATACTTAAATCTTTGCAGTGCATGATAAAATAAAAGAATATCTTTGGATTTTGGACTGTTAATTGGACAAAACAAGACATTTGAAGACATTTTGGGCTGTGTGGATAAATATTTTACTCAATAAAAAAGAATAGTCATTAGATTTGCTATTTTTCTGACGCTTTTGTTTCAAGGATGTAGCTAGCTAGCATTCTAGCTATGTAAGAAGGCAATGTACTCATTATTAATCTACCTACAAAGTTCTGATTGGTCAACTGTTTCTACAAGTTTACAACACCAGGCCTATTTGCACCTGTACGAATTAGAGATGTGGGGGTGGTTATTAAGAGGTCTGAAACCAGGCTAATTTGGTACTACTTGCAGTTACCGGTTGCAACTAATAGCTTCATTTATTAATTATTTGTAGATCATTAAAAAACGTTGACAAGATGTCAGAAATATCAGAAACATGATTCATTATTTTAATACATAATCCCAAATGACAACATTAAAAAACTGACATTTTCTTTCACAGCTTTTTCTGATTTTAATGCATTGCCTCATTTAACTCCTCTAGGTACAGTAGCTGGGATGTGCCAATCCAGAGACAAAATCTAATCTAAGTTGTTGCTTTTCAGGAGCATAAACACATTTCTAAATTGGGCAGTATCACAAGATGTTGACTCAACAATTTGTGTCAGCTTGTGTTGGTGTATGGGTAAATGTCATAAACATTAAAAAATAAATTCCCATTGTTGATTCAACTGACAAACTATTTTTTTGTAATCTGAATAAATTCCACAAAACAATTTTGCAGTCTCAAGGTTTGTGGTTGACCACTCAGCTATGTTCAGTACTGTAAACTCTACTCAGATGTTTCTTGGTAGGTGGGGAAAGTACTCTTTTCGTAACACTCCTGGGGTCCTAAAATTAAACTCAAGTGTAGATTCCTCTGCCTAAATTGCAGGTAACTATTACCTCTGGCGGTAAAAGCTCTAATTGTGTGATGCCATTTTGCAGATTCATAGACCGCTGCATCAAACTGAAAACACAGAAAATGTTTGGGTTCAAAACGATAGGAAGCTGGATATCAGAAGGCCGAACGCTTCTGACTCATGCAGCACTGCGGACTAAATCAGACGGGTCTAATTGAAGCCACATTCCTACTGTATGAGTGAGGCCTGAATTCCAGAGCTATTCCTGCATACAATACATACTGGATACCACACACCCACTCACACATGCAGGCACAAAAACACACCTATGAACAAAGGTGATGGCAGGCGTTCAGTCGAATACAATTATCTTCATCTTCATCAGTTAAAAAGGGAGCAGAGGCTTTAATTGTCACAACTTGGAATCCCTTTTCTCTTCCCAGAGTGACATCAAAGAGGGCATTTCCAAATTCTTTTCAGGATGTGCTTGAGAACATTTCACAGTCGAATGTGTGGTTGTGATTCACTGTGTTTACACCAAGACTTTCCCCACAGAGTGGCTTTGGCCACCCAGCCATAACAGTCCATGAAAATGCAGGGTCAAGACATCAAAGACTTTTTCAAGATTATTCCAGTCAGGAGCATGAAATAACACTGTGACAAATACAACTCGCATGGAAGGCTACAATGTCCCTCATCCGTTCGCGTTCTGTTCTCAATCAGATTGCTTATAAATGTCCAAAATTAAACCAGGCCGCTCCCTGGAATGTGGCTTCATGGTTGTACTGAAGCTTAACACAAACAGGTCAACACTTTCCTGTCCTCAACACATCTGCTATCAGGTGCTTAAGCTATTTTCGACTCAACCTGTTCCGACTGCGCAGTATGGGAGAGATACAGATTACATAACTGATAGGGATACAATACAATGTCAATTACAATAAAGTCATGATGACTGATTATATCTGCTCTAAATGCACCAGTATACTCCATCAGAAGTGTTTGTCAGATGGTGGCTTTGGATACCCCCTTCCACCCACACCTTTCTGATTTTGGAATTGGGGGGGGCTTTGTCCGAGAATTCCCGCGACTTTCCGAAACAATGTGACCTTCGCAACCACTTCACACAGTGATTGGGAAGCAGCTCTAGCGCTCTTTTTTTGATTTGTTACACAACCATTTCTATGACAACCAAACGCAATACTAGCTTCCAGAAGAGTCCGTCTGAAAATGTGTGCCGTTATCCCTGAATTTAAACAATTTTGGACATCATGGCTCATACCGATACGATCAACGTTCAGCATAACCTGGCCCTAAGGGCCTTAACATGCATCAAAGGAAGTGCTTGTCTGAAACCTCCTTTGCCCCACCTTTGAGTATAGGTTCTCAGAACAGATATTAACGCTTGGCTTTAGATGTATTCAGACACAGTTTAAAGTATACTGAAGAGTTTGAAGTCATTTGTTAAGCAAAAATGCAAGTCTTGGTTCCAACTTTTTAAATATGAGTATGGCAACCTTGAGCTGTGAGAAATATGAAAGGATTAATGTGAGACTACTAGCTTTGAGACTACAAAGGATACACAGCAGGCACACACTTCTTATAGACTTCTTATAGAGAGATCAAGAAGCTATTGGGTCACAGCCTTGGGGGGTTATGATAGTACTTCTCACTTCGTCTTTCACACAATGTTTAAACACTTTTGCAAGTTTGTTTTAAGAACACCAAACCCTTAATCAGTTATTGAATTGTAATCTTTTGCACACTCTAACTGCAGTAAAGATGATACAGAACCTTAAAGAACCTTTAAAGCAATAAAATATGACTCATATTTATGAACAGTGTACAGAGCATTTACTTTCCTTCATCGCTGGAGTTCCGCTCTCTGCTGTGAATACTGGGAAAGTTTGGCAGGAAGCTTAGAGTGTGTGTGCCGTGTATTGTCTGTGTGTGGGGTTGCAAGTGAACATAGCCCCTGACAGCTGTGAAAACACTGTAGATGTACTGAGCGTTGCAGTGCGACGCCAAGATGCTGCACATGTGGTCCAACCTGGCGAAGATGAGCACAGGTGAGCCATTTGGGAGCAAAATGTGGAGTAAACCTGTGTGTCACTTTCTCCCTTTACTGTTGGTGTTCACTGTGTTATCACTGATTCATAATTGTAACAGAACGAACAGCATATTTCAGAGCCAGGGAAGTAAATTCGGCATTTATTGCCCCATCCTCCCCCACTCCCTTGTTTCACTTGTGCTTTTCAATTTAGTCCACAAATTCGATTTATTTAAAGTAACCTGAGCAAGTTAGCGGCTAATTTTCTTTCATGAGAAATTCTCTACACTATAATACGTCTGCTCACAATAAAAGGGAAAACAATACTCTTGCCAATCAAAATGGAGCCCCAGCTGCCGAAATAGATTCTATTCAGGGCTTGAGCATCCTGCCATCAACAGCAAGGTTGGACTTTACATTTTTAAAACAGCTTTTGTGGAGGGGAGAAAGACATAACCCACTGAGACTACGTTTGGCTCCATTGGAGTGTGGTTCCTTTATTTCAGAGTGTTCAAATATGTGTGTGTTTGTGCTTTTAGAGAGAGAGAGAGAGAGAGAGAGAGAGAGTTCTAAGCGCTTTTAACATACTGTCTGCCTAAATTTGGCATCTATGGCTAACCAATTCCCTGTAGATGTAGTCGGTACTATACAAAGTATTAATGTACTCTTGAGTTTTGTTATACGGTATTATGTGTGTTCATGTAATTTATCTCTTATTTTATTTTTACCAGAACAAAAAAGGGAACTCAGGATTTAGTCTGTGATGTCAATTCCATTACACCGCCTGTAGGGGGTGCTCTTGGTCTGAGTCTCTGTCATTAAAAATATTGACTTAAGGGCTGAGCTGTCGTTATTTCTTCTTCAAGTTATGTCTTCCCCTATTCAGGGGTGTAACATTTTGGAGGCACTGCAGGGACGAGCATGATCTTAAATCGAATGTAAACCCAGCTGACACTCAGCACATCGATTACTCAGGTCGGTGACATCAGGTAGTAAAGTAGCAACAGTAAGCTGCGGGAACTCTGAGCAAAGCCTGCCTGCGATCTGATTTACATCAAGTTACCAGAAGAGCTAATGCCACTACTGCCCCACCGCATGGAACATGGAGTCATCAGAGTTCGAAAAACATGACATGCCATTGGTCCGACGGTCCATTATTCTGAAACCCCAGTAGTTCCAAAAACGTACCATTGGATGGAAAACCCATAGTCAGATGACCCCTTTATCCCGAAAACAAAAGGACGGAAAATAAAAACTCCCTTGACGTGCAAGTCAATCCAAACCATGATCTTTATATGCCTAGACCTCACCAGACCTTAACCACAGCATTGTCACACCATAAACATAATTATCTTTTTAACAAGCACATCAAAGTACACTAACCTATCATAGGTAAAAGACAACAGAAGTAGCCTAATTAGAACACCTAACCTAATAATCACAGTGCATATTCATCAGTTATCAGACACTGTTCATTTTTATTACCTTATTGAACAGACTTTTTATAAATTACTGAGGTCTTCTGATAAAGTTGACGTCATGTTTCACTCAGTTGAACTCCTGATTTAATAAATGAACAGTTATATTTAAACTGCATTGTTGCAGAGAGCAAAAATAAATTATAATGAATGTTTGCCAAAAATGTAAATTAATTTATCAAGCAGACTTTTTCGATCAACAGAGTCTGGAGAGTGGTGTGGCTGTCAGTCACTGAACTCCAACAACCCTAGAGTCTGTATTTTCGGAGCCATGGGTCTTCGGAGCAGTGGGCTTTTGTTTTGGGGATAATGGGCCGTTGAACAATTGGCTTTTAATCCAACGGGCCATTTTCCGAAATATTGGGGTTTTGGAATAATTGGTCTTTGGACCAATGGGCAGTTGCCACTGGCAGAAAGAGGGGGTAGAGGAACTGGAGGATAAGTTATGGCTGCACTTCTATGTTGCAGGGATAAAATAAGTGAATGTCAGATTATTAGTGAGGCACCTCCAACTGAGTATGTGTCCCAGTTAACAAGAATGAACCGGCAAAACAGACCAGTGAGCAAGAAAGCCAGCAAAGTCAAACAAAGGAGAAAAATGAGGAACAATTATGCAAGGAAATTGAGGCCCTAAAACTGAAATTGGCATTGAAACAAAATGAGGATGAACAATAAGAAAATGGTGCACCTATAGTGGGGTATCAACCCCCTCTTCATGGCATAAATATTTTAAAATATCTGGCCAAATTGGTGGGCCTGGCCAGATAGACCTTACCTTTTCCAGCTTAGCACACCAGATAGAACATGATTTAAGCAAGGGCTTCCCAGAAGTGGAGATAGTGAACACTATGATAAGAGTTATTGCTCCCAGCATGCAACTAACCTGAAATTACCCGCTCTAAAACAGCTTCGCAGGAATTGCTATTGGGAAAAAGTGCAACAGATCTGTGTGTATACGAGTAATATAAATGACTAAGTTCTAAAGTACAAGGTGCCAAAGAATTGGATTTAAGACAAAAGATCTTATGCACCTCATACGAATCAGAGTCAGGATTAAAATATGATCCTGGGCTTGTCCAAAACATGTTTCTCCAGGAAGTCTTTATTTGCGAAAAGTAGTATAATGGAGCCAGATAACTAGACTAATGACTAGAGTTCTACGGGACTCAGGATCTTAAGTGACGATAATAGATGAGAAATAGTGTGTGTGTGTGTGTGTGTATGTGTGTGTGTGTCACTGGGGAAGGGAGATGGGGTTGGAGAAAGTATTTGTCAGCTGTGTCAAAGTCGCTTCCAAGTTAGCCTGTAATGGAAATTCAGCAGCAGAGATTATTGTCCCCATACTTGTTATGATAGGTGCCAGGCTTGCCCGACCTATCATTGTCTCCCATGTAATAGGACTCATTGTTGACATGAGTCAATATGAGTAAGACTGTTTTGGTGTCCAAGCCTATGTGGAATGAGTGAGTACCCAACAAACATATGAGTACATAGTTAAATCTACAAAAGAGAAACTACATGTCCCTAAACTTCTGTAAAAGTAGAATGCTGTGTACAGATATTTATATTCCAAGAAGACACAACTCTCATATTTGAGCAGTGGGCAGAGGGGTTGAAATTTTGCAGCACCCTTGTAAAACTGAGGAAGGGAGTGAAGCCATTCATTATTCATTATTAACCCCACACACCATGATATCTAGCTAGCTGGGTGAACAGTTATAAAATCAGTACAACCAATCCAAGCTTCCCTTAGTCTGACCAACCCTGCGCTGTAAGTACTGTGGAGACGGAGAAAGATCCAATGTCATGTTTGGGCCCTTCCAGTTGACTTGAGCCATCTCTCTGAGCCTGAAAGATAAGTGGAAATGTTTGAGATGAATCAGCTTTCTTCTCTAAATCTGAAAATGAAATTCAATGCCTAAAACAGCTATCGACTATCTGCATGATCTTATCACACAAGGCCGGTTAAAATAAATCAATCGTGTTTGTATTCCAATTCTTGATGACACAATAGCGTTCAAGTCATTCTGAGCTCATGTGAGTTGTTTCGTCAGGTACACTATCTGGGAATGTATTGTAACAGCAGAGGGCAGTAAGCTGGACCACGTTGACACAATTGCAGTCAGAGTTCTGCAACAGAAAAGACCAAGTACTGTAGGAGAGCTGAGATCTATCATGGGCCTCCTGAGTTACTACAGACAATATATTAGAGATTTCCCCTGCTTTGCTGGTCCCCTCTACAACCTCAGGTAAGTAGACAGAGGGGCAATGACTAAACAGATGGAAGTAATGCAAGGAGGTGACTTCCCATTAGCCCATTACATGGACTGAAAGCTACCAAGATCTACTAAATTGATAGACTTATAGAGCCACCACCCTTGCATTCCCAACCTTTTACTCAACACACTAATGCCTCCTATCAAGGCCTCAGCACAGTTTCATATCAGAAGGGGGCAGGAAAAATGTGAGTCATTGCATTTACACTTGCTCACTGATTCGCAGAAGAACTACCACTTTCCCTCTGGAAAACTGGAGTTCCTGGCTGTAAAGTCGGCTGTCTGTGAACATTTTAGAGATGATCTGATCTGTTCCTCTTGCATCATGTACAAAGACAACAATCCATAACTTTTCAATACATGTTATCAACAGCTAAACTTAATGCTGGTGGATGTTGCTGGGTAGCTGGGCTTGATTTTCATATCACTATCAGATACTGCTACATACTGGTGCTGGTAAAACAGTAGGGACCACCAACTGTAAAAAAAATGTTACCGTAATGACACCCATTTGTTTTATGGCAGTCCATTTGTTTCTGGACTGCCATTTTGAAGCCTCAAGTTTGGCAATTTGACCTTTGCCATGTTTCACCATAGCCATCTTAGCATAGCAAGAAGTGACTATATTTGAGAGGGTAGAGCTGACACTAGCACTAGCTTGGTAATGTATTTACAGTCTATGGTTTACTGTGATAATGCACATGCTCATTTTCATTAGCGAAAAATGGGCTTAAAACCATTAAAACAAAATGTACTTACTGGAAAAACTACACAGCTGAATCCAAAATTACAATTAAATTTCATGAACTGAAAACTTACTGTGAAATAGCAGCAGCTAAGGCTATACTCTGTAAATCTGAGGTGGGTTAGGTTACCTAATCAATGTTGTTACCCTGGTAGTGACTTTTCAGGAACAAGGTAGCAATGTCCTAAAGCATAGACTGTTGTATCATCTATTTTACAATAAATGGGACCATAATTTACAAAATGAACATCATCATTTATTGATAAAGACTTTAAACTAGCAAGTGACATGTGTTAATCCCATTGGGAAAATGTTTACTGAGGTAATAAATCAAATGAGAAGTCATTTTCACATAGTTTTTCATACAATCGCACTTCTTTTTGCAACCAGCGGAAATGCCCCCTGCTGGCCATTAGAAATTATGCAGGTTTAAGGTACTTCCACAGTGGCTTCACTTTTTCAACAAGGACCTACCCACTTGGTAGGAACCAACCAGTGTTCTTTCATGGATACTGATTACAGAGCATTTCTCTTTACATTTCATGGCCTGTTTCCAAAACAGCAAACGCACACTCAAACATTTCATTGACTCTTTTGAGAAAGCATAAAAAACACTCATCCACACACTTCGGGACTCTTTGAGAAAGAGTATATTGACACACTCACAATTTTATGGACTATTTCCAGAACAGACTACATTTGATGTAAAGTTCTGAGAACAGACAATATTCACACACATTTGAATAACAGTTTCAAAAGTTGAGTATATTAATGTACATTGATGGACTGTTTGGAAAACAGTATAAAGGAATGCACTATTTGAGAAAAGCTGAGTGTTCACACAGAAATGTGTTGATGCTTAAAAAATTGTGTCACAGATTGTAATGGACTGTCAGAGTACTAATGTGTTTTCACAACACATTTGTTTTGAATGTAACTCATAAAAATTAGTTTAAATAGACTGTTCAGTGTGTTTACAAATGTTTAATCTCACGATTAGCAAGTGTTTAAATGTTCACAGAGTTAAGAAGCTTGGTTAAGAATGAGTACTTATTTTGCTAAAGGTAGCCATAACCATAGCCAGATCTTTGGTGCAAGATGTCAGGACAACATCTGTTTTTGAAGGGGCGTGTGAAGTGGGTACTATACATATTTTTTTCATGGTTTCATTTGAAATGGACAAAAGCTGTTTCAATATATCTTGCCCAAGCAATCTCATCAACTCAACTGAAATTCCAAAAGGACTGATATAATATTATTTAACGTGGCTTCAAAAGCAAGAAAGAATCTAAGCTGACCTTGGAAATGGCTTATAGAAAACCCCGCCTGGCTGCACTAAGGAGATACCAATATGGGGGGAAATGGAAATATATAACATTGTACATAATCACAGATGTGTGTGAGAGTATGTACAGTAAGTATAAGTGTAAGAGATAGAGACAGAAAGAAATAGAGGTTCTACGTGCATGCAAAGGCATCTGGATTTGATCAGCATTTCCCACTGAACTGCCTGGTTGTGTGGTCATACAGTGTGTAGTAGTGCACAGCAGAGGAGCCTAATGTGGTTCATGGAAGTGCTGTGACATAAGGACATCTGTAAGTTGTCCATCTGTATGGCTCTCTGGGGAGTTTCACTTACATAAGGATCCTAAAGGAAGCACAGAGATCAAAGCTACACTCGTATAAAGACATGCCTCGTTGGAAAAACACAAGGTGAGAAGATGACAAAGAACAACACAACATGTTCCAGCAGCGATGACTCTGGTGTTTGTGCTAGTCGGCAAATTGGAAGACGTGAGAGAACTGAAAACAAATTTAAAGTGAAAACTGTCCGCCTACAAAGCAAGATAGTCAGGGGAGACAGAAAAAATATTTGTGGGTAAAGTAGCCGTCTTTTCCCATGTGTTGAACTGGAGAATAAAATTAAATTACCAAGTTCACTGCTGTCAGTAGGAACACATGTAAACACACGCAGGAACGCGAGCTGGGGCCAGGTTAGCTGGGTTAAACATTTCTGTGAGTCAGACAAAGTTTTGTGGCCTTCCAACCCCTGATATCGTCACTAATTAATGTGTGGCATGAAGGGATAACACATGGCAGCAACGCGCCTTGGCTCGCTCGCACAAGTTTATGAAAGTAGAAGAAACCAGACACGCAAATGGATACCGACTGACTTGCTGGCCTCTCGATGGTGTACGTCTGCATGCCTGGACATGCGTGTGTTTCTGTAAGTGGCTGGTGTATTTCATTTTTCAGCGTTTATCTGACCGGGCTTTGGCCTTTGAGGTCCAGCTCGTGTCCACTGGAGTTACAGATGTATGCTAACTAGTAGCAGAACTCTCTTTTTCTCCCCTCTAAGAAGGGTTCGGTCGAGGCCGCCCACCAAATACAACCGCCCATACCAGACGAGTGCATCACCCCTGTTCGGAAAGAATGAACACATTGCTTCCTAATGTGTTCCCAATGGGTGCAGGTATTTGTGAGGGAGTCGGTGATCTGCAGTATAATTGGTTCTTAAACTAGGCCATGATGCTCTGCAGACAAATCCTGTCTGCTGTGACATCTGCACATTATACAGCAGAGACTTAACAGCAGTTTGTAAACAGTGGTCCCTATGATCACAATTCCAAACTCATGAAAAAAAAAATCAAAATGAAAACAAAGAAAATGACTTTCCCATCATCGTGAAACTGTATCTGACAAAGTTTTCCTGCTTATAACATCTTGGAATTTAATACCTTTTCCCTCAAAAGGGTCCAATTTATACTAGTGGCCTCTATTGCAACAGGGTCAGCACTGTTTATTCCTTTAACAGTTAGTGACCTGACTCGGTGGTCCCTCTGATTAGAGCCAAGCTGAGATCAGACAGCAGGCTTCGTCAAGAAGACATCAGGACCACTCCGGAGCCCCTTAAAAACATGCCCTTTAATTATTTTTTTAAGTGTAAGTGAACAAGTGAGTGGAAACTATGCAGAGTCCAGCCTTCCTCTGCAGGGGAGCAGGGCTGTTAGCTTGTGGCACAGCGATGGGGTAGGATACATTTACACATCAGAGGGCCCTGGCCAGGAGGGAAGGATGAGGTTCAGGCCAACACTTTGGTGTAAACAACTCAGCTCTACACTGGGCCGTCCAGGTGCAGCCAGCTTGTTGACCCTTTTATTCAGGTCATCTATACATTTATTCATCATTTATGTAGTATTATAGTCTCTTAAAGGAACTTAATGACCTTTATCAAACTTGACTGGCTCAGATTCCAACACAGCTTACACTGCATGACCCTCACATCTCCTAATACAAACAGCAAAGCCACATTTTGAGAATAGAGACCCAATATAGAGATACTGCATCACCATGTAAATAAAATAATAATGGTTTTTCATTTGTTTATATTTTCTGAGAACAAGCGGGGAGGAGATTTGTCTTGAAATGTCAAGGGAGTTTTTGTTCCAAAACAGACTCTGCGCCAGAAAATGAGGTCTAAAAGTTAAAAACCTCAGCAGCTGACAAAGTAATTGTTGTGTTTAGGGCTGCAATTAATGATCATTATTATTATTTATTGCTGTGCTGATTATGTGTCATAAAATAGTGATACATTCCCATCATAATTTTTTAAAGTCCAAGTGATGACTTTCTTGTTTTGTCCGACTTACATTCCAAAACTCAAAGATAATCACTTTACAAGATATAAAACAAATTGGGAAATTCTCACAATTAAGAAGCTACAACCAGAGAATGTCTGGAAAATGCTACCGCATATGTCTGCTTTGTAAATCAGTTGTTTTCCTTTGAGAAAAAAATTGGAAACCAAAAGGGAGAAATTTATACTTCATGTTTCATGATGGCGTTCTCTGGTTTTGGCATTAGAGATCTTTGAAAAAAGCAATAATGGGTACGACCATAGGCAATGCAGACGGTCGCACTGAGCCTGATAGCATCCTGCTACAAATCACAAGAGCCACAGTCTCTGAACAACCCACATTAGATTTCCTTTGAACATGAACACACATATTTTTCTGCACCTTATCTTGTTTAAGCTACCAAACAAGAGAAAAGTGCACATCTAGCACATGAAACAAGATGTAAACATACATGCAACTGTCAATTAAGTCCCATTGGATCCTGATGAATTTCTTACTCTTCGATACCTAGCAAGAAACACACTATATTCCCATGAAATGTAGCCACAGTACAAATTTGTTTACTTTGTCCTTAGTTATCAAATGGTGTGATTCTGGTTCAGTGTGCTGCAAACTAGTGAATTCGTACACTGTCCAAATCATACAAACAACTTTTCTGAATGACCACACTCTAAGTCCAGAGTACAGGACACAATTAATCATACAAATGGGGATAACAGCACATACTTTCGTTTAGTCTCTTCTCAAAGGAATTATTTTTGTTGCACATGTTTATACATGGGGAAAAATGATGGAAGTATTTGTATGAAGAATGAAAAAAGAGAAGTTGAGAAAGAAGTTAAAATGCTGCCAACTTTCTCACCTGACCAATTGTTGTGTTAAAGCGGCCCCTGTTTGACATTGTCAGTTTGTCAGCATTATATATGAGGAGGGGGCGTTGCTTGATGATCTAACAAGCACTTTCATTGAGGTTTACTGACGCCTGTAGACACATTCTTTTGAAATACACAAAATGACACCTTTAGCTGGGTCTGCTTCCCATTTTCCTACAACTTCACTCCTTACATCATGGTGAGTGTGTGGCCCGCCTATCACCCTGTGTCCTTTCCTTTCTGCCACTCCCTTTTCCACACTCCCTGTCTCCTTTTCTGCTTCCCCCATCTCCCCTCCCCTTCCTCACCTCAGCATCTTCACCGCACACTCTGTCCCGGTCAGCCTCTCATTATATTTACCCACCAGAATGTGGACCAGCTCCACTTCATGCGAATAGGAAACCACAAGTTTTGTTCTGCCTGGACAGCACCCAGCCTCAAGAGCTGCCTCACAGTATCTCCACTTCTTGGACAAACTGATATATTAAAAAAAACAATAGAGAGAGGAAGTGAGCCATGATTACTTTTTCAAATCCAAAATCAGAAATGAGAAAGTATCAATCATTTAAATACATCATACACAACGTATCCCATTAACTGAGACTAAGATAGAAGATGCTGCAATGTTTTGTGAGTAAAAAGAAAATGAAAACATTCACTTACTGTTTTATTTTTCTCCATGTCAACTCGCTCATGACGCTGGCACATTTCCATCACATTATGAACTTCCCAGCTACACTTGCCAAGAGGCACGGGCCCAAACAAAGTAGTGACCGGCAGAGTTGTGCATCATCCCAGCTGAGTCTGAGGTTTAGTGTCACTAGGTCGTATCTCTACCCTTCCTATCTCTCTAAAACAAAACAGTTGTGAAGCCACCATAACAGGCTTCAAAATTAGGCTCTGACTGATATTAGAGTTTTGGGGCCAATGTTGATAGCAATTAGGGAGAAAAAGAATTCCAATAGAAATATTGGCCTTGCATATATGTTTGCAATAATCCCTCAAATGTGGTTGTCAACACACTTATAACAATGGCATATAATGGAGGCATGTTTTTCTTTTTTACAGTTTAACAATAAACACTGCATTGAAACAGTTAACTTCGCTGAGAAGGGTTAGGAATAAAAATGTGTTTTACATAGGTCTATATTAAACTTGAATTAATAAAAAAGGACTGTATAACTATGTATATAAGGAGAGGTGACCAAGAAACATCCAGAGAGGAGAAAGTTAGAGGAACATTTAATATAAAAGGACTTTGACCAGACAAGGACCCGTGGACACCTCAGTGTGGTTTTTGCGGAGGGACAGATGGAGACTCGGCAGAGGAGCGGAGAGTGAAGGCGGACGCTGATCATGATGCTGATCTGCTGGACAGGTGAGTAACATCAGCTCTGCTTCACATAAACTGTAATGTTACCTGCGGATATTCAGCTCACTGTCTAGTTAGTCAGGATATGCTGTCGTTGTGATGTTATCTGTAAAGTAGCAGCGTTGTTACCACAGCTGTTTGACTCTCTGCACGTTAGCTTCGCAGCTAATGTTAGCAGCGTGCTAACGTAACCTACAACGTAGCTGCTGTGTTGTTGCTCGTTGTGTATCTGGTGTTTGTTCACTGCTTTTAAAGTGTTTACAGTCATGAAGACATATGAACACAGGTTTGCTATCACAATAATCTCACATGAGATTGAGACGCAGTCTGGTGTTAGCCAGGCTAGCTACCTGTACTATCAGAGCAATAAATGCTGCTATCAAACTGAAGCTTGTGCAGTGGTTACGTCCGCTACCATGACGATGCACGTCCATGAACCGCAGAAGGAGCATGAAGGGGGGGGGGGGGGGGAGATATCTATCTATCTAATTATCTAATATAACTTTTCTCCTTGTTTTCCCCCACATCGCTTACTATACATTTAATGTCATATATAATCAAAGTGTATTTACTAGTTTCTAATTTACCTTTTACATCTAACATGCAATTGTGACTTGTAACTCCAGAAAGCTCCATATGATGTGTATATGTGCCACATTCATGTCTAATGGCATTACTATAAATATCATTTTTTGACATCTAAATATTGTTTCTCTCTGTGTCCAAATGTACTTACCACTGGGAAAACTATGATAAATTGAGGCTGACACTTAATAATACACAAATCTATGAATAGGCAGTGATTAAAGCTGTCAGCCATAGTCTGTTGTTCAATGTAATCGGACCCAAATGCACAATTTTTTCCGCCCTCACACAGTCAACTCTGCACTCTTACAATCATTTTGAGATGACTGAGTTTGTACCATTGACCCCATGTGATGTAAATGGGGCAAGAAAGCAAACAAACATCAATAAGTCTTAGTCAAAAGTGGATCATTCTTTAGGTGTGTAAATTACACAGGTAATTAGCATCTTGAATTGTGTGCTGATGTGAATGCTTGCTCGTAAACCATGGATATCTGTTGTCTACCATCTATCCTACATGATGTGAATGAAGTTTAAGCCCTGGTAATGTTGTATTAGTTTGGTGTTAGCTTGTGTACTATTTGCTCCCCTTCACTAAAATTAGTTAAGGGCCCTTTTAGCTTACGCTAAAGTATCACAATTACCTTGACAAAGACATATTTCTGTTCAAGAAGACTACTAACGGCTTTAAATGACAGCAGAGGAAGCTGGGTCACTGCTTGACCAAACAGAGCTGTCAGTTGTCATGTAGACTGTATAAACTGAATCTAAAAGTGTCCCGGCATCTGACTGGTGTTTGGATTGGCTGATGAGGAGAACCAGAACAACTCACCGGGTGAGCTTTTCACCACCAATATCCCTCCAACGCACCTGGTACTCTTCTCTCTAATAATAGAATACACTGTATGTACAAAATCCTTATGAAATTGTAAAATGTGTGCACATGAACAGCTGCAGATTCTTTTAAATGTGTTACAAGTAATTCTCAGTATCCCAACAGATCAATGAACCTAGCCTTTGCAGACTATAACTATAACCAGAAATCATTTCATTATTCTGTTAGTGTGCTTTTATTTGTCTGGTGACTGTATCAGCAAGGTATTTGCTGTTCAGCTCTGCTCATGCCAAGAAATACATAATAATGAATAAAGGGGGGGAGGAGAGAGAGAGAGGAAGCTCAAACGACTTTTAAAAGAATAAAAAGGTTGTATCAATTTCCCAAAGAATACATCAAGTCAAATGGGCAGGCACAGCTCACACTTAAAGGAGTTTCAGGTTCATATAAAAAGGGATATGTTTTTCCATGTCATGTCTCATTTGCTTGTTCAACAATCAAAATCAACCCAACTGGGCCTAATAATTGAGTCCAGCCCTATGTGTGTTAGTGAGGGAGAGAAAGCCGAATTGATTTATTCACTGAAACATCTACAATCATTGAATAGTTGCTATTAAGCTTCAACAGAAGGCAAGGATTCAATTAAAATGCACCCTTGCGAAGTATTACTCCACACAATAATGCGCCTGTGGCCTAACAAGAAACACAAGCTAATAAGCTCTTTATAATGAGATGAACACTTACTTTCTTGCCTGCAGCGTTCCTCTGCTTTGTTCTAGTGGGTAAGATTTACTATTTGGTTGTTAGTTCAAAGTCATAGCAGTAAATTCTTCATGTAGACAGGACAGGAAAAGTGAACTGTACCCTTGTTATGACTTGATTTTCCTCTGCTATTGCCTTTATAGCTGCAGATTAATAAGAGAACAACTGGAACACCCTCAAAGTTCAGTCCTGACTGTTCTGCACCTCACATCCCATAAAGCTAAAAAAAGAAATTAAAGATGATAAATTGGATTTTTGAGAGGTAAAGGCTCTGACGGCATGCTGGACACTGGCGTCTAATGATAAGCCCTGTAATTAAAGCCCATGGGAGCCAGAAGTTGGAAGTCTCATGATTAGTTGTATTAGTGGTATATGGATAAAATCTGGAGCTTGTGCTTAACTGTTATCCTTTTATGTAGATTTATATTAACATCAATACCTGCTTATCAGGTGAATCATTAGGTACTACAGTAATAGTGCAAATGTTATGTAAATGTTAGTTTGTTGAATCTAAGGCACTTCAATCTCCTGTAAGTGTCGGATTCCCAGGTCAGAGGTTATCTAATAGTTATGAGTCAAAGAAAAAGGACTTTATGTGCATTATTGAAGACATTTTGTGGCTTACCTGAGCTTCTACAAATAAAATTTGTGCTTAATCCGACAAATCTTCCTGAACTAAATTGAATGAATATTCTTCACAATGTTTCCCACATATATCTGAACCTTTCTGAGCTTCAGTTCTTAAAGGATAAGGCTGGTGATTTTACATGTTTTTCTTATTGTCAGCAAATCTCATGCAAAGTCAAACCAACAATGAACTGATCTACTGACAAGTATCGGTTGCGTATCCAAAGCCTGATATATCTTATTCCTCTGTGCTGTAGACCTTCAAAGACTAATAACAGTGATCATGTTTTAAAATCTCTGGAGAGTAATTCTGTGTAAAGCGGACACCACTGAACATGTAGAGGGAAGTAGTTTCGTTTACAGAGCTTCACTAGCTGGTTGGGTTACATATCACAGCCTTGTTACTTTATACTAAAGTTATATAAAGTGTAGTTCAAAGTTTTGTTTGGCAAATGGTCTCTTACTTGCTTATTTTAACATGTTTTGTTCATGTTTGCTCATAATGCTTCTTCATTTTCAGGAAGGCCCCAGCTCTTCTACACACTTTTTCTGTACTACAATTCTGATGTCATAGCCAGAGTCAATCAATACGGTTACAATAAACAAATGGTTTTCCAGCATACAACATTTCACAGTTTACTGTCAGTGGTCAGAAGATAATTCTCTTTATGAAACCTGTTTGTCTGATGTTGGAAAGAACAAAGATCTGACAATCTGTTTCTGTGATCTTTGTGTTCATGGCTTTACTCATGGGACCATGTGGCCCTCTGGATGCTAATGAGCACTTTGTCACACAGTGTTAAGAGTTGTAACACGCACATGTTTTAATGATTTAACCACTACGTCTGAAAAGGCAAAGTGTGTAAAAATGGATTACCAGATTGCGTTGCCAGAGAGTTCACTGAAGTGCTAACATTCCTCATTAAAGTCTTCACAGTCAGTTTTGAGGTGTTGCTTATATCCACGCTTTCATAACATGTCTGTTTTTATAAAGGTTAATAAGCACATTAAATAGGGGCACTCGTTTGGAATATTGTGGAACATGAATAAATATTGTGCAAGCAAAGACTGGATAATGTGTTGGGAGTGATTGAGCGATTGTGGGAAAATATCATGGAAAATATTAGCAAATCGGAAAATGTTACAGGTAGTTGGAATACAAGAGATATTGTAACAATATAATGCATTCTGAGCTTGTGATGACAAATCTTCCAGAACAAAATGAAATCTCACCCTTTACTCTCTCATTTGCTCATTCAGACACACACACACATACGTGGTGAGGATTGTTTCACTAATGAGTTGGTTTGGCTGCCGTTGAGTTACGGGCATGAGCGCATGGTGGGACCTCACCCCAGTGCAGCCTGGGAGAGCGTACTGAGTGCACCTAACGCCACGGGCTGCCAAGGTCCTGAACTGACTGATTTATCAACCGGCAACTGTAGACAAGACGAGACAGAAGTGACAAGGGTGAGCTTAGAGACGGTTGCCATGATGTGACTGCATGCGACTGTGGTGGTAGTTTTCATATCCCTTACCTAAATATTGCTACCAGTGTAAAAAAACCCCAAAAAAACAGTTGACTTCAAATCACACACAAGGAAAAGAAAACAGGTATAAGCAGAAGCAGTAGTAATGTAAGTTAAGTATCAAAAATAGAAGTATGCATTTGTAAATAATTAAGAGTTTACTTTTTCTGCTTGTTTCCTGTTTTTGAGATTTTGAGATTTAGATAACATTTCAGCTTCAACATGCCCCCTTTACAAAGTCAAAAAATTGATTCTGAATCCTGATCACTCTCAGAGCTCTGTCAAATCTTCACTCCTGCTGTCAAATTGGCCCATTTCAGCTGTTTTAATGCTGATGTGGCATTTATCAAGAATTCATAGAAGCACTTAAATAACCTTTTTATCCACAGAAATTCAAAGCAGTTAGAGTAACTTAAGTTTCCTCCAATCTCCACCTTCACTGATGGTCATGAGCTATTTAATATGCTAGGTTAGCGATAGTTTGGAGTGGAGGTAGCATGGAGTAGTGGAGAGCGTCAGAATACTGTATGTGAATGAGTATCGTCGTAATGAATGTGGTGGCGAAACTGTAACTTTGCCACTGAACTTTTAACACTGATACTAGTTTACAGGTAGTAGAGTTATTATTTCTACTAGTGCTAGTCTGTTGCATGTTGTCAGCCTGTCAAACTCCATACTGTCCACACTGCTGTCAGTTAACTGCTATATTTATATATCAGCGGTAGGAATAGGGGGGTGGAGGTTGCCTTTCACCTTGTAATTCAGAGGTAGAACTGACTGTATGAAGAGACTGCCTTTCTCCTACAACCAGATAATGAATTAATACGTACAAATATCCAATAGTAGACATACAAGATGACATCACCCTGTCATGTTTTGAGGATTTAAAGACTCATCTAATATCCAGAATTTGACTCATTGAGCTTGAAAAATGGACATTTTCGAGGCACATGATTTTTACTCAACAGCAGCCTTATTATTATCTTGTTGAATGTTGCATGTACCTCAAAACTAGAGACTTACACCTTTCACTTGTGGTTGAGAAAACCTACTTTACAACAACTCTGTCTCAGAAGCTAAATATCTCCATGTCAGCAGTTTGGATGTGTGTCACTTTCTCAATGGCTCATCTCTGAATGAATCAAAGGCCAAAGTGAACAGAATCAGAGAGGAAGACGTAGTGGAAGAGACGCAGCGAGTGAACAAGAAAAAGGAGAGGCAGAGGCGGGTGAGTAAGTAATTACCTGCAGCTGTTGAGCTTAGTTGTGGGGTATAAATCTGTAACCACATCAGAAATTATCCATAAAATTTACAACTTAGGAAAACCATGTGTGTGGCTCTTTAACACTCCTTAACCTACAGAGCCGTCTTTTACACTGCCCCGGAAAAGCGCCAACGTTGAACTCCAATTACATTACAGTGACATATGTCGTATAAAATTTTCAACGGAAAAAAGAAAGAGATCGTGTTACCATTACGCTGGTGCACACTCCAATATGTTCCAAAACAGGTAAATAAACTGATGGAAAAAGCAAAACCCCGAGCAGCCAATCAATCACTTTAATGAGTCTGTGTGACTTAAAGGAGTTATGAGAACTGGGCAGAATATGGTCCCACAAAAAACACAAACATATTAATGTAGGAATAAGCCACTGGTTGTAAAAGAGAGAGTAAGAACTAACTTTCTCACCAGGACTGGAACCATTCAGACATCTGAGATCAATTAATCTGTCTGACCATTTGTTTACTTCTCAATGAACTATAAGGATGATGTAGTTCTGAGCTACTGTACATCAGAGGGCATTGGTGTGTCTATACAAGAGGACCTGATGTATGGCAAACACTCACTGCATCTTATGTCATAAAGATCATGAAGCTTGGCTCTGGATAAAGGAACAAAAAAGTACCTGCACACTGATATACTCTCCCCAGTTCCTTAACTCCTCATGGGCATGATGACATTTCGACCACAGTTACCTGAGGTGGTGGGTAGCAATAAGCACCTCATCTCAACTAGTGGTGGAAACACTGTCATGTGGAATTAAAGAAGGACTGGGAACAGTAAAGCAGTGTTCAGGTACCTTGGTTCTTTTGTGTAGATACCCAGCACTTCCAAAAAAATGGCACCTAAACACAATGTATATGGTATCTGACAGAAATGGGCAAATATGCTGAAATGTGATGCAAATGCAGACATAGCAACACATAACATGGTAACAACAGCAGCTGTGTGTAGAGGACCAATGCAAAATGTCAGACCTCAGAAGTATGCAACGTGAGTGTTTCATGTGGTTTACACAATTACGGAAGCTTTAGCACGACAAAACTTGCAGAAGCATCATGTGGAGACATGAAATGAAGTTGTACAAGCAAACACAGACCACAAAGAAAAGTGTTGACAAAGCAACAAATGTGAGAACCTCCCTCCAGACAGCAACAAAGCAAAGCTGAAATGTGCAGTTAATTGTGTTGGATGAGCAATCTCTCTGTGATTGAAAATGTGTTTGATTTTAACATTTAAGGAGTGGAGCACATATAAAATGACATAAACAAATTATATATATACTTTTTTGTGATAGTATATCGCATAGAGGCTGACAGGAAACAGAGAGAGGGGAATGACCTGCAGCAAAGGTCTCTTGCCCGACTCTAACCAGGGATGTAACCACTCGGCTACCAAGGCGCTCCAACATAAACAAAATCATAATTAAATGATCATATTCATAATTTTTATTTTTTTTAAACAGATTTTGGTAATGCAAAAGGACATAATCAAATTCATTTCTTGGATTTCTTTTTCTACTTTTCCATAACTAATCTTTTATTTAGGCTCTTTCCGTTCTGCTTTTTTCTTCATTAATTTATATTTTATGCATTTCTACATTTATTTATATTTGTATTTCTGTGCCTGTGCCTTACCTCAATCAAAGCTGTGTTGGTTACTGAGCAGTCATTGTTCCACTACTGCTGCCAGTGTTGCTAACTCGAACAAATCCAGCGACTTTTTAGACAAATCTTTACTACTTGCTAGATGTAAAAGGCTCACGCCATCTGATACTAGACAGAATGCAAATACAACAAGATGGCATCAAAGAAATGCTCATTAGTGCATTACATCATCTAAGGACATTTAAGGACAAGTAGTTGGCAGCGCTCACCACTTGCTTCAAAGCTTCCTCTGACGTGACGAATGAGCCAAATGACCGCAGCAGTTTCTTAAGACGGACAATAATATACATATTAGTTTATGATTCACTCCCAGCATTTTAAAACCAGTGTGGAGCTGCTGTTGACTGTTCTTACAGATACTGAGAGGTCTCTTTGCTTTTGGTTTTCAAAAAAACGTATACTGGCTCTTTATTCAGCTTCTTTCTAAAACAGGCTGTGTTATCTCCTGTCTCTTTAAGACACCCCCACTCCTAATGAGCCCGCTCTGTTCTGATTGCTTGTTAGGAAGCTTCCCCTTAATAGGTTAGTGGACAACACAACAATTCATGGAAAAATCTTAGCGACAAAGACTATGGACGGCTGTTTGTTGGCATGCATGTAAGCATCATTACAACGAGGAGGTAGAGATACTTAATGTAAAGTTCATTACAGTATGAAAATAACTGGAAATCACAAAAACCATGATAATACCTCTTTAAAGTCTAAGTTTCATAACATATTGGATATGGAATTAATCTTCAGATGCTCTGGTTCAAAATTACACCAAACGTTTCTATGGATGTCAGTCTATAGGGCCACAACGAAGACTAAAGTGTGGCCTTAACAGACTAGGTTGCTTTTTGCTATGTCACAAGGCGCATCATACATTTGTGTGGACTCCTGTAAAGATGAAAGTGTTCACAGTAGGCTCATAAGGAATCTTATCAATGTTTGAATTCACAACACAACCTGCTCGCAAGGTACCGAACTTTGGCACCGACTGCTTGTCCCTAGCAACTAAGGAATTTAAGAAGTTCAGTATACAGTCATAAATGTGCACAATAAATATGAAGCTGATGAGTCCAGTAGTGTGTGCAATTAGCTGTGGACACATAGACACATGGACACACACAGCCAAATGCATGAACCCCTCCAGGCTTATGCAGGTTGGAGATAATTAGGGTACGACATTGTCAGTAACAGGTCAGCCTTAGGGGGTAGATGTAAAGGCATGGGAGAGTAGTACATCTCTGTTTGGATCTGTCCCCAGGATGATCCCAGAGAAAGCATTAAATGGCGTCAGTGGACGGGAGGAGGTAATAAAGCTGTTTATTGTCACAGGTGGGGCAGAGTGTGTGATGCTGTTGAGGTTGGAGGCCCAGCTGGAGGAACCAGCAGTGTTCAGACTGAAGCCCCATCCAGGTCATGCCTGAGGGCCCTCTCATTGACATATTTACATGTAAGTAAAGTACAAAGATTCCTTACTGACAAAAGTCAGAAATAACTTGTTAGTGCTTATATATAATAACTTATTGCTTGACTTTCCAGCTGCTACATAAACATATATCAACTGCACCCTCCCTTAAAACATGTTACTCCTCAAACACCTCCCATTTCAATGTAAACTGAGTAACTAAATGATTAATTTTTATAGGGTGTCTCTCTAATCAGGATTTCTGCAGTGTTCACCAAGTTAAATTTAAAACCTTTTTAATACCACATACAATGCACTTTAGTACCTGGAAATGATCAAAGTGTGATGGAAACCCAGTAGGGATGATAATGCTTGGAATAACTTCATTACTTCTCAGCAGTATGTAATAATAATAACAATTCCTAATGATACAATTTATTACATTAATGTGATGTGGAGCTGCATAAGTAGCATAAAATAGGTAGATGGGTAGTAGAGAATTTTATTGAAGTTTTCGGTAAAACCAACTCTTGCACCTTAGATGATGAACTTCCTGGACACCGTATAACAGAAGTGACAGTGTTTGCCACAGGTCTGATGGTGCTGGCACTCTAAAGAAAAAGGTTTAAACACCTTCTGAAAAAAGCTGCTTAATTGAAACAATCAAAATAAATCTCACTTGTGTTTTATAGCTGTATATTCCAGGCAAGAGAGAATATTACCATAACTACATTACTTTTTTTAAATTAACATTTTGTAATACCTTCCACACTTAATTTCGTACATTGTAGAACAGTTTTTTATAAAAGGCTTAAAAGACTTAAAAGGACTAAAGGAATAAACAAAACAAATATATGATACTAAAAAAAAATCTTTAATTGGACAGATATTGAATTGTCACAATCATAAGCACAAGTCCTGCTGTGACATGATTATTTTTCATGTCACCTGAAAACTAGACTCACTAGTGCTGGCTGGTAGAAAAGTGAAAGGACTGTCAGGTTACAATATTTCTATGTGAGAAAAAACCCTTACAACACATGTAGTTCCCTCTTACTGCCATTCGGTGCAGCAGACTGCAGCTTTAAAGCAGAGAGTGAAAGATAATCATGAACTGCCAAGAGTTCAAGACTGACATGAAGGGGAAGCGACTGTAAAACAGCTTGTCTTTACTGTGGTGTACTCTGCTGCGTTGGCCTGACAGCTGCCCTGCTTTTCCCACTCTGACCCTCTCTGGTGGCCATTTGTGGTTTGCCCTGGGTCAAGCCCTGCTGACTCCTGCCAGACCACCACACACTGGCGAGGGATTCAATGACAGTGCAGCAGTGGTTTTATCCACTGGGACAGTGGCTACAACAAGCTAGTTTCCACTTCTTATTCTCTTTCCTACAGCTGTGCATCTCGGTGCCGATCAGTTGTCCAAGGCCCATAAATCTTGAGACCTTTCAGCAAAGTCTTTATTACTATTCCCTCGAGGGACATGTATTCACACAGGCACAGTTTCTCGACATTTCCTCATCCTTTCTTCAGTCAAATGACTCAACACCCACTTCAGCGTTTCCAAAATGTGAAGATATATTCCCTTTATTTCTGTTTTTAACTTGACTGAGACTCTCAAGTGTCTGGGTTCACAGAGTTTCTTTTGCTTGTTATCCAGCTGCCTAATGCTTCGAGTCCCACAATACCTCTCATCTTACTGCGCTTCTTGTCAGATCCTCTCTTACCCAGTTCCTAATCCTACCTTTGATGTTCCACTGCTCAGAACAAATATCCATTATTTGTTTCTTATCCTTCCTCCTTCCATTTGTTATCGCTGTTGCTGTCTCAGAGAAGCAACAATTAGTTAGAGCAGACATTATTTGCAATTTTACAATCTGATCACGAAAAGCATGCATGATAGAAGGAAAAAAAACCTATCTGCAACTGACAACCAAAAAAGGTATATGTACTAAAAGTGCTGACTAGACCAAAATGTGAATGGAAATCGTGGAAAAACCCAATGGCTGGAAACACTTACAAGCCATTCTCTTCCACTGTTTCAATCTACAAATAAACTCCAGAGAATTTTCCAAAGCTGTGTAGAAGAATGAAAAGAGAAAGAGAAGGAGATTGGGGGAAAGAAAAACTGACCTTTAATTTGTCTTTCTCATGCTATGTGCATTTACATTCACAAGATGTACAACCTCTTGTGAGAAGACTGGTGTGATCGCTTTTGAGGTGCATGGCAAATTTCTATGGACCATGGCAGCAAAGGTATGTGGGGACAGAACAAAAGAAATTATTCATAATGTCATCTCCATTAGGAAAACCTTACATCCAGCCTGTGGTCAAAGTGTTGCATAATGTCAATACAAGGGTAAAGTAGGTTATCCAGTGCTGTGTTTTGTTCCCCAGCTGAGCGTTCACCTTAAAACCACCTTATCACATATGAGCAGCAGTGATGCAGATGGGACAAATACTCAGTCAGAACACTGGCAATGCTGCAAATGAAAAGTGCCATAATGATTAACACTTTTTTAATATATATATATATATATTGAAATCATGTTTTTAAAGTCACATTTTTTCAATCGGAAAAGCCACAGTTTTCAGTAATAACTTACAGTGTCTTAACAACAACTTCCTCAATTGGTGACTGTTGATTTTTCCTGCTTTCATGACTGATGCGGGCAAATTTACTCAGCTGTAGATACTTACAGTTAATTCTGTAAATTGGTCATCAAACTAAAAAGAAACTCTTGGCTATTGTCGAGCTAAAATGCTTTCTGGCTGCCAGCCTCTGTACTTGTTACTCCAGCCATGGATGGTTCTGTTGAAGATAAATCACCAACTTAGTTATTTATATATTTATTTATTTTGATATTTTATTAGATTGATATTAGCCTATCTATAGTATATTGTAAAATTCACCAAGGTAGCCCTTTTTTAAGATATTATCATAGTGTTAAACTTTATATTCTTCTGTGATACTGACATAACATGACAGAGTTGATCAGATGGGACTTAACAGCAGTTTCTCATTATTAACATATGTTAGCAACAATGCAGCTGTTATCAATAGACATACACCACTTTTGAATGACATAATTATATTTGAATGTCATATATCTTTAAAAATATAGGATAAGTTGGGTTGTCATCTTTACGTATGCTCTCAACTGGTTGTAAAAGAAAAAAAAAAACTGCACTGATTTATTTCATTCTATTTGTTTTAATAGACTACAGGCCTGGAGCTAAATTTATAAAAAATGGTCAGAATTTAAAATACTAACACAATATTAGTCAGACAAACCACAATTAGATATTTTCCACAACTTGTTCCGATTGAACCTGGGACAAAGTTGAACTTGGTTGGCAGATTTCTCAGGGGTGCATGAGGTTGTTGTTTTCACAGTAATATTTCCATGTGATCTTTGTGCTACACTGACAGTAGTTTTAAAAAACCAATGATTACAAAAACTGTTCATTGAGGACTCTGTGGTCAGCTGGGACTTTGTCCCCACATGCCATTGAGTCAGCCATTTCTGAAGTGCTGTTTAATGTGCAATGAAAGTGTCCAGGCTCATACTACATATTTTTAGATGTAAGACGACACTCACAAGATTTATGAACTCCAAGACAGGATATTTTTTGATAGGATTTCATTACTGGCATTTTAGCTTTTAATAGAACAATTTGAGGACAAACCTTCTCAGTGGTTTCCAAGGTTGAACACCTCGCAAAAGTAAGTGATTGCCTCACACACATTGCACCACTAATTGATGTCATCTCAGAAAGATAAGAAAGGATTTGATTGTCTCTGACCATCAGTTTAAAACCAGTTTGTGTTAAAGCTTCAGGTCTCATTAAGCTATCTAAACAATGCAGTTTTCCTGACTGTAAACTCTTTGGACGTGTTAAAGACTATTTTTACTTCAGCACATAGTTCAATGTGTACCAAAGCCAAGGTTTTTCTTGATGGAGATTGTGGTTGAATTAGGAGCTAAATAAGCAAGCTGTAGTCAAATCATTGAATTTCGACCTCATGCTAAGATCTGAACACTCGCCCTGTACAATGCTGTCAATCTGATTGGAAACTTTGGAGTTGATGTTCAAACCAAAACTCGTGTAGCCCAAGCCGCAAGACAACACTGGAAGTCGATATTTTTAGCGCAGCTGGAATTCGATTGTTTCAACAAAAATATTTCCAAGAGATTCTAAGAGGTTGAATCATTTTGCCCAGTACAAAGACATGAACTTTGGCAGATCAACACATTAAATCAGTGATCGTGTTTCATGAATTTAAAAAGAAATGACATAATTGTGCAAGTAACGGATCAGATGCGTTGCAAAAGAAACATCAAATCAGAACAAAGTCAGCAGTGAAGATGATGTAACTGTTGAATGCAGGCTCCGTTCTTGACAATATAGTGTGAGCTGAGTAAACACAGGCCTGTTTTTATTGAGGTACCAAGGGGCTGTTTACACTGCCTGTATAATAGCCAGTTAATAGCACAAAAGTACGAAGGAAATCGTTTTTTTGTTGGTAAATTTCAGACACCTTAATTTTATAGATCCAAACTCTAAGTATGGTACCATAAAACAGGATTTATAGACCATTTAATCGGTGATTAAAACCAAATAAGTTAATAGATTTTAATACTAATGATTCAGTTTGATCAACTGAATGCCTTAAAGCAATAATAGCTGTATAATGAGGCTACTGCATATGAGTGATGAATTGCAGAGAAATGATTGTTGCAGTGTTTGAGCCAGTATTGTCTGGGAGGGGGTCAAATGGGCACTTTAGTACTTTTCTCGTAGGTCACTGCTTCATCTATGGAGTTTAAACAACTGTTAGACTGCAGAAAATTATATTATGATATATGAATTGGTAGTTGATTGGTACTTGACATGTACTTATTTCAAAGAATTTAAGAGTTTATCGTTATATGAATGAAAAATACAGTAATTCAGTATTTTACCCCAAAGTCAACTTTAAACAATCCCCATTATAGTTCATATTTAGTGATGATAGGTATTATTAATACCATTACATTCAAAAGTGACGTTATATTTACTTGTAGTGTATGTAGTAATGACAAACTGGAAAGACACATCTCACAATTAAAAGGTGAATATATGTGACAATCAAGTGTTAGAAGACAGTGACTCAGACAGACGCAGTACAAATACTCAAGTAGCTGACCAGTTACAAGTGTAATGACTAAAAAGCACTAGACAAGATTTTGGTGTGACTGCTTTAAAATTATTATTAAAGTATGAAAACAACAGCATAATGAATACCAAAAACTTAAGGGGGTTCAAGTGTTAAGGGATAATATTAAATCTGACTTAAATCTGGTTTGCTGAGCTAACGTTACATTTGCTAATGTTAAAGTTTCACAGACTGAAAAGAGAAGCTGCTTCTCAGTGTTGAATGTTCCAAATGTCTAAATGAAGATGATTTAATTATAGATATGATAGTCTTAGAAGAATAATAGAGAGACTTGGACTGGTATTTAATATAGATTAGCATTAGCCGTTGGGTCAACTGCTATCTAAGCTGTAAAGTAACCTTGACAGGTGGCTAATGCAAGATAGTTTACAAAAAGACAGTTTCTCCAAATGGCACTTCTTTTGGTGACAACCCATCTTTAGCCAAGTGTAAAGACACCCACTTGTGATGCATATTTACAAGATAAGAGCCAACACTTTGTAGTTCATTTTGTCATTTTGTAGCTAAGCTAACACACAAATTTAGTGTTGATACAATTGTTCACGTGTAGAAATGAGTAGCCAAGAGACAACACTGATTGTTCCCTTTATTTTATAAGAGACTACTGGGTACATGGATGTCACTGTGATAGGCTTCATTGTCATAATGATGCCCTGTGATTATATGTGTATAATGCAGAAATATTGAAATTAAACTCAGAGAAATTAAGGGGAGACACTAAGGGGCAGAGAAAGCAGTGAGAGAAGGATAACAAGTGAAGATGGAAACCTGCAAAGTTTGCCAAATGGTCCGGTGTGGTTGAGAGCCAGTATAAAGTAGCTGTTTCCCCTGATGGTGCTGGCCTAGATTAGCGTCACATCACAGCCTCATGAGCCGTGACATAAGAATGCTTATGAAACTCACACACGCAACACATAGCAGTTGCTTCTGAATGAAACAAGAGACACAGTGAAATTACTGGAACCTCACGGATCCCCAGCCAGCGCAGTGAGCCTGAAATTCCCTCCTGACTGATTGATCGCCTTTTTCTTTCTTTTTTTGTCTGTATATGAGAGAGAGAGAGAGAGAGAGAGCGAGAGCGAGAGCGAGAGCGAGAGAGAGAGAGAGAGAGAGAGAGAGAGAGAGAGAGAGAGAGAGAGAGAGAGAGATGTGTGTGTGCATGTGTGTGTGTGCGTGTGCATGTATGTGTGCTGTTATTTAAGAGCAATGAGATTTAAACAACAGCATTTTGAAAATTCAGCTGTTTCCCATTCAGTCGAGTAACAAGGACTAAACTAAATCTTCTGGAATCCAAAGACGGCCTGAACAAACATGAACATACACAGATGAACAAACTGAGCGGCCTAGATACTGTAAGTGATGAGGGGAATAAAGAGAGAGAGCAGAGCAGGGTGTCAAGTATACCTCTGGCTCCAGACATAACCAACTACAGAGAATGAGTATGAAACGACTCAAATCCTTTAAGTTAAGAAATGGAAAGGCATGCTCTATATCATCTTAAGGCCAAAGCAGACAACTATTATAATACTACTTTAGAAAAGGAAAATAAACTGTTGAGTAATGGCTGGCCCTCATTGCATCTACGACTATGCATTTACCACCTGTTTTCATGCACAATTTCAATTTGTTCATTCAAAAAAAATTGTGTGGTAATGCAGAAAATAAAATCTTGTGACAAAAGTGCAATAAAAAAAACCCTTAGTGAATAAATTATGACATACAAGATACAAATGAGACTTAGAAGTCTACTGAAGTGTCTGCCGTATTGAAAAGAGATTAGCAACCGATCTGTGTGGGCCAATGAGGACGGTAATGTTCCTCAAATTAATATGTAAAAATAAACAAGGTTTGACTGCCACTCTTTTAATTACATCATACGCCCTCTTCTTCTGCAATGGTTTAATGGCACAGAATGGAGAATAAGCGCCAACAGCTATCTCAATGAACCAGCTCCAGTATTCACATAACAGTACTGGGTGGGAATGTGCATAATTCAGATTTTTTGGCCAATTTTCTGGAAATTCAGTTATATTTGAGCTGTATTTGGATGGAAACCTGGCTATTGCCTCCTGTTCCATGCCACACAAGGCAACAAAAAACCTTGCCACCCTCTCCATCAAGACATAACAAAACAGTAAAAAAATCTATATGACAGTGTAAATATAATTAATTACAAGCCCTGCATTCAAATAAGCAGAATTAAAGTGTACTCAAGTATCCAAATTTAGAAGTAGGCCTACTCATCACAAATTTTGAGTTTTATTTTGCTGTCATGTGAAAATGTTGAATCTCCACTGTCAAGAATTTTCCAAGCTTTCCGATAATTTTGAAGGATTGATTTTGCTTATAGGTTTATTTTATTCTTGAATGTGAATATTTTCGTGTCTGCCAAAACACAGTATTCAGTCTCTATGAAAACCTTGGTGAAAATCCCCCAAAACAGAAGATGAAGACATAATAAAAACCCACAAAGTTCCTGTGAGGTCAAAAACCTTGCAACTTGGGGCCTTGTGGTTTATGGCGCAGACTATGTAAACGCAGTGTCCCTTGTTCCCCATCATCGTCTTCCCTTAAAATTCCTATCTGCCTCTACTGTGTACTCCCAAATAAAGTCATGAAATAATTGCCAGTGCCTCTCTACAGGTTGAGAAAACCTTCAGAAAGGTTTTATTTTTTTCCCACTAAGAAGGGAATCAATGCTTAAGTGTGGACGGTGCTAAGGTGGTCAGTCTATATAAGGTGAAACCAGAGGCAGGGTGTACAGTACAGTGTTCCTTGCTCTGTTAAGAGTCATTATCAGGCAGCGGAACTGCAGTGAACCAAACCTCAGCAGCTGTTAAACAGCCGACGAGCTTCCTACTGCAAAGCTGTTTGTTTGCTTGTTCTTCATTTTAGGAGAAGATGCAGTCTGAATCATTTCATGCCAACCACACAAACCTGCTAGTACAGACATACACTCTATGTGCATGCAATCGCTCACACACACGCTTCCCCTACCACATATACACACACGCTGCACAGATGGCCAAGAGGTAGACACACATACTCACGCACACACAGAAAACATATGTGGGATTGGGACAAAGCCGGATTTATCACCAGTTTCCTGAGTGGACACCCTGGGCCATGGAAGTGGGCCACGGCACTGTATCCCAAAAAGGAAAAAAAGTCTACAAATATACATAGAAAGTGGCTAGGAACAGGTGTGGCTACAAATGGCAGTTCAGCTGCACAAAACCCCCATTTTAGTTGCATAATACTCAATAACCTAAAAGTACTTTGGCCTGCAATTGCTTCACTAGTTTAAAAAGGCTGTTATATGAAGAACAGGTGTTTAATAGGATTTGTTTAAACAGGTACATTTTTCTCTGTACTCTATTGTTAGTCATTGTTAGTTATATATTGTAAAAGTATACATAATATAAAATTCTAAAGAGAGATTCAAATTTCACTTGAGACGGTACAAATTGATGTCTGCTTGTGTGAAAGTCAAACAGTTCATGCATATCCCAGGCCATTATGTATCCACATGAAAACGGAGAGATACTGGAGAGAACTAACAGAAAAAAACTTGAGTTTCTGAAGCTTAGCTGAACATAAACACCCAGGCGATCCCAAACACAGTCTTTGTACAGTTTGTACATTAATTCTGGGGAGATAAATACCAGCGGTTACATTTGTGCATATTTTTCGTTTTCTATCTAAACGTGACATTAACCAATTTTTAAAAAATATGTAATTTCAATGGTAGTTCCAGGAAAATTAAATCCTGTTGCAGAGATAAAGTAAATATCTCGGTGGTGAACTTTTTTTTATGCCAAATTTATGCCATTGAACAGTTACAAACCACTTTAATAGTGCTGATGTTTGAGGAAACAGAGAGAACTAGAGATTCCAAAATGGAGGACAAAGCTATCATATCAGCTGTGTGGCACTATCCTATTTTATATAACCCTTCTCTGCTGGACAGTAAACTCCTTTACAAAGACATATGGCATGGTCTGCAGTCAACAACAGACAGGAGTGGATGGTACAAGTCCTCAATTAAAGAACAAAAATGTATTGTTTGACCATGTGACTTCAGACTGACACATAGGAGCTTTTTTCTAATCTGGCGCCTCTTTCTACAGTCATCTGCAGGACATCATTTGTCTGTCCTTTTCAAAACCATTACGAATCACTTAAAAATAAGGATGTTTTATGATGTGACAATTCTGTGGTTGAGGTCTGAGTGGCACAAAGACCATTTTCGTAAGGTTCAGGGAAAGGTCATGGTTTGGGTTACTACTTTCTTAAAGCAATGGAAACTTTTTCATCACGGCTTCAGTAATAACCACAAGGTTATGGTTAGGAGACGATCATAGATTAACAGTGGTCTCATGTGGACTCTCTACTGTTGGGTTATAGAAAAGGGTCAAAAAGAAAGTAATGCACTCACTTTAAATGCATTTGAAAACCAAATATTTGTGGATGAAATAAACATGATGTGGTTTTGTACAGTCCATAAAGTAAGAAGTTGAATCATTGAAATTAAGGATTAAATTAAGGATTTTCTTAATACACTGAACTACCCCAGTTCACCTTCTTCTTGATGCAACTCATTTGTCTGTGTAAAGCTTCTTGTTGTTGTTTTCTATAACGTCGTCCTTTTTTCTTGACATTCTGGAAGAATGTGCGCTCAGAAAGGGGCCAGTGTCTGCACCTCACACCCTGAAATCTTTCTGGCCTCTTTAATTTTGTGCCTTGGCTTTGTATTCCAACGTTTGATCAGAGCTCTGTGTACAACATTGTGCTCATGTATTTTTGTGGATCATTTTTATTGGGAACAAATTATTTCTTTTTCCTGGAAATGAGGTGATTTGTTATGGGTCCACTTTTTTGTTGAGACCCCCGTTAACCCACCAACTGTGTGCACACAAAACACACGCATGCACACAGACACACATGGATACAAGGACACACATGAACACACACAAATTTGTTCACTATTAAAAATGTAGTCAGGTTCATAAACATAAAAACTGGCAGTCTTTCACAGACATAGTTTTAGACACCCAGAGGAATTTACTGTGAAGACCCCCCACTGCGCTCCAACTAGAAAAATAAAACCACTGAGTCATTGCCCTCTTTGTGCGCACATTTTAAAAAGGTGTCAAATAGCTTGCATTACTATGTTTTCATGCTGCAAGAGCCTAGTGAGCTTTGTGCTGTCACAGCAAAACACTGAAAGGAAAAGGTTCATGACTCAATGGGCCAGAAAATATCATCAAAGTCTGAAACATACCTGGTGGTCAAAGCTGTCTCCGTATACAGCTGATTTTAGCCACAATAGTTGCTAGATTATGATGCAGTTGATGCTCAGTGCCGTATTTTGGTCTCCACAACTATATATAAAGCATGAAATGTGATGTGGTCATTTATACACCGGTTATTAGATTCAAATACATTTTGCATTACCAACAGGTCAAACTTGTCTAACACAGGATAGCTATCTGAATTCCTGTTAGCTAGCATGGTACATGTTCTAGACAAATGTTTCCAGCTCAAGGAGTTACTAACTAACAAAACAATAAAAAGCAATGTCACGTTACTGTGCTAATGTTAGCATTAAGTTTGAAGTAGCTGAGCCTAAATACAGTTTGCTGAATGTCCAAACAGAAGCTAATTGGTGTGCAAGTAAAGTATAAGTAAATGAGAGCTTGTAAATCTTAGAGTTCTATTTTACTGCGTACTTATTCATTTACAGTAAAGAAAAATAACAAGCACAGATGGTTCCGTCTCATAAAATGTAGCTATAGCTGATTATATTGAGCAATTAAAGCAAGATGAGGCAAAACTTAGACTAATGAAAGCTGACAGTGTGGAACTAAACCTGACAAGCCAAGTCTGAAATGTCGATCTAAAAATAGCTACCATACATAAAATAAACCCTTTTGATTTAGGGAATAACATCGCCTTTTCTCTAACGCCCCCTTTAGGCCAGATTATTAGCCACACTATTGGTAAGCCATGCTAGCAGCGTGGCTCTAAAAAAACCCGAAATATCTTGACAACTGTTGGATTGATAACCAAGAAATTTCGGGCAAACACTTCATGTCCCCTGAGAATGGGGTTTAATATTTTTGGTGGTCCATTGGCCTTTTCTGTCATCCTAATCAGGTCAGAGTTTTTATTTATTCAGTGAAATATTTGGGCATGTACTGAATGGATTAGCACAACATTTGGTACAGACAGTCATAGTTCCCCATCAATGAATTCTGGCACCACCAAAAAGTTGACGTGTTTGGTTCAGAAATAAATATCTCCACCAAGATTTCCATGGAATTGGTGTCATAATGTTTTATTGTCTGTCCAGCTCTCATTGTGTTATGATAACGAGAGTATTGGGCCCCAGTTGTTGAATCTTTTGGTTCAGAATAAATACACAAATCAAAACATGTTGTGTCTGGATGTACTTCTAAAACTGCAAAGTTGAATTCTTATTCATTCAACCTGTGTTTTTCGTGAGATGATGATCAGATAAAATCTTATTTGAAATTGTCCCAATCTGCTCCTCAGTCCCTCTCTGCAGCCACACTCTTATCCTCAGTTCTCTACATTTCTTCTCCCATGGCATGATCTCCTTTCCAACTCTCCAGACCTGTCATTCTCACATTGTCCACCAGGTGCCCTCGGATCTTCTCTCCTCTTCCCATCTACACACCTGTTTCCACTCGGTAATTGTCTGCACCTGTTGCCGATTACCTCATCTCATTAGCTCATCTCTAGGTACGCTCGTCAATTTCCTTTGTAATCTGCCAGTTGTGCTTCTATGGACTCTTGGGTTCCAGCCATCCTGATCCTGGACTTTACCTGTACTTGTCCTTACTGTGGTTTGAACATTTTTGCCTGTTTATTCCCTGTCTGCCTGTGTTGCGCCTTTTGACTGGTTACCTGTTTCGGACAGTCTCCAACTACTACCTGTAAGCCTGTGCTTTTGCTTTGCAACCTTAAGTTTCCTTCTCGTTTGACCTGCCTGGCTCAAGAGTCTGTATTAGGATTCTCCACCTGTCTTTCTGGTCCTTATTCGTGACAGTAGAAACTAGCCAGTCGTGACTTCAAGGCCTTGGTTAAGCAACTCACTACTTGGATGGGTGGGAACTCATTCAACACAAGAATCTCAGCCTGCACCTTGGCTTGCATCTTCCATTCTGCTAGCTTTGGACTTGCTAGCATTCAGCATGCACTCAACCAGCCAGCTCTCCAGTCTGTTAGACTTGCTTCCTGTATGTCCTGAGCCAGTTAGCCTGCAAATCCACCTGACCTGATCCTGTCTTCTCTGAACCTCCAGGGGCTGAATATGGATCAGCTGAGGAGCTACCCTGATGTCCAGTGTCACCCTTTGCTCACACCATGTGAGTCTTTAAAAGGAGACATGGTCCCCATAGCTTCTGACATCACAGGCTCTCAACAGTTCAATGCGATAGAGTCTCAGATGCCATGTGTGACTACAGAGGCCCTCCCTTTCCTGTGCTGCAACAGTCTTCAGTTCCTGTGTTCCAGTAATCTCTTGCCCCTTTGCTGCGGGGTCACAGCAATCTCCTGTTCCCACTGGGCCGCAGTACTTCCCTGTGCCGGGTGAACGGCAACAATCCCCTGTTCCTGTGCTGCAGCAGCCTCCTGTTTTCCTAGCTCCTTCGCTTTACCTGCCAGTCTCCCAGCTGACATAGCTTGCTCTGCTGCTAGACTCACGGCAGTTGGCTTTCTCCGCCAACCTCCCCTCCTGCGACTACGCTCCACCCCTCAGGCTGTCTGCCCGAGGTCTCTTGCTCTGCCCCTGTCCTGCACTCAGACCACTTGCACCTTTTTAGAGGTCATTCTCAAGTTGTCCATTACTTTGACTTTCCCTCCTCCTCCATATCTACACCCCTGTTTCCACTCAGTAATTGTGTGCACCTCCTGTCCATTCCCTCGTCAGCTCTTCTCCACTTATACCTGTACATTTCCTTTGTTGTCTTCCAGTGCGTCAGTCTTGCTGCTATGGACTCATGCTCCACTAATTCTGATCCTGGACTTTACTTGTTCTTGCCACTCCTTTTTTTTAATTTTCTGCATGTCTTGCCCCTTTTAAACTGGTTGCCTGTGTTTTTGTGTCTTGTTTGCCCAGGTGAGACTACACTTTTTAATGAAAATATTTGTGTAAAGATTACACGTTATCATATAAATCTGTCTATAAATACAGTAATTGTATTTTGCTTTTTGCCTGTTGTAGAATTATATAATATAGTGCATGCTGTCGTAAAGCTTTGTGACTTTTCTTTTGTGTAAGTAATTGTACAAGGTTTTTAGTTTTTAGATATTTTCTTGTGTATAGTATCATTCACACATACACAACCACATGTAAATCTTCCTATAATTAAACCAAGTTCTACTTTCCATCATCACACAATTCAAGGGTCAACAATGACAATGCTCTGCACAACTTTTTTTTTTTCTGTGGAAATGCCTTACACATCACTATTCAGTAGCCATTTACTTCATCACTTACACACTATCTATACAATAAACATTAGCACCACCATGACGGAAAAGTCACGTTGATATGACAGCAGTCTCCCATTTCCATCGTCCCAGATCTGTTTGTAGCTACATGACAGCCCATGTTATCACAATATGTATGACCTGTGAGTCTTTTTCCCCAAACTGCACACAGGCTGACAGCCAATTGGCTTCCATGTTTGAAACCTGAGTTGGGCTTTTTGGCTTGGGACAATGAAGAGTTTGGTTGCAAAGTAGTTAAGTGAAAGAGGCAGAGATATTTGAGTTTAGCTCTCTAAGGAGTTTCAGGCTGGGAATAAGGGCTTTTCAGTCACATGGTACAAACAGAGAAGCACAAAGGATACCAATTTGTAATTTGCTGCTGTGAATTGTTGAGGATTATTTATTGTTTAAACTAACATTAAACAGATTATTTGACAGTAACAGCAGCATGGCCACTCTTTAAAACTTCAGTAACTAGCTTGTTGAATCCTACTACTGTCTTCTCAGACAGAAACTGTATCTCTTTACTTTTTAAGCTTCCTCATGAAATGATGGGATTATAGGAATGGTAACACAAGGCTGTAGGGCTGCAACTAACTATCATTTTCATTGGTGAGGTTTCCATGAAAATGTAGTGCAAATTTTAATGCCATTTACAGGAAATTGAGGAAGAAATGTGACTTAATGCACATTTCCAGCCACTACTGTTATATGAATATTTGGAGTTGGCTTATTAACAGTTGGCAGCACTAACTCTCCAGTTCCATTAAACCATTGCAGAAGAAAAGGACACTAAGATAACGCCATTAAAAGAGCAACAGCTACACCTCAAATGGTGATTTTTTTTTTGCAAATGTGGCATTTCTTCTTGTTTCATGTATTAATTTCAGAAATGTTGCAGTCTCCTTATCACTCCACACAGATCTGATGTTTTCAGCTCTTCAGTGAAATTGAAGTCACATACCTCCATGTGTGTAATGATTTGTTTGTCTGTTAAAGTTTCACTTGGCCACATTTTGCTTGTATTGATACACTAACACTAACTTTTCCATCTCAGCCACTTCAGTGCCAAACATTTTAAGATATTGGTGTTCCCACTGACATTTTTAAACACTTAATTGAGAATGCGTATAAAAATTTGCACTTATCTCACAATTATTTTCTCATTTAAATTATTTATAAAATGTAAGAAAATACTGAAAAACGCCAATCACAATTTCCTGTAACCAAAGCTGACATCATTCAATTGCCGTGCAGATATTTTTGGTTTTACTTTGAGGTTTTGAGATATCCACCCTCATGTTCTGCTGCCAGAAATAGAATTTAATTTGTGGTGTTTTCATTGAATTGAAAAATGTCAATTACAAAATTCAGAAACAATGTCCTGGTTTCTCTAGAACAAACTGTGAAGAGTTTTCATTGGAACTACAACTTTCGAAAGACATAGTACCCCTGAGATCTCTTCACGCTGAAGTCTGTGGGTCATCCAAAGCAACGGGGATATGAGATTAAATCTGTGTCATAATAATTGAACAAAGTCTCATAAAGGGACACTGTTTTTGGAATGACGAGTTGCTGTTGAGGATTGTGGATCCCTTTTTTTTTTTCAAAGTGGTGAGCACCAAAAGTAAAATCCTATTAACTTAATTATATTTAGGTGGAGTCAGAAATCTCATATACATACTCCGTCATATCATGCTACCTTTGGGAAACACTTTGTTACATGGGTTATACTGTATCTCAGCATGGACACACAAAACCACAACTATGTGCATGACTTGAGATAAGTCGTGAACTATGTTTGTTTTGTAAACATTTGGATGGACCAACACTTTAAGCTTGGGGACAGCCATTTAAAAGATTTAAAAATAGAAAGTGTTTAATGAATGTAAGTAGAAGAATTATCATGACATAAATAATGATGTACTCCTTTAATTTATCTGAGAATGTAAAAGTTTTGAAGGTGGTCAGTAGTTACTTTCATATAACTACTGAAATAGTACTGAATGCAGTCATGAACTAAGGCCCAAATAGAGCACCTGCATGTATGCAAACATACCCACAATACACACATTCATGAATATTCATATCTCAGTGCACAGACACACATTGAGAAAAAACAAAAACTTACCTGTCTGCGTTATGCCACGTGATCCTGAAAGGAGGTGTTAATCTTTAGTTTTTGCAGTGACAAGTGGGCTGGCTCATTCCAGCAGGTGACTGTTGTGCCACTGTACAGCCCCTCGGAGAGACTTCACACTCAGGTACAGACATTAATTCAACTTACTGAACATTTATTTTTTTACCAAAAGTTACCAGTTGATGTCTAAAACATGCTTGTATTTCAGCTGTTGCACTTATGCAGATCAGAAACTATTATGTCAGATTGTTGTTTTTTATGTCAAATGCAGAGAAGATCTAGAAAATATCTAAAATCTACATAGATGGAAAGTTATAGGTCTTATATATTCCAGGAAATGCAGCATGCTGAAAAGAGGCATTTAAAACTGCATCAAATATTAACTGTCCTTTTTTAAAGTGACAAGTTGTCACTTCAGTGTGTGAAAATGTCAACACAGAAGATAAAAATCTGAGGCAACAAGTAAGTAAAGGTTGTGGACGAGAACAATTGGTAATCTGAGATACAGTATTAACAGCAGTAACACAATGCCTGAATAGATGTGGTCAAGGTGATAAGTAATGTTTGTGATCATGTTTCACAGTGAAATCTGATATGAAATACGGAGCCATATTTAGTAAATAACACATTGGATGATTCATTTTTAAAATACTTGAATAAATGAATATGTTTGATGTAGTTTGATAAAGGAAGATGAGAAGCACAGTAAGAAAAAAAAAGGATGTGAATGTGTGTGGTGCCATCACTGCTGACACAACAGGAAAGACTGTTTCATAAATATGCGTCTATTGATCTTTTAAACAGTGAACCACGCAAGTGGAGACTCTGAAGGTCATGTTGATTTGAAGCATACTGCTGCAGACACAAAAGATAATCAAAACCTGATGACAAGACACTGCTTTAGACAAAAAAATGACTCATTTAATTCACTTTCTAAAGTCAGACAGAGACACAAGTGAAGACGATGATACACACTCATCCAGAAATAGACTTTGAATCTGTGATAGAAATATCCGCTCATTTCGAAATCTTCGACTAAGATGTAAATCATGCGTCTGGATTCAAGTGCAACGTTAAGCTATTTCTGATGAAGCAAAACAAAACCAAACACACGCTTTGGTCCACTTGGCACTTTGAAGCTTGGATAAACCATTAACCTCCAGGAACTGACTGCATAAATATAAGAACAACATGTCTTCTGGCAATTAAACTGCATTGTAAAAAAAAACTGGACATGAGATCAACAGATCAACAGATTTGTCTTTGCAATTCCTGAAACAACTGTTGTGATCTCAACACTGCTGGCACACGGTTTATTTGATGCAGCGAGTGTGAGTTTAAGTGACTTGTTTTAGATGGTAATATTTTGCAGCGTTGAGGTTTTGAAGGTCATTAGAGGTGGCAGAAACCCCTGCGGCAGAGCTAAGACTAGCCACCCATGTACACGGTTCTGTTCTAGTGAACAACAGATGGGTGGCACAATGTCATTTGCAGTAAGTGAGCATGTAATGGAGTTGTAAGTGCCCTGAGCAGGAGAGGAAATAAGCCAATTGCCTAAGTTGTTTCCAGAGTTCATCCCGTGAATCCTATTGTTGGCAGCGGATGACGAAGCGTTTTGAATACAAAAGGACACTCAGGACATACTGTTGTAGAAACATCACAAATATAAAGTTTCATATCCAAGGAAATGAAGTTTTGCTTTGTTCAGGAGAGAGTGCAGTGGAAACTTTATGCCAAAGGTCAGGATGTGTTTTGGTTGTAAGTGGCTGTTCGGGTGTGATGTCTTGTTTTGTACACAGAGCTGATGTTTCAGGTCATAAGCTCCACAAATGGGAAGAGAGAATGTGGAGAAAACAGCTCAACCTAGTGGGTCAACACAACAGAGGGGCAGCTGTCTGAAATGTACTGCTTATGGGGGGCGGCTACACGGTACAGTAAAAGTCCAAATTACTGATTTACAGCAGTTCTATAATGCTCACAATATTTTGCTGAGCATGATTTCTGTCCATATGGAAAAAACACATATATTTCAGTGCATACAGTAGACTGCATGTGGTAGAAATTTCTCCTCAGTATCTTGAACTACTTAAAAGACGTTCAGTTCTGATTAAAACGTCTTTTCAAGGCCTGATAGTCCAGATGCTATTATGGTCAAAATCACTCTGACAACAGTCACATCAAGCTAAAAAATGCAGAATTAACAGTGGATTAATTGTGTCTTTGAAGTTGAATTTTTGAGCTGACCACATGAAACAACATGGGAGTATCCTAATTTACGTTTCCTGCCAGTGTTAAGATACTTTTGTTTTTTATTTAAATTTTTTTTAGACATTTATTTCATTTCCTTTTTTGGAGTGACAAACTCTTCATGGACTGTCAGGGCATGACTCTGCAGTAAATGAAGAAAAAAATGACAGCCTTTATCATAGTAAGGGTTAGGGTTAGCAGTAGCTCCAGGTATTTCAGCCACACGTCATGATTTATTTTCTCATAATGTACATGAGCATCATCATCATATATATGAGCATCATCATGTAAATTATGATTCATTGCACTTTGTTGCATTTTGCTGTTATTGATAAGCCAACATTTCCACTTTAACCAAGCATAACAACTTCTTGGGGATATTTCAAATTGAAAATGCAAATGAAAACTGGCAGATGGAAATGCAATTATTGCCATCCATGGAGCCTAGCATAGCAAAAAGTTACTCAAAATAATTTATCAATAATGAGAAATAGTTGCCAGTTCACTTTCTGTCCATCGACTAATCAGCATCTTTACTGAGACTGAAAGTAACACAACCAGCCAAAGTTGTAAAACTGCATGAAAAAGCAGGAATAAGTTAAATCACAACTTTATACCCTGTTCCACAAACATCAGTGGTGCAGTGTTTTGCTTAAATATCTCAACAACAACTTTTTTTGACATGTCTGATTTTGCTACTGATTCATCTAAAAAGTGATATTTGCATGGCAGCGTTCAGACTGATAACCTATGACTGTTGCAGTAACTCAGCATCTTTGATTTTCCAGTTGGATGTTGTGTTTTTCTCCTTTCGTTCATATCAGGGTACTTAGGAGGGGATTATGGGAAGCTAATAGGACGTTATTTCTATGACCTCATGGAGTGAGCTCCAAAGTCTGGCAGCATCGCCTTCGCTCTAGCCAGGAGGAAGTGGAGTCTGTGACTGGAGCCCAGTTCACTCAGTCAGATAGCAGTGATTCAAACCCCATTTGTTTTGGGCGTAGAGGATGCTCTCAGTGGTTTGGCTGTGATTGATCATTCCTCTGCCCGTGATCGTACCATGACACTATTCCAGTTTCCACATTCATTTTTCCCTCTGCTAACTTAGACCAGTTCGGTCCTGTGGCGCTTCCATTATTGGCCCTCTGACAATTCTTTGGACCCCACCCAGAAAAAAAGGTCTTAGGCCATTGCTGTGGACAACAGCAAACCTTTGCATGGAAACATTATTGTATGTTTACAGAGTTACTGGGGCAAAAGATATCCTACTGTGGTAGACAACAACAGACCGCTCATCATTAAACCGATACTTAAAGCGAAATTAAAGTGCAAAATGTCAACTGTACCTGCATCGGTTGACGCATTTCTATAATTTTAGCTGTCAAACACTGACAAAACAATAAAAACATGGCTTTTAATATGCTTATTCCACTACAACCGCTGCCAAAAAATAATTATTTTTATAAAATCCATCGGCAGAGATGCATTAAATGAAGAGTAGAGCTATTTCCACAAGTATTTGGAGCACATTAAGTATTACGTAGGTTTAGAAGTAAAAAGCCAAAGTAGCAGCGCAAGTGAGGACTGTTACGATGGTTTTTGTATCTCCAGGCAACTACCCCATTATGATTAAATGTATTGACACACTACAAAGAGGCAGGAAAAACAGAATCATACATGGTAAACATTCCCAGATTGCTATCTTATAAATAGATCCCAGAGCAATCAAAGCAAAGACGAAAAAAACAAATAGGAGACAAAATATGAAAGAAAACATGTGAAGGAAATTATAAGGATATCCCATGATGGAAAAAACAAACAAAAGATAAAAACAGGCATCATAACAAAACTTTTTCTGTCCTGTCTTACTGTTCTTATTGTCAACACAGTGCTGCTCATAACATCTTTATATTATATGTTACAGGAAGGTTAGCAAGAGGTTAGAGCTTTCCTGTGATCAGCCAGTGTTTTTGATACATGGAAGACTCCACTGTTAATTGTTTCCTCCAACAAAAAAGTCGGAAAATGGGCACGATTGGTTTAGGTGAATGGCTGTGTGGACCAGTTTCTCTCACGGAACAACAGGGAATATTTAAGAATATTTTGAAAGATATGGCAGAGTTGCAGCATAAAGTCAAAAATCTTCATTCAAAATCTTCATATATTGTCACATTTATTAAGATTTACATCATTTGTACTGTTTGCTTTCCTTTGTGGATTTTCATTTTTAAACATATGCTACCAATAGACAATCACATCTGCAATTTTAGCCCTAATTTTGCTTTAAGAGTGATGTAGAACTTGTGTTTCTATAGTTACGACAACAACATATCGGGATTTCCATGTTAGATTTGTGTTGTGGTGTTGTTGTTGTTGTGGACTCATACAGCCCCATGTGGGTCAGAGATCAGACAGCTTTTAGCAACTGTTTGGTCTTGTTGGCGGTGTCATCTGTTTGCTCCCACTGTCATGACCTGCATTACTCTAATGATCTTCTCTCAGTTTTGGGTCAGTGGAACAAGACAACAACAAATTACTCTGTCCAAATTGACAAATGTTGGAAAGTTGCTGATTTAGGACTCTGGTCAGGGGGTTACACCTTGGTTAAAAGTATTGCAGTTAATTCCAATGAATTACAAAGAAGGAGGATTAGACACTGATCCAGATAGCTGTCCAGAAACTGAAAACTACATATGGTCTTTCAAAACGGTCAAGAAAATGTGTTGAGAATAGAGAGGATATTGTTACTGATTTCATTTCTTTTTTTATCATTTTTATTTTTATTTTTTACAATTGTTTGGTCTATATAATGTCCAAAAATAGAGAGAAATGTCGATCACAATTTCCAAGAGCCCAAGTTAACATGTTTAGTAGTTTGTCCAAAACCCAAAGACATTCACAGTACCGCCAACTCACACATATTAAATTTCAAACCTCTGAAATACAAAGTGAGTGTCGACTATTCATATGCTCGCTTATCAGACTAAACAGTGTGGTTAATTTAAGGCCACGGTGTGTGTAATTTAAACATTTCCAACTCTGCTGCCCCCTAGTGCTGGTACAAGAGCAGAAGCTGTAGCAGACCATAATGTCACCTTTGTTTTGTGCGTTTAATGTAAAGGTTCAGTTTTAGTGTGTTGATGATGTGTGATACTTAACATGTCACACTGATGAATAAAATCGCTAAACATTGTTTGTCTTCCCTACAGACTCTGCAAGATGCATAAACAATATACATCTGTAAGCCCCACTGATGACATCACAGCTGTGAAGACCGAGAATGGACATCTACCAAAGAAAAACCGATATGTGCGTAAAGAAGGACACTGTAACGTTGTATTCCGCCATGTTCCCGAGGAGTGGTTGCTCTTTGTGACTGACATCTTCACCACTTTGGTGGAGATCAGATGGAGGGTGATGTTCCTGATCTTTGCCCTATCCTACATCCTGTCCTGGCTCTTCTTCGGGATCCTCTACTGGGTCATCGCTCTCGTTCATGGTGACATGAGAGACCCCTCAATTGACCCCTGCGTGTACGAGGTTCGTAGCTTCACTGCTGCTTTCCTTTTTTCTCTTGAAACTCAAACCACCATTGGTTACGGTTTCAGGGGAATGTCTGAGAACTGCATGCTTGCCATCATCATCGTCACCATCCAAGACGTCGTCAGTTGCTTCATCGACACCTTTGTGATCGGAATTGTTGTCGCCAAAATGGCATCTGCTAGAAAGAGGGCGCAGACTGTGGGCTTCAGTAACTGTGCCGTCATCAACCTTCGTGACGATCACCTGTGTCTTTCCTGGAGAGTCGGTGACTTCCGCAGGCACCACCTGGTGGAGGGGACAGCTTGCGCCCAGATAGTCCGTACCACCGTGCACGCCACAGGGAAAATGGACGTGACCTATGAAGACCTGGCCATCCAGCAGAAGGACATCATCCTCGTCACACCTACCACCGTCTGCCACAGGATTGAGCCCAGCAGCCCTTTGTACAAGATGAGCCTGGTAGATCTGCGGAAAGCCAACTTTGAGCTGGTGGTTTCGTTCACGTACACAGATGACTGCACAGGCATGCTGCATCAGACCCGCACGTCGTACACTCCACCTGAAATCCTCTGGGGTCAGCTGTTCCAGGAGATGATCAGGGTCACCAAGAGGCACTACAGGGTGGACTACATCCTGTTCAATCATACTGCAAAGGTCCTGGTGCCCGAGGTGAGCGCTGAGGATTACGACCACAAGAAGCAGCTGCGTCCCTCTCCTCGACATTCCCCACGTCATTCACCCAGATCTTCTCCACGGCCCTCACCAAGGTCACATCGGGAAAACCATGAAAAACTTCTGAAACCTCCAACGGTGACGGTGGAATTTGTTACTGACAGCCAACCTGAACCAACTGTTTCAACATCTCAAGCTGACACACAGCAAAACAGTTTGACTTTGCCAAATGACCTCACGAGTAAAGAAATGTAAAAACAGCCAGAAATAAATATTGAGAGTGCTAAAAAAAATGGTTTAAAGTGACATTGGCCCAAAATTTGGCTTTTTTTCCCTATCAAACACTCAACCCTCGTAGGCTTGAAAGCTGCTCATCCAAGTACTTGTAGGCTATTGAAGGGATCCTTTACTGTGCAGGTAACAGTGCATGTAAGCTCAGCCAGCAAGAACGTAGCCTGCTGATGACTTCTGCTGCCTCCATGTGTCATGTGACCACTGCCTTACAAATTTTAACGGCCCCTCAATCTCCCTATTTGCATACTTGCAACTTGAGGTGTTAAGGCTTTTTATAATTTTGGGCTGCAGGGTGTATTTTGTTGTACTACCACAAATTGGTAACAAGGCTGATATAACAATAAATAACCAGCTTTAATTATACACCTGCGAGTCTTTCATCGGTCAGGAGAACTTATTAGGGAAGTAACTACTGAGTGACGTGTGTGAGAGCGAATCTGTAAACCACTACTGTAGTTTAGACCAATATACTGTATTTAAAAAAGCTATTTTTACAAGCTTGGCAGGGTTGTACCTGGTTGTACAGAGCTTACAAATGGACAAATAAGTGGATCGTGCAGCAAGAGTGGTTTCATACTTGTGTCCTTTTTTGGGTCACTATTGAAATCCACTATAACTGACATGGATTTAAGCTGAGCTCCAGCTGTGCTCCTTGAATGAAGAAGCTACAAACATTTTAAGCCTACAGGAGATGAGTATTTGATGCACAAAATACAAGATATAAAACATAGGTACTGATTGATTGTCAAAATAACAAAATAAACAAATTCTTTATGAGCTTATTGAAATATTCAGGGTTCTGTAGACCCAATTAAAACAATATAAGATGCACTGTTTTTACATGATATACTGTAAAAACCTTGTAATGGGACTTTTTTTTTATCAACTTCTGTTTGCAAGATCAAGACTGGACATTGAATCACAACTTTTAAGCCAACATGGAGCCAACAAGTCCTGCAAGTGCTCAAACTAATGACAACTGGGCAGACTCCATGTGTATGTTGCTTATTTTTTATAAGAACATGACCTTTTACTCTCCATTTTCTTGAAGCAAAGTTTAAAGTCTAGTCACTGCTGTCAGTAAATAAGTCAGTAAGAGTCATGGGGATGACGACACAAATATTCCTTATTTTGAGAAAAACCACCACAGTTTATATGAAAAACATGGAAAATGTTAAGTTTCCTTCATGTTTGTGGTGGTGGAATCAGCAAACCATCTCACACAAAAATAGATGAACTTATTTGTGAAACAAAAAATATTTTACATTCCTGACTATTTTATCAACACCAGAACAGGAGGATGTGTTGTAACAGACGGACTTAATGTTTTGTTTTTCATTTTTCAATAAATTTATAAAATATGAAAACAATATTGCTTGTACACAATACCAATGTCAACAAGTTCAATAAAGTGATGTTTAATTGTCTGGTTTGCCTCTTCACTTCCTGTAATATACACGCATCTGTCTGAGATGGATCATGGTTCTTGTCAAAGAACAAAAGGCCTGATTGGAAAGGGCACTTTGATGTCAAGTAATGAGACAGACAAAAGTAACCAGACGCTGCCTTACAACATGCTGTGTCGCTGTGATTTGCATCATAGTGTAATCTGATAATAAATCCAAAATAGATCAATCAAAAGCTAATCAGTCGATTAAAAAATGTATTAACATTTTCTGTTTTACATGTGCACCAGAGCATCTACAACCATACACAAACGCAGATGGAAGATATAGAAATTAGGGATCACCCCCATCAAAAGTTGTCTTCTTGCTCATCTATTTTAAGAGAAGCATGAAGGTTGTTAAGAAGAAGGTGTTTTTCTACAAATGTGCTTACAATTTTTGCACGTTTCCCCAAGCAGTTCTTAAGAGCAAGTACACATGCACCACATTAAGGGTTCTGATATACGTTAAAAATACACACATCACAAAGTGAAAGTGTATTTTTTTACTCTGAAGTGAACTACTGAGTTCTTTTGCATGAACTCGACTCTCACTGTGCACTCAACAGTCCACAGTCTATAATTCATTTTCCTGGGTGGAAGCCAGTTTAATGTGGACATTATGTTTTTTCTGATTTCTTTCATTTGTATACTCTTTATGTAACTTCTGTTCCCTGTAAGACAAAACCCAGGGTTTTCCTTCATTGTCCATAATCAACCATCCGTTCCATAATCAGTGTTGCTAAGGTTACTCACGTTGTCCACTCTCCTGTTCTAGCTCCAATCAGGCTCGAGCATTTGAGTTCCCATTTCGAGTAAAGAATGAAAAATGAAGTTAAATCAGGCTAATGTTGTTTGTTAATGTAGCTTCCAGGCGGGGAGTTCTGGTCCTCTGAAATGAGGCCAACACGGAAATAACTTAAAACTGCATTCTATCAAAAGGCCACCAGGGGGCGACCGTTTTGGTGTCAAAAGGACTTCCGTCTCCATACAAGTCAATGGAGAATTCACCAACTTCTCACATGATTTCTATCATGGATGTTACGTCCTTTTCTTTTATACAGTCTATGGTAGCTTCTGGAGCTGGAGGAAACTTCCTGAGGCTAACCAATCAGAACACAGTGAGTGCATCAGGAAGTAATCCTTAAAGAGACAGGAGCTAATACGGCCTGTTTTGGACAGAAGCTGAACTGAGGGGCTGCATAAAGTGCTAGTTCAAGATAAATAAGGACTTTTTAACAGTCAATCATGCAAAGATATTCCAGTAGAGCCCTAGAGTATAAATATAAACCTGGAAATGTACATGAGAGGTCCTCTTTAACAGTGAGTGCATATTCACACCGTTAAGAGCTTCTTGGCTGTGCGTGATATTGAGGATGATGCTGCATACACTTGACAGTAATATACAATGTAAAAGAAGAGTGCATTCAGGGAAATGTAGTTTTACTAACATGATATAGGATTGTATATTATGATTTAGTCCAGGAAACACAGGGAGTTCTCTTCAATAGCACATAATTATATATAAGCTGGAGAAAGATCAGTCTTGATATAGTGTTTTAACCAAAATATTGGAATTTTTGAGTATTAAAATGAAACCAAATGAACAGTAAAAACTCTACAGTCTTTATAATTCGGGATGTTCATGTCTCTTGGTGGAAGTCAGTTTAAGAAAGTAAACTCTGATTGACTAAGCGACTATGACTTGTTAGTCTGAAGCTCATATTAAGTCTTTAATGAAGCATTAGACTGAAATACACACATCATCTATTGTGAATGTTGTTGTCATCATTTCTGTATAAGACTTATTGTATATACAAGTGTGTGGAAACATGTACATACACAAGATAAATAAAATATAGCATGAGGAAGGTCAAATTTAAACATCATCACTCATTAGTGTTCATGACTAAACTATCGACTTAAAAATGAACAAAACATGCAGCATTTGGTTCCTCCTGCTGGTTTGAGCTTCTCAAGATGCTCTTTGCCTTCTATGACTGGGTAGGAGTAAGAAAAGTTCATATTCAGTGTCCTCCTCCTCTATCCTGTGCTGCTGTCTGCTGCTCACTCACATTACAGAGCTCTGTGTGTGGGAGCCAATCACTGGTTAACTCCAGTCTCCAGCTCTCCACCTTGTGGTCCACACGCAGCACTGGGCTGCTGCATGCATCGCTCTCTTTATTGCTGGAAATTGGGCATGGAAAGCAAACACACACAACGCGCACAGTTCACTGACACAGGTGGTTTGGGCTAAATATATGTGCTGTTACAAATAGCCAGATCTAAAAATAAGACCCACAGAGAGAAAGAAGAAAAAAAAACAACTAGAAGTTTAGTTCAAAAAGCTTCTTTGAAAAACATGTAGTTGTGGGTTAATGTTTATCATGAATTAGTAAGCAGGAGGAATGATTTAGTCAATGGCTTTAACACAACACGGCTGCAGCCTGACCTAAAATTATAGGGCAACAGATGCATAGTCTAAACATCCGAAGCCACTTGATAGCTCAGTGGAGAAAGACAGTCATATCATAATACAGGCATGTAGGCCTTTATTGAGTGAGTCATTCTTTCCAACAGAACACATTTTCCATATCCACATTAAAAAAAAGTAAGATCTATAAAAACAACAGATATCACAAAAATGAGGATGATGGTCAGCTGGGTTGCACACTGTTAACAGCAGGTGTTAACAGGCACAGAAGTCTTTTTTTTCTTGAAAGATTTTAATAGCAAGAACTGGATGATTTTAAAAGTATATCAGGGATTTTATTTTCTTAATTTTTTTCCCCATTTCATTTTAAGTCAACAGAGTCAAAACGTGTTGCTTTTCTGTCTTTTTAAATGTGTTTATTGCATTTAAATATGAAATGATGCACTTTACAGCATTTATTAAAATCCCTCTCTGATTCAAAAGCAACTAAAACTGTTTCCTCTTTGAATATTCCTTATACTTGTGTTTGTTTTTTCAATGATTTATCTCTAATGAATCACTATTTAATGCAAATGTCTTGCTTTTTATTTGTACTGTCGTCTTCTCTTGGCTTCATGTGTCATCTGTAGGTTGAAAATTAAGTTGCTTATCGTTTAAAGAAAGCACATCTGAATCACTTTATTCATTTTTCAGCCCTATATTTATTATTTACCGGTTTAATAGTAGTGCTTTTGACCAGATTTAACCATATAAGGGAAGGGGAAGTCTAAATTAATGCTTTCCTGATGTTTATTTTTGTTAGTATTTCCTTGACCCTTGATTGAGATTTAACGTGTCATCGCCTAATTAGTGTCCAATTGCTCACCGGTATTGTGTTCTGTTCAAATCATCGGTCATACACACACACACACACACACGCACACATGCACACACACAAACAAAATTTACACAAAAACACTGAATAATTGCGCCTGTTCTTCTGTGCTCGCTCCCCTCCTCTCGCTCATTGGCCGGCGCATTCTGGGGGTTGGACCATTGTCGGTGCGTGCTGGTTAAAATCTTTGGTTGACCCTGACTGCCAAGCACTTTATCGAGAACCGGTCCTCCAGAGACATGAGGGAAGTTTCACACTTCCTCTTGTTCGGCCAAAGTAAATAACAAGCGCGCGGAAAGGACGCCGAGATATAAGGAGGCAAAACACATCTGGATTATATTTCACCAAGCTGATCCAAACCGGTCCACACATGAGCAACAGGTAGATCATACATGACTTTCAGGCTTTCCGTTCATAGATCTGCTCTCTCTTGTGTTTTAAAGTGAACTGTGATGCCTTGTCTAGGAGCTTTACGCACATCAGTATCGTTATCTTTTAGAGAGTAACCGCTCATTGTGATGGTGTGAACGTTATTCTCCATGACACGCGGACTTCCTGACTTTTACGCACGTCTTCTGCGCCCACAGCTGTCAGATAAACCGCCAAAAGTTTCACTTTGTTATATCATATTTGGTCTAACTCCGTGTTTTTTAGGCTTATTGAGACAAATACTACTTTGTTATGGCTTGAATTAGAGTGTAAACGTGCATGTGTCTTAGTCACAGGGGTGTGGGTGTGTGTATCGTCTTTGTGCGCGGGCGCGTGTGTGTGTGGGGGGGGTGATTGCATCAGAAGCCCTTTTTTCCCCTCGCACCTGTTAACATTTGTCGGTGGCATTTGGTGCAAAAGCCTCTCCCTCTTTATAGTCAGATAGCTACTATTTAATAGCTGTTTAACAACATAAGTATGTTGATAACAATTGTCATTAGTGTGTTATTTATTGATTTAGTTTTTCTACAAAAGCTGTAGAAGCACTACTTACTTTAATAAAAAAGTACAGTTTGGCTCCATATGCTTAGATTGATCAAAAGGAGAAAATCTGCCCCATTGTTATATTGTCCCTCATCTGTGGATAAAGCATCCTCAGTGAAGTGCATTCATATTAGACGCTGCTTGGATGAAATAACTGTTGGCTGTAACACAAATGTGACATGCGATGTGGTTACATGCAGAAAAAAAGCCCAACTTACAAGCAGTCAAGAGTCATAATTTCACTTCACAGCTATAACTGGAAGGTGAAAAATTGTGTGTGGTTATGTCACCTATGTCAAGTGTACGTGACGCTGTATAGACGTCTGGAACCAAACAAGCAGCTTTTTAGTTTCTCTCACGCTTCAGAGAGAAAAAAAACCCAATATAATAAATGAAAAACAAAGACAGACAGAACGCAGAGACTGCAGCAGGTTGAGTTAGACTTTGTTGCCAGGACAGCCAAAACTAATGAGAGGTCTTTTACTTCTGCCGGATGAATTCTCACAGGACAGCCATTATCGCTGCACAGAGAAGTAATCCCAGAGGGCTGTCAGAGAGTCAACAAGCTTTGTGCATCTCTTCTGCACAGATGAAGCTTGCACTCGCCCGTAAAGCTTCTATAAAATAACAGAGCCTGAACACTAAGACTGACGTGATGCCGTTTATAATGTGCTCCTGTTCTGCAAAGATGAAAGTTGACAGAAAAAAAACTTGCTTATCACTGATAAAGCTGCTCCATAAAACTGCTTCCTAAGATGGTCATGAGAATATGTAAAGTTTGGAGAAGCTGATGACAACAGTATAAAACATCTTCTATCCCCCTTAAATTTTATTCTTAAACATGTGAAAATTTACAATAATGCACCACTGAGCATTAAGATGAAATCCAGCCTGTACAGAGCTTTGGTTCAATTCATGACACATGCCTTTTTTCTGACTATTATTCAAAAGATTACATAAAAAAAATGATCAAAAATGTATATCTGAGCTTTCTCAGTGTAAGTTTTTAATATGGGATCCCGTAGAAACGTTGTAACCCACAACCCTACGAGAAATGATCAAGTCAGTAAAGGGCAGCCAAGAAAAACAAGTCAACTTTGTAAATGACCAATAACGGGACCTGAGTGCAATTACTGTGTGGCCTCTCTCAGTAAAAGCTGAAATGTTAGATCAGGGTTAAATATCACTGTTTTTGTTCGTCATTACTGGATGAAATGTTGTTGGCACACAGAGACGAGATTTTCCGGCTCTTGGGTTTAAAGTTTTTGATGGTTTTTCTCAGGCTGCACGCACATCTGACTTCACAGAGATGAGGTTATCAGTTCTGACATGTCATATGACCATGTTTGGAAAGTTGAACCCTATTAAACACTTGACTAACATGATTTTATAAAAGTTTATGATTTATCTGAAAGCTGGCTCATCTAACACGTCTTCTGTTTTTTTTTTGTTGCAGATGAACTTGATGAGGTCCAGTCTTCTGATGAAAGAGGAGTGAGCAATTCATCCTCCTCTTGGTTGCACTCCATATCGGGGCCAGTGAGGCTGAAGAGGCTTCCCTTCAGCCCCCCTCATTTTGTCACCATTTCGTCTTTGAGTTGGTCCCCAGAAGTGTTTCAAAACTGTTTCTCCAACGCTTTTTCCAGAAACTTAGACTGTTTTCCAAAGCAGAAGCAGCACAGCCCTCCCAGACAGAGGTGATGGGAAGTGTGCGAGCCAGCCGCTACAGCATTGTGTCATCAGAGGAGGACGGCATGAAGCTTGCCACTATGGCAGTACCCAACGGCTACGGTAACGGCAAGGGCAAAGTGCACACGAGGCACCAGCCACAAAGCCGATTTGTAAAGAAAGACGGTCACTGCAATGTGCAGTTCATCAACGTTAGCGAGAAAGGTCAGCGCTACTTGGCTGACATCTTCACTACGTGTGTGGACATCCGCTGGAGGTGGATGTTCATCATCTTCTGCCTCGCCTTTCTCCTGTCATGGCTGTTCTTCGGCTGCATCTTCTGGCTGGTGGCCATCTTCCACGGGGACTTAGAGAACGGCTCACCGAAGTGCGTCTCCAACGTGAGCAGCTTCACCGCTGCCTTCTTATTCTCCATTGAGACTCAAACTACTATTGGCTATGGTTACAGATACGTAACAGATGAGTGCCCTGTTGCTGTCTTCATGGTGGTTTTCCAAAGCATCGTGGGCTGCATTATTGATGCCTTCATCATTGGCGCTGTCATGGCAAAGATGGCTAAACCCAAGAAGAGGAATGAAACTTTGGTTTTCAGCCATAACGCCACTGTGGCCATGAGGGACAACAAGCTCTGTTTGATGTGGCGTGTGGGCAACCTAAGGAAAAGTCACCTGGTTGAAGCACATGTGCGAGCACAGCTCCTAAAATCCCGAACGACAGCAGAGGGAGAATACATCCCCCTCGACCAGATGGACATAGATGTTGGCTTCGATAGTGGGGTTGACCGTATCTTCCTGGTCTCCCCTATCACCATCGTCCACGAGATCGATGAGGGCAGCCCCTTCTACGACATGAGCAAACAAGACCTGGACTCCTCAGAGTTTGAAATCGTAGTCATCCTGGAGGGCATGGTGGAGGCCACCGCCATGACCACACAGTGCCGTAGCTCCTACGTGGCCAGCGAGATCCTCTGGGGCCACCGGTTTGAGCCTGTGCTGTTTGAGGAGAAGAACTACTACAAGGTGGACTACTCTCGCTTCCATAAGACATATGAGGTGCCGAGCACCCCGCTATACAGCGCAAGAGACCTTGCAGAGAAAAAGTTCATTCTCTCAAACTCCAACTCCTTCTGCTACGAAAATGAGATGGCGCTGGAGAACAAAGAGGACACGGACGAGGGGAACGGGGGCAGCGTTGGGCCCGACGGCACCCAGACAGACAACATCTCAGAGACCGAACACAACCAAGCCACAGTGCCACTGGAGCCCCGGCCTCTGAGACGAGAATCAGAAATATGACTGTTCAGACGTCAGACCTCACACGAGAGATTTTAGATAAAAAATCAAATCACCTCTCTGCTCCAAAAGGCACTACGAGCTGAGCTGGGCCTTGGGTAGAGGACAAGCCGAACGGTACTGCTGTGGGAAGCCATGAGATTTTAGGTCTTTGTAAGAATCTTTTGAGCTTCAACTACATACAGTATGATAAAACACAGCACTATGAACCATGTGCATATTGCAGGAAGAATTCTCCATGAAGTCCCCATGAATGTGTGCTCAGTGTCTGTTGACTGCAAGGTGGCAGAGAGGAAAGAGAGGTCAGATGAGATGACTTGAAAACTGCAGGCATGTCTCAGTTTCTCTGTCCAGCAAAGACACTTTCAGGAAGGTGGTTTTAAAAGTAACATAGTCTCACCTCTTGAGAATATATCCTCAAGTGCTGCTAAGAAATAGTGGAAGCTAAACAATCAAACAAAAAAATAGCCCTTACAGATGTTTTCTTTTTGACACTTTCTCATTTAGAACCAAAGAGTACACGAAAGGCAGATGTCTGGAACAAAGAAGGTACAACTAGAGTATTTGTTCATGAGCTGGTCTCATAGCAGACATCACAGGAGAAGAAAGAAAGTAGAAAACTCTTCTCTGATCCTGCAGCTTCATGCTTTGCTTGTTGATCTGAGAGACTGTTCATTGCTGGTCAGACTGATGGAAACATGCCTGTTCGTGTCAAGGGAGTCAAGCAGGGTAGTATTAACAGCATCAAACTGACAGAAATCATTAATTTAAACTGAGGCGGGGGTAATATGAGAATCTGAATGTTCTTAAAAGTGCTGCTATGATGTTGCTTCTTCTTCTTCTTTTTTTTTTCTTTTTTTTTTTTTTACTTATTTACGGTTGATAAAAAAAAAAAAATACCAAAGAGTATTATTATCATAGTAATGTGTTTCTTAAAAACAACACCTGATTAGATTTGGTACAGAGAAGTAGAGCGTTTAGGAGTTTTAATAAGGTTTGTTTTCAAGAACGTGTGTACAGTTTTTTTTTTTTTTACATTGATCATCATCTTGAGCCACTTCATCAAGCCTTAACCTGAGAAGTCAAAAAAAAAGTGAAAGTAAAAAGTTTACTGTGGACAGCAGTAAACGAGACAAGTTCTGTAGCGTTTGCTGAACTTAAACAAATATTTGGTTAATGGCTCACTGGTGTTTGGAGGATTTGAACCAAAAAAATGATGTTTTAAACCTAAACCTGCTTTAAAATGAATTTTAAAGTGGTGTATGATGAAAAGAAAACTAGATCTCTTCTTTAAAAAAAATCAAATCTCCATTTTCAAAGCCACTTTCTCTTTTTGTTTCTCTCAGCAGACTACAGATCAGCCTACTTCTTTATCAACATTACTTGACTTTTCATCCTCTGTTGTAACGCTCTCATTTTACTTGAGAATGTAAGATTTGAAGAAGAAAAAAAAAAGCGTAGTTCAAAAGCCAGATGTACTGTAACCCTGGTTTATGAAAGCGTACTGCACAAGAGTTTGCATCAATAAAAAATTATATCCTCTATCTTTTTTAAAAAAGAAAACCGCGACGGAAGGCCTCCAAGGCTACATAGATCCTACATGTGTATATACCTCCCTCCCTGTTGCAGTTATTTTGTATAAGTCTTCCAAATGTACTGCAAAACCACGGAATGTACATATTTTTGTATTATTAATATTATTATTATTATTGTACATGATATCATGTTGTTCTTTTTTCAATAAAAAGTCAGTGGACAATCAGAATCCTGCCGTCTTTGCTTGTGATAAAAAAAGCTGATAAAATATCTTCATCCTGAGAAAGTTAAACAAGTTTTAAAAGATTTACAATAACAGATCAGATTAGGTCGAGTTATGTCACTTTTATTTTCACAAGACTCTACAAAAAAATCCCTTTTTTAAACGGAACAAAAGGGCGAAACATCACTTACAAGTGGGTCAGATGAGACTTGTTTTCTTTAGGATTAATGAAGTTGTACATCCATCTCTTCTGGTATCTTGCTTATGAAACAGAATGAGCTCTATGACGATAGCTGCAGCGTTACAGAAGCAGAGAAATTAGTAAAAAAGTAGGGAAGGTAAATACAGTATGTACTTCTGTACAATTCTGGGGTACTTTACTGAAGTCCTTTATATGTCCACTCCACTACATTTCAGCAGGTGAGTAGAAGCAATAAAACACACAGGCAGATGCACACACATACACACATTAACACACTTCATAGGTATACTTAGCAGCAAGCAGAAAACTATATATAATATTACATACATATATCCAAAAATAGGTTATTGATATGTCAAATGAATGCTGACAAGACTTCTTACATAAAATCCATGAGTTTTAATCTCTCAGGAGAAAATATGGAAATCTGTGCAGGTTTTCAGATTGACAGGGAGCTTATTCCTTTTCTTTAATGGCTTTAAAAGAAAAAGCAGATTGTGCAAAGGGAAATCCTCGTTTAGGGACGCTACATTCTCTCCTTGAAGTAGACCTTGAAGCTCGGCTCATTTGCTCAGACCGGAGCTGAACAAAGCTCTGCAACGTTGGAGGAGCAGCGTTATGGATTATCTTATATGCACTGAGCAAATATCTGAAGTTGTCAAAGGTTAACATTTTAGAGTTAAAGTATATCACAATGATAATAGTGCAATCATTTCCTGTTCAGGACTTTCAGGGCTTATTTATGAAGTGACCTAATTGGGTAAGACCATAATGATATGCAGCAATAAAAATAAGAAAAAAAATTGCATTCAAATATGTCAATAACAATATTCCTAATGTATCTAGAGTTAGCCATGCTCTGTAGATCTTTTTAATAACTCTTTTAAATATAAGAGTGGAGGCTTTTTCCACTGTTAATGACAGTTTGGCAGCAGCGTGTTAAATGTCTTTCCCGTGTGCATAAAGGACCGTGTCGTCTGCATACATCAGGGTCTCCACATCATCCATCATCATCTGACAGAAGATCAGCAGAGTTAAGTCATTTATTTGACAGTTGCAGCAAAGCAAGTACATTCTCTGAAAATAAAGATTTTACATGCAAAACATATCAGCCATGAAAAAAATATGATCCACTCTTAGAGATTGGCATCACCGAATAGTTTCTTACATCTGAATGTAATTTGATTAAAGATTCTTAAAATGTGATATGATGTAAATATGAAAAATTGATAGTGAAAGTAATAGTGACAGTAGAGAAGTTCACAGTTTGGTTTTGTTGTCAGGTTTAAACCTTATTAGAGTTTACATGTCAGTGACGGAATAGAAAGAATGAAGGAAATTAAGGACAATAAGAAAAAAAGAAAAAATCTTGTACTGTAGATATTCTCAAACTTTATTTAAACAATATCTTTCCTTAAAAAAACTAAAGCTCTTTTGCCAGCAAATCACCTCTGGAAAGTGTATTCTTCAGCTTGCATGTTGTAAACCTATAAGATATGACAATATGCCAAGTGTAATATCAGTATCTGTAACTCCAGCCATCAAATCAATGGAGTTAAACATGTAATGTAGCAGAGAACAGGTTCAACATGTTTCAAAAGTACCACTGACTCAACTCAAAGCTGTACAAGTATTTGAGTAATGTCTCCAGTTACTTTCCACCTCTGAGTACTGGCCAAAGATGAGTAGGCGGATGTGGCTGAAAGTGTGTTGAAAGTGAACATGTAGAGTTGTGTCAGAGGCCTGAATCTACCCTGCAGCAGCAACAGCAGCAGCAGCAGCTGTGACGCTAACCAGCTGCCTCGTCCGGCGTCCTTCTCTGGCGCAGGAGGGATTAACACCTTCTCTGTTCTGTCGTATTCTTGACACACATTAGGCTCATCCGTCCTTCATCCTGTCTTCCATCCTCTTGCTGTATTTGTTTCTCTGTTCGTCTTAATGTCAACGACACTCCTCTGTTATTCTCTCAGGTTTGAATCCAGTCTCAGCTGTGAAACTGAGTCACGTGTTCATGAGGGGGGGATTCGTATCGGACTGAGTCACTAATACCACATTTACACCTAGAGTGCACAGTGATGGCACAATGGACAAAACAAGAACATATTGTATTACTTGTTGTAAATGAAAGGACCCATGGATCAGATGTCATGTATCCAGTTGAAGATCACATGTTAATATCAGGTGTAAATGGGTATGGGTATAGTACATTTTGAGTCTATGTGCAGCCTCACAGAGCTGCTGGCAGGACTGTAGATTCTCCCTCTTGTTGTTTTACAGCACATTTACTGCTTTGGTTCAGTCTCAGTGCTCTCATCAAACTGTCAGGTAGCATCTGCAAGAAAACACTGATGAACCCACTTTACATCACCCATCATCTTTTTTCTCTTTCTTTTATAGTTTTACCCTGAACATTTAAATAAAATGAGTAAAATTATTATTTGGTTTGTTAAGTGACAAATTTAATAGTAGACTTTTCTTCTTTTTAAAGGGCCAACTGCTGAAATGCAGCTACATTTGTCCCTTTATTACATTATTTGGCATTAAATATGCATAAAATTCAACCAAGGTGCATTTTGAGATTAATAAATGTACTCAAAATGAATCATTATAGGATAGGATAGGATAGGATAGGATAGTAGGATTCAGCTGTAACTTGTACTTAGTGATTGGTCTTAGAGAGCGATTAGAGAGCGAGAGTGATTGATCTTAGAGAGCAGAGAGAGAGGAAACTCTTCCACAGCTCAACTGGAGAGACAAAAAATAAAATAAACAACCAAAAAAACCCAAAACTGGACGCCAACCCAACTCCATGGAAAATTCCTTGGTTTACCATTAAGGAAGACTGACACTAAAGTCAACTCCTTCAGAACAGCAGAGTTCAAGAGCTTTGAATGTGTGTGTGTGTGTGTCTGTCTGTGTGTGTGTGTGTGTGTGATCCATTCATCTGACATAAAGCAGTTACAGTATCTGATTCATTTGCATCATTGTGAAAGGGGAAGAGAAAGAAAATGAGTCAGATTAAGTCTCAGAGGAAATATGAATCAAATATCCTGATTATAATAACCATCTGAAAAAACTCTAAGATCACATTTTGTTTTGGACTACAGCGGACGAAGCAGCACAGGGTGAAATGTAAAATGTATGAGTAAAGTATCTAAAAAAAAAAAAATACAATAAGACATAGAGAAAAAAAAATCACCTTATTTATTTACTTTTTTGTAAACAACCCCATTTTTTTCTGACGGTGGCACCAGTTTGTCCCTGCAGAGCGACACTGGTGGGAAAGTAAGGAGCGACTTTCCGGTCACACCATTTAATATTGCATTTATTTATTGAATTATTAATTTAAAGTTGCAACCAGGAAAGGCACATTGAGGTTACTTCCTGTTGAAAAGGAAGAATAGTGCCACATTGTTAAGAGCTGTGCCGGGTAACTCTTACTGCTGTAGGTGAACGTCCATGTTTCTATTGTGCAGTTCTGCTCACTCCCTGTTTATGAAAACAATAACAGTGTATATCAGTGGAGTAAACACCCAGAGGTAATGTTAGGCCGACTTCCATTATTCCTGTGTAAACCCCTGAGATATCAAGTATCCAAACAGTTTACTTTTTATCGCTATTTATTTGTATTTTATACATCGTGCTCTGCAGCTGATTGAGCCTTGTTCAGTTGTTTCACAGTTGCAACTGTAATCTCAAAACAACAGTGTTGGACTAAAAAGCTTGGACCTGCAACACAAACACAATCTGTGCTTCTGAACTATCACCGGAACCGCTGGCTTTTATCAGAGTTTCTGGGAACCTGACGTTCAAACAGACTCAGCTCTCGTCCAGACCTGTGATCCTCGTCGTGTTTTGTCTTAAGCTGAAGCGAAGTCTTCCTGCTTCACACGGACCCCTGCTTGGCCAGACAAAACCACTGACACAGAGAGAGTGGACAGCTCGAAGCTGCTCAGATGCTTCTGTGCAAGAATGATTATACCATCAAACTAATTGACAGTTTACTACGAGTTACAACACATCTGGAGCCAGTGGAAATTCTGACTTCCCATTGCAGTACCGTCAATTACAACTTTCCTCCTGCAATACTTTACACAACAATAACAATGGAGACGTCACTTCCTTGAATTCCTCAATAACTGGAACACAGATGTAATCAAATGTAATCTGGGAACAGAGAACACTAAGGTTTACCAATCTGTGCTTGACCTGGGTCAATAATCTCTTCTATGGTAAAAGCATGTTGAATTTCTGATCCCTTATTAACTAATCAGTACCACATCCTTCAAGATAATAGTTTTTTGCCTTTGATTGAAAGTGGAAAGTGCAGAGACAGGAAACAGGGATAGAAAAAGAGGTATGACACAGCAAAGGTCCATGACTGGAATCGACCCATTAAGCTTGCAGTTGTGTGGTATATGTCTTAACAAGCCCCAGTACCACCACACAGGCGGCTGCTGTGTGAGGTGTACAGTACCAGTCAAGGGTACTGTACACCGTTAACCTGAATCTGTGCTTACTTTTTCTTCTATCACTTGGTTTGGTAGCATTTGTGTCAGGGATAAAAACCAAATGGGCCACATTGTGAAGGTCGCTGGTAAGCTTATTGGAACCCCGCAGAAGCAGGTCCTTAATAAAGCTAGGTCTATACTAGACTGTGCAAGCCACCCCCTCCACTGCAACTTTGAGACCCTCTCCTCTGGCCGGAGATTTAGAGTTCCATTTTATAAATGTAACAGGACAGAAACTCCTTTGTCCCCATAGTGACAACCCTGCTAAATTTGTACAATACTGATTCACAGTCTTAAATTCTTAGTGGCTTCAATTCAGTCCGACTTGATTGTTGCTTGTGATTTGTCTGTCTTGTTTTTACATGTGATTATGTTTTTGATTATGCTTTTTAACCTGTCTGCATGTCAAGTTTCCCTTAGGGGATAATAAAAGCAAACTGAACTGAACTGAACCCCTTGTGGCAAGTCTACAGTAAGCCCAACTTTAGATTCCTGCTTGCTCTTCCAAAATCAAGACAAATGGTAGCAGTCAAATCAACTCCAACTATACTCCCAAGAAAAACAAGTCTGACACTAAAGATGACCTATAAATACGTTTGATTGGCAGACGCCATCTAGTGGCCATAGTGATTGTGACGCGGAGAAGTGATACAGTTCAGATGACATCAAAATATAAGGTGACATCCTGGTGTGGAGGAGGCATGTTGGGTGGATGCCAGATAGTTAGTTAGATGGAAAAAAGTGACAAAAAGTGGATTTAGCTGCAAGAGACCGCTGTTGGCTTTCCATTTCTGGAAACTGCAAGTTGGAACATTAAAAAAAAACATGGTGTTTAGCGTTGCCATGCTGAAGGCTGCCTAACTTTTAAACCACTTTTCACGTGAAGCTTTTAACGCAAACCATGATCTTTCTATAAAGCTAAGTGGTTTTCATACTAACCATAACTTAACCACATAAAAAAATTATTATTTATTAACAGTAATTTGTTTTGGAAAGCAGCATATTACACTGCAATGGGTCGTTATGGAGTGCAGGTACAAACAACCTTTGTTGTTTTTGTTTTCACAGTCCAATCCAAGTACTGCTGCAAATATGTAATTTATTACAAAGAAGAAACCAATGGGGTTATAGTATTTTCAGGCCTGTTTGCTTGTTAGCAGAGTATCCCTAATAAACATTTCAATCATGTTTGGTGCAAAGTTTGTGCCAAGAAAGAGATTTGTCGAAATCAGCTAAATATTCAGTCATGACAGAGTTGGAAAGAGGAGTGACAGGATGAGTTGTTGTGTGGAGCACAGGAAGTGTAGCTTAGTTTTATCTAAAAGATTTTAGAAAATCATGGCTGAACTCTCGCAATATTTCAGAATAAGACTTCTCCTTGACCGAGACTTTGCTAGACACAATAATAAATACACTGAATCAAGTGAAAGGTAAAGAAAAAAATGTAATTGTCTCTGTATGGTCCTTTCTATGATGTTGTCAGGGGGGTCAACCCGATGTTCCCACAGCACTATGTTCCCTCATTCCTAAGAAATTTCCCTCCCTTAAAAATTAGGCCCTATGTTCCCTCAAGGATTTTCCACCAAATTAGGCCCTATGTTTCCCACAGCACATTTATGGCCATTCCCTGATGCACGTAACGTTTGTAATCATACTGTAAAGGCAGGAATCTCTGTACTGTATGTTTGTGTATCCTCATATCCTGGGGACAGTTTGTTCTATGAAATCTATGAAAATGCTTGAAAGACAGGTGAAATTCTTTATTTTATTATTAAACTGGAACATTAGGGACATAGGGCTATGGGAACATAGGGCTGTGGGAACATGGGAGCATTTCTATGTTCCCATGTCAGACACTTCTGAGCCTGTCAGTGGAAAACAAGCACCTTTAGTGGACATACACTGACAGGGTGTTACTGCCCCAAAGGGTTACATTACAGCCCATCTAGTGGAAGTTGTTTTTTGGGACCACGTTCAACTTGAACACGTATGTTACCATTTAAAGTACTGTACTAGAGTTAGCCGATAGCTAATTTTAATCTGCAGTCACGTCAGTAGGTCAGTATTAAACCATATAACGGTACGATAAACAGGACAGAGCAAAAACCACACAGGACACATACAAAGTACAAAGCTACACACAATAGCACGTCACATACAATGTAGAGTTAGTGGTAATAGAGCTGGTTACAGTTGCCAGCTGAAGTGCTCCCACTCAATGCTGGACCTGTTTCAAAAACTATTGTCTCCATTAGTCGCTTACACACAAAATGATGGGAAATGGGGTCCATTTTCTTCCTTTTACTGACCGCTAATAATTTCACATGCATAATTTCAATAGCATTTCTTAACATTGGATTTTTTGACTGCCTTGTAATTATCTGAACTGTTTTAAGTTTAATTATTTCTGTTGCAATATTAAAAATACCACATGATATCTGCTGCAGGATCAAGAGTGATTGCCTGATCCAGGAACACTTTTCATCAATAATAATAATAATAAAAATTATGATAATAATAATGATGCAGTAGTTAACAGTGAATCACAGCCGCGCAGGCCAGCAGAGCGATGGTGGAATTTTCCGAGGCTCTGACGATCCAGTGGACTCGAAAGCCTCGCTGCCTCTCGCTGGAGCCTTACTTTGAAGCTCTGCCAAATGCTGTTGACCCTTCTTTGATGTGATGCCAAACACTGTCACCGTCAGAGACAAAAACCCCTGTCATCAGACGGCACATAATCGTTTTCTCCTGAACCGTAACCTCTTCTGCGTTCACTGAAAAATGTCTTCTCATCGCTGAGATTTTTTAGCAGCAAACCGCTCAGCAGTTCACATCCTGCATCATGAGTCCTGAGTAACTGACATACTGCAGAGGTCTCCCTGCATTGGTGGCATTATTTGGCAAAATCCAGAGCAGTGGGGTTGACAGAGTGGAGCTTTGTTACTTTTCTATTTATGTTGTCAACAAACAGGTCGCAGCCAATGTCAAAGGAAGCTCAAACTGAGTCCTTGTTTCTAATTCCTGACTTTTTCCTCTGATACAAAAATACCAGCTGGCAGATGAAAACAACTTCAGCAGCTTTTTACTTTTAAATAGGTTCAACTGACTTTTTCCGAACCATATGTTGCTATTATATCACATCCTGAATAATTCATCAGCTTTCCTGATACTTTTCTCCCTCACGTTATCCTCTTTGAAGGCACAGTTAGATCTCCAATGCTGCCAGCCAGATGAATCATATCCCCAAAGACATGTGTCCTTTTCCTGCATCTGCTCACTGGCAGCTACAAGCCATTCAACAACATACCAAATATTTCACATTTTGCATTCACAGGGGAAACCAAAACAGGTACAAGCTTAACTCTTGTTGTTCTTCAGTGTTTGTTACATTATATCTGTAGTTTTCCTTTAGAGAGGAGCCATAGAGTGTGTATTGCAGTATCTATTCAATGAAAGTCTCCCTCCACTCAAAAGTTGTTTTTCTCTTATGGTAGTTCATTGTGAAGGTTAACCTTCACTGTGCATAATGATGTATGTGCAGACTTTTAAGCACTCGCAGTCCAACCTCCATTGTGCAGTAGCTTGTGAGAATTAGTTTCAGGTTTAAGCTTTGAACCACAGATCAAACAAGGTGTCTAGTCCTGCTTCCATAATCAAACAAATGCTCAGTCTGACATGGAAATAGTCACTTATCACACCGTTATGTTCTCTAGACGTGACGACTGTGACTCCTTTCCCTGTCAGACAAAACAAGGCATAGTATGAAGATGTCGTCTTTGGCTTTAGGGTAATGTAACTGACATTTTGGTCCATTAAAAATAATAATAATAATTTAAAAAAATACAACAATTTATTGGTTAATTGAAAAATAAAGCACATATAAATTGATACATTGCTGTCCTTTCACAATTAAATGTAATTGGTCCATTTTTTACATTTGTATTTATTTTGTGTTTTACTTTGTCACTAGGGTGAGGTTAATATTTTATTGTTAAAGTTTGAAATTCAGGAAAACTATTCCCAAAAATGCAAGGTGTTCTAGCAGTCAGTAATATACTTAATTTTTTATAATATACTTAAAATTTACTTCAGATTGTTTAAAAGTCCTTCCTTTTTTCAAGAACTCCCTATTAGTGATCATCTATAAAATACACCCCACCGAAATCAGCTGATGAACCAAATACCACTTCATATCAACTATAACTTGAATACATGCCAAGCATAGTTTGGTGATAATTTTGGTTAGAGGCGATCCCCTGGAGGTCACGTCTGTTTTGCAAACCGTGACAGGATTAGACCTACGTTTGACCCGGCACATGCAGTCTAACCTTGACTTCTCCTGTGGTGGTGGTGGTAGTGGTAGTGGTGGCCGAGGTTAATGGGACACTGGGGTTGCGCGGGGGGAGAAGTGGGGTCACATTAGGTGCAGCCACTCGCAGCAACCTGAGCCTGGCAGGAGGGCTTTACTGTTTGACAGATGGGTTGTCCTCATATTTAGCCTCGAGCCTTGATCAGGAGAGATTAGCCTCTTCAAGCACGCTGACAGACGAGGAGAATGTAAGAAACATGTTGGGATACAAAGCTGCCAGTCAAGCGTGATTTGTGATGAGTCCCATAAGACAACAAGCAGGGTGAGAGACGTGACGCATAGTCCAAACCTGATTCTGTCTCTGAAGCGTATAAATGTAGAGGCTGTGGACAGTTCTGATTTAGTGGGTTAAAACTGAGCTAAATTTGGTTAAAAAGGGAACTTATTTTACATGTCTATATTTTGATTCAACAGCATTTCAACTATATTTCAATCTGTTGTTGAGATATTTATTCACAAAAAAATACAACCATTATTACATAACACTGAAACAACAATCATCTGTCACCTAGACAATGAAAAAACAACCTAACCCTAATCCTAAACTTTGACAGCTAGGCATCCTCTGATCTCCAAATTGACAAATCAACGCTCACATGTCTTCATAAATAAAAACAACTTATTAACATACTGTATGTGCACTCCTACTATTACTACTATTAAAATGCTTTTGGCCCTCTTCATATGATCAGACACAGAACCGCCTCATGCCACTGTGAACCATTTCCTAACGAACAGAGTGAAGAAACCTCGCTGCTTCACTTAAAATTCAATATTTTCTTAAGGAGGAACATTTAAGAGAAAAGAGAAGACAGGAAATAAGAAGAGATTCACACAGCTGCCCGCCCAGACTTGAAAAGGTGTATGGTGTTTCTTCATTAATGTGACTACACTGTAAACTTCTCAAAGAACTTAAGTACAAACTTAAGAGGTTGTGATTTATAGGGCTAGAGTAGCACTGTAAACAGAATTGTGTTTGTGTTACACAGAACTACTCTCCAGAGACTGAAAACGTGATCACTGTTATTAGTATTTGGAGTCATTTCTAAACAATCTAACTCTTAATGGACCAAACTCACATTTCACCCACTACAGCAGTGTGACTCATTGCCATATTTTTAAATAGTTTTTGTAACACAATAGAGATCCATGGCACAGATGAGTAAGTTATATCAGGCTTTGGGTACACACACAGTACTTGTAAGTAGGTCGGTTCATTGTTGGTTTGGATCCAAACACGAGATTTGTTAACAGTAAGAAAAATATAGAAATTCTCCAACCTTGTCCTTCAACTTTTATCTATACACTCTTCTACCTTCGACTTTTTTTTTTTTTTTTTTAAATCAAAGAGGCAGATACTTTCTAATGCAGTTGTTCATCTGTTGTACTGATGATTCAACCAGGAGAGTCTCATGTTGATCCAAGCTGTAGAAGGGCTCCAACTGTGAGTTGCGTAACACTGTCTATGGGGAAAATGAATGAGATTTTTACTTCCAAGACCATTACTGCCCCAAAATAGCTCCTTGAACTTTAGAACTCCATAGCCTTTTTTTTGTGCAGAAAAAATACGTTTGCAAAATAAAATGCGTAAATAAAGTGTCAAAAAAAACATCATCATTACCAGTTGTTTCACCTGGGTGAAGAATGCAAGCTTTGTGGACTCTGCATACCCGCAATAAAGGTTTCCGAGTCAAAGCACCACAGTTTGTTCAACAAATTCCAGTTCTGATCCTCCTATTATCCGCCTATCAAACGCCCACTAGAATGTCAGGTTGGCAAAAAAGCAAAAGAATGTGAGAGATGTGAGTGGCAGCGTGATGTAGCTGTGTTACGGCAGAGTCATTCGGTCTTTTGTGGACGACCACAACAGGGTGACAATGCTTCAGAGAGGGGTTTGGGTTAATACGAAATCAGAAAACGAAACAAAGACAGAGACCTGCTGCTGCCTCTTCCCACCGACAACCACACATACACACACACACATACACATATTGCAACAGCCAATTAGGAACGGCCCCATCATCATCACCATCATCATTACGAGGCCGAATTGTTTTGTTAATTCAATCTGGCCTCACTTGATCTTTTTATAGAGCATGACAAGACAGCACAAACAGCAGCGTGCCGAGAAAACGCCCGACAAATCAGATCAGTGGAGAGACTTTCCTTCACAGGTCTGATGTGGAAGAGGAGAGCAGACCACAACAAATCCTGTGCAAGTACCAATGCGGATGCACATGTTATATAGTTACATCAGCATCACATGCATCAAATACTCTGATTTCTTTGTGTTTTGTCTGATTTACAAGCCAGAGCAACAACATCAGCTGGCTGACTGTTGGTAACCAAGGGAAGCATCATGTCTTATATGGTCCTGATCCTGACTAATTCACAGATATAAATAGAGATGTGTGTGTATGTGTGTTTCAGAGAGAGAGAGAGAGAGAGAGAGAGAGAGAGAGAGAGAGAGAGAGAGAGACATTATCTGGGAGAGAAGCACAACTAAAAAGAAAGAGGAGCAGTTTCTGACCACCAAAACACCTGAAACATCATAAAATCTAACTTACTGATATTATTAGTTGTTTGTTTCTATATGAAGAAGAACAGAATTATTGTAAAAATGCAACTTGCAACTACAAACCTTATTAACCCTTAAAGGAGTGGAAAATGAGATGTGGAAAAATAATTTGATGTTATTAGTTATCTCATTTGCACCTAAGTAAAACATTTCCATAAATATATATTTTTAAAAGTTATGTAGATTTCAGATTTTATGAGTTGCATCTCCACCAGGATACGTTGCCCCTATTAAGGTATACAAATAGTTATAATGGTACACAATTAAATGTTTTATTTGATAAAGAGAAATGCTTCCCCTTATCATCAATATCACACATACTAGTTTCTATCAATCTAGTCCTACCAATTCAAGCCACATTCAAATGAACAGCCACTTTAACCAATCATGCTCCTAACAAGGTGTAACCTAACCTGTTGCATGTTGCCTGTTTAACCACTTAACGCACGCTGTTCCGTCTACGGGACGAGACGGATGTTAGGAGGTAGCCACATGTTCTTCTGAATGTTTTAAACACCAACCCTTAAACATATATATTCATGCCGTACATCGTTGGAAAGCTTAGAGTGTCCTGATTCATTCAAGACCACTCACGACTTATATGGTTGCTCACAGCCGTAATAGTATTAGCGATTAGCTCGGCTAGCTCCTGAGCTAAGTAAGAAAAGCTATAATGCCTACATACCTTCAAAGTCTTCCCTTTATCCACAACGATCATCTTATGACTCAGGACTTTCTGTACAGCTCGCCAAGTATCCATTCTTGTGAAATATGAAATCCGTTTCCATAAAACCGGAATACTTTCCTCAATATGTCAACATGTATTTAGTCCAACACGTAACGTAATAACACAAATAACAAAACATATACGGTCCGTTTACGTCATTTCCTGACCTGCACGTCCATCTCAGGCTGTGTCCCAATTTGGTCCAAATTGCGAGGCTGCATCCTCGAAGTGCGCATTTCGAGGCCGATTACGTCACAACGCCGCGCGAAGGCTGTCCCAATTCGAAGAGTCCTTCAAATGCAGCCTTGAAATGCGGCCTTCTTTTCCCTCTTTTTCGAGGATGCATCGCTACTATCCTTCGCGGCCTCCCAAATCCCAAGATCCTTTGCGCGGCGCTGTTCAGTGCCGCGAAAACACAACAATGGCGACACCAACAGGTGAAGACTTTTCATTCAAGTGTATGTATTGGTTTGTTTTATTTAATTATTTGTACTTATTACTACTAATACTTTTATACTTTTACTAATTACTTATATTTTATTACTTGACTTATATCTTTATTTATATATATATATATATATATATATATATATATATATATATATATATATATATATATATATATACATATATATATATATATATAAATGGACTAAGATGAACAAATTTAGATTTTAATAAAGAGCTACGTTTGGGATTATCACTATTATATGTTATACTTCATTATTATCATTATTATGATAATTTTTTGCTATATTAGTCTGTTGACATAGTAAAAAAAAACATGTTTTACATTACATTTTGTTTTATTTTTGTTTTAGGGAGCAAGGAGCAAACCGAGCTCCTGATTAAACAAAGAGGGGAAAATGACCATCTATTCACGGGGGGCAAAAACTCCGCCACGGCGGGATGGAGGCAAGGCTGATGTCCATTTTTGTAGATCTTTGCATCCCTGTGTTGATGTGATCTTGTGTTTACCTTTTCTCTTGCTTCCCTCTGTGTTTAGAGCAATACTGGGAAAGACTGGGCTGGAGGGGAAGGTCCAGCCCTACCAGGCCAAAAAAAAATGGGACAATTTAAAAAAAAATATATAAAGTAGCCTACAGGTTTGGATTAGTTTTACTGTTACTAAATACTTTTGCTGAAAATTGCTGACATGATTGATTTCCACTGCCTTAGGATTGCAAATATCCAGGGACAGGGGAGGGGGCCAGCAGCAAGCCCACTGCTGGCACTTGGCCCTGGTTTGTCCTCATGGATGAGGTACTGGGGCAGAGGCCATCTATTGCCCCCCCTGTCCTCATTGCCTCCATCCGTGAGGACACACCAGGGCCAAGTGCCGCAGTGGGTGAGCAGGAGAGTGAAGAGGAGGAGGAGGAGGAGGAGGAGGAGGACCAGCCAGGGCCCAGGAGGAAGAGGAGGAGGGAGGATGACCTCCTTGACCTCATAAAGGAGGACATGAGAAGGCAAAATGAGGCAGAGGAGAGGAGGGAGCAGGAGGGGAAAGACAGGATGGAGAGGCTCTTCTCTCTCCTGGAAAAGTAATAGAAAAATAAATATACATCTATATAGATGTGTTTAATTTGATTTTATTTATGAACTGTGTTTATTTATGATTTTTCTTTATTTTTTATTTGATTGTGAAGATTTTGATGTTTTATGTTGTTATTAAATAAAAAATATTGTTCATTGTTACACGTCTATTCCATTTAGTATTTACAACTTCAGTACAATTTATAACAGGGTTGCATAAAGTGCTACTGTTCAGGAAGAACAAGGGATTAAATATTTTCTTTTATTATCAAGTGATGAAACATTTCACTATTTACAAAAATTACATCAGAAATAACTATTTAGAGATTATTATTATTTTATTATTCTTTCTCTTGTGTGTTTTCCTTCTTTCTTTCTTTCTTTCTTTCTTTCTTGTGTGTTTTCCTTCTTTCTTCTCCTTTCCTTTATTCTTCTCCTTTCTTCTCTCTTATAATTTTGTCAGCTTTTTCTCCGTCTTTTCGGTCGAGACGTCTTTCTCGTCTTATGGGCGGGAACAGCTGGTGACGCAACCAGGAAATGCCTCGAAGGCTAGACCGTCTCATTTCACAACGGTTGATGCGTCCTTCGGAGGTTCCTCAAGGATGCATCCTTCGAAGGCTGCAAAGGCCGCGTCCTTCGAGGATGCAGCCTCGCAGTTGGGTCCAAATTGAGACACAGCCTCAGAGTACAAGTGACTAGATGTTTACTTTTTTTTTTTTTTTTTTCAATGATCTTTATTTAAACATTGTGCATAACAACTGATGTACACAAAACAGTTGTACAGATAATAACCTCTATGATAATAACACATGAAATATCAGACAGGTGCTCCAATATGTATCAAAAATAAATAAATTACAAAAAAAATAAAGTTATTTAAATATTGTAAGAAAATACAAAATCAAGGAAAGGAAACTATAATATAACACAAGAAGGGGGGGGGGGGGGGGGGGGGGGAGAAAAAAATAAAAAGGGGGGGGGTGTAAGCTTTATTCTTCCTTGAAAAATCTTTCGTAAATATCTATGGATGTGATACTTTGTTTAGTGTCAATTAGTGTGACTAGATGTTTACGACCGTGAGCCTCTCCTGCTTCTGACGACACCACACACAAGCCAATCGGTGTTTAGGATTAGGCATCACATGTCTCCAAAGCCAATGAGGGTTAGGGTTAGGGTTATGGTTTGTTATTTATGTTATTACGTTACGTGTTGGGCTAAATACATGGACATATTGAGGAAAGTATTCCGGTTTTATGGAAACGGATTTCATATTTCACAAGAATGGATACTTGGCGAGCTGTACAGAAAGTCCTGAGTCATAAGATGATCGTTGTGGATAAAGGGAAGACATTGAAGGTATGTAGCATTATAGCTTTTCTCACTTAGCTGAGGGGCTAGCCGAGCTAATCGCTAATACTATTACGGCTGTGAGCAACCATATAAGTCGTGAGTGGTCTTGAATGAATCAGGACAATCTAAGCTTTCCAACGATGTACGGCATGAATATATATGTTTAAGGGTTGGTGTTTAAAACATTCAGAAGAACTTGTGGCTACCTCCTAACATCCGTCCCGTCCCGTAGACGGAACAGCGTGCGTTAAGTGGTTAACAACCCCATCATTGTAACCTCTGCCACTCTTTGTCAGTAAGTCACAGAATCACACAGACACTTTTACAAGAATCCTGAGAGTGTTTCCTTTCCAATGATACCAGACACATCTCTGAGTCTCAAACTATGTGGGATATGTGCTGCTCACAACTTGGGCATGTCGTTTAGGCTAACAGCATAAAAAACAGGGGCGTGTGTTAAGTGGTTAAACGGGCAGGAGAGGAAAATGAGATGTGGAAAAATAATTTGATGTTATTAGTTATCTCATTTGCACCTAAGTAAAACATTTCCATAAATATATATTTTTAAAAATTATGTAGATTTCAGATTTTATGAGTTGCATCTCCACCAGGATACGTTGCCCCTATTAAAGTATACAAATAGTTATAATGGTACACAATTAAATGTTTTATTTGATGAAGAGAAATGCTTCCCCTTATCATCAATATCACACATACTAGTTTCTATCAATCTAGTCCTACCAATTCAAGCCACATTCAAATGAACAGCCACTTTAACCAATCATGCTCCTAACAAGGTGTAACCTAACCTGTAGCATGTTGCCTGTTTAAAGGTTAAATTATGGTTTGATTAAAAATATCTGAAAGTTGGCGTGCAGGTAGTCCAGTGGTTAGAGCGCATGCCACATATGCAGCTGACCCCGGTTCAAATCCCGGCCGGAGGTCCTTTGCTGCATGTCATCCCCCCTCTCTCTCTTGTTTCCTGTCTATCTACAGTTAAAGAAAGAAAGATATCTGAAAGTGTATCCTTAAAAAAAGAGAAAGCAATTATTCTGCAGTGACAACAGGTGACCTTTTTCCAGACCTTTTAAAATGGTTACAATCAACAATCTGCGGCTATTGATGAGCAAGTAAAATTGCCAAAGTTTTCATGGTTCCAGCTTCTCAATTATGGGAATTTTGTTTGTGTTGTGTTTTAGAAGACTCCTGCTCATGGTGGCTACAATGGCATACATATGTGTCACTATGCAGAGGTGTAGAGACATCACATAAATGCAGGTATTTGCAGACAGACTATGTGAGTTTCTCTTCAGAACTTGTGCTTAATTGCATCTCGTTGGATATTGACTCTTAAATATTCCTTGATTAACACGACAGTCTACTCCAAACCCAAGCAAATAAAAATGTAAAACGAGCCATTCATTCAAGCAATTTAAAGGATTTATTAATGACAGACTTCTACATGGACCGTCTCTCACTGGCTGATGTAGTGGGAGGGCTTGCGTGTCGAACAGTGCTCATTGTCTTTGCTCTTTACTCCCCCCTAAATTTGGACACAGAGTCTGTATCCTGTGTGGCAGCTGCCGGGCAGCTAAATCATATTGTGTAATGTTTGATAGCTGGAGATCTGTAGAGGTGAGGAGTTAGGAAAGGCCCTGGCTCAGACACAGCTCATCGTAACTGCTCTGGCTATAGTGGCACCCGCAGGAACGTAGATGTTTATCATATTTTGACTGGTGACATTAAACACAGGGGCAGGCAGCACTGACAGCCACACAACCTGTTTGTTCTTCCATTGAATCTGAACTCCTGATTTTCAGGCTTGTGGGACATGAATGGGACATGAGAGGATGAGTGAGTGAATGAAACATTGAAAAGTTGAAATGCTGCCTATTCTCTCTCTCCCTCTCTCTCTCTCTCCCTCTCTCTCTCTCTCTCTCTCTCTCTCTCTCTCTCTCACTTCCCTATACACATGGCAAATCATGGGTTGTCAGTTTTAGGAAGTTAAATAAATTAGACAAAGATGTGCGGAGAGTGTGAGACACTGTTGGACCATCCAGCAAACATTTGGGTTGAAGCATACGGTTTAGAGTAGACTGATGAGAGTCAAGACAATACTACTGTATCTAATGAAAAGCTGAGTCTGGCAAGCTGAGTCTAAGATGTCCTAAAATGGTCAGTACAGGATAAACCCTTTCATCTCCCACCCTGGCCAAACTCTACTTTTTTTCAAACCCATTAAGGCCACGCTCAGACCAAATCCAGCAATGCATGAAAAAGAAGAATCTTGTTTACAGCCATGACCTTTCCACAGCTGTATATATTAGACTGCAAGTCAGAATTTCTGATTAGTATTTCTACTTGTGCTACGATCAGATACGTCACACCAATGGACCATGTAGTGGATCCACAGAACCCAGCCTGGTAGCACCACATTGTCAGATATGTGGAGATGAGTTATTACATCGAGCTCTCAATAAAGAGTGAATGTGTCCAATGTTTTGAATGCCCTCTAAACTCAGAAAAAAAATTAGCACGAAAAACAGAGAAGAAAGAAATGACTCAGAAAATCTGAAAAAAATCCCCTGAAAAACCAAGCATAACAATGAATTACTCTGGAAAACAAAACAAAGAAATGACTCAGAAAAACAGAAGTAAGTACCTCGAAAAACCAATAAAAAAAAACAAAACTACGCAGAAAAACAGAAATAGCCTAATTACCTCGAAAAACAGACCAAAAAATGAATAACTAACTTTTAAATTCAAGTGAATGCAATACGCTTCCGTATACTACAACCTTCAAGACTTTACAAATAAACTTAATGATTGGTTTGACTAATTTAGAACTAGTTAGTAGTTACTAAAAATGACCAATTAGCTGGTGCAGCCTGGTCTTGGTGTGTAATGAATATCACACTTTCTCAGGGCTTTAATCTTGTTAACAAGTTATATTTTTAAGCATGATCCTGATTGGCACAGCAGATACTTGACAATGTGACAGGTTTGTTGTCCAGCATGTTTGACCAGGAGGGAGAAGCCTCAACGTGTCAGTGTCCATGAGGCTCACTAGTCTTGTCAGGCCGTCACATGCCAACCTGCTGGCCTGTGTACTGGCTGCCATATTGTTTGACCCTATCAACATGTCTCACACTTTTACACCAGCTCCTTCCTCACATTGAGGTGTCAGTGGTTCCGGTTTCAGTAATGAATAGGATTACAGTGATATCCTCACAGACTCCACTGACTGTTTGCTTAAGGTTTTACCAGCTGATATGTGACTTTTCCCCCTCTGGCTGGTCGAGTGCATGGCACCGGATCTGTCTATATTGGAAGGACTATTTGACTTGAACATGTGCCTCTCGGTGTGTAATTAACAGCACGGCATGTGATGAGCCTTGTTGACCCTGGTTTTGCTATGTGATTCACCTGCCTGTTTGCTTTACTGTTGCAGGCGATCATTGGCACAGTTGAGAACACCTGAGGGTGTTTAAGTCTGGGCTGCAGCACAGATCACGCTCTGGCTGATCCTCTGGCACTCAGCTGCTGCTCCAGCTCTCCGCTTATACCCACAGATGCCTTAGTTGCTTTAGTTCTTTGTCTTTGCTTCAATGCACCGTACAAGACTAAGACACACCATCTTCCACTCATGCACATTTCACAACTGATTATACTGACATGCACCCCACCATATTGTTAATATTCAATTGCTGTAATGGCTTGTGTTAGTCCTGTGGTATGGTGTGACTGACTTACTTCAACTATTTGGTGGGTTACAAATACATGTTTCAAGATCTGGGTTATGATGCCTTTGCATAACCCTAACCCTTACCTGTATGTGTTTAACCCTGAATCTTGCATTACACACTGATCACAGTCAGTTCTGCACACTTCGTTGTGTTACTAGAAGATTTTAAGTGATATCACTGGAGGAGAAATGCTGTAAACTCTGGGGTCTCTTCATCCCACAGCTATTTAGAAAGCTTCAGTTGCTATCCACCCCTAAGGCAGAGACACACATTACAGTACGTCTATGAATATGATTTGGGTGTGATAACCGATGGGCGTAAGTTGGATCAGGTGTCTTTCAGTCTGGGTCAGTCAGTGTTGACGGTCAGCAGATAAAATTATAAACTGTGTAATATGTCAAAATACCAATCTAAAGTCTTGCCAGTTGGTCTCATAAAGATTAAATTATGTGTGACATTACTTGTGGGTCATTTGAAGGAGACGTATCAGTAAATAAACAAAAAGAAAAAAGGCTTGTAGTGTGAGAGAAATGGAGGAAACGCTGATTAAGCTGAAAAGAAGAGAGCTGACATCTTCACAACATCAAATCAGAAGCTACACAGTCAACCAGAACCTGAAGTTAGTTTAGTTCTATAAACTTCATTCACCTTTAATTATAGTCTACATTACCCACGTCTCTCCATTCACGATCACAACCAGCTTTTTTTCATTATTTCTATGCTTCGTCCATTCAAACTGCTCTGCATATAAACAGTGGAAGTAGTTTGTTCTTGTCCATGTTTGTTTTGGTGCAGGAACTAATTGGTGTTCCCATTGGATTTGCCGGATCATCTACCGCCTGAACTCCAAATGTTACAGAGCAACAGTTCAGTGTATTGATGAGTGTAAATACGTTTATACTCTTTCCTGCCTGTCAAAGACAAAAAAAAAAAGAGTGACAGGTGGTGGAAATTATATTTGTGTGGTCTCTTCAGTCTTTATAGGTTTCAGTTCATCTTCAGGTTTGTCACCAGCTTTTCTTTCCCAGGATGCCTCTTTGACCTAATTCTGTTTAGCTGCTCTTTCATAAAGGATAATTAAATATACACTTGGCAATTTTTTGTCATCAAATTAGAAAGGGTTTTTTCTGAATATGTATTAAGGCTAAATTTTGTCCAGACGTCTGCAGAACAGACTGTGCCGTCCTTTACCAAATTAATATGCATCAAAGGTTTTAAAGTGACCGTGACATAGCCACTTAGCGGCATTAAGTGGAGGCTTCCTGACTTTCCTTTTTTGGATCAAAGGGATGATAGAAAGATAGAAGTGAGCAGAATAGTGCTCAAGTGATTAGTGGACAGGACAGTTTTGATCATCAATACATAAAGTTATCAGAGAGGCTGAATTGGAGAGAATTTGTGCTTATTTTATACTTATTAAATATGAAAGTTTGCTGCATGTTTATGCTTTATATTCTTGAAAAAATTTTAAATTAAGGTTATGGTCAGACAAGACATCACATCTGACTTATATGACATTTTATAGTCTACAGCACTGACTGAAAAGGTAACAGGTTAACCGGTAATGCATGTCATGGTGTGATATGTGGAAAACATGATAAGCTGTGAGATTAATTAAAAACGAGCTTTACAGTAACAGCACATCGTGACGTGTTTGGAGTACATTCGCCCCTGCAGTGGGCACACAGTCAACAATTAGCATTGAAAACTGTAACTCCAGAGCTCCATGTACAGTGCCATTCATTTTCATTTTGTCAGGAGGGCTCATGGCTTTGTTAGCATGGTGATTTTATCGCACAGGATGCATGATACACAAAGACATTGTCAATGATTAAATGGACACCACAGAAACTCGGGATAAGGCTGCATTGCTGTGTGTGCCAGATATCTACAGACAAACAGAGAGAGGGATTAACTATTCAGAGTGAGGGAGGAGAGAATGGAGAGAAAGAGGGAAAGGGATGGGGGGGGGGGTTGTTCGCTGGTCAGTGTGGTTAATCGAGGACTGAGGGCAGAGAGGAGAGAAAACAACAGCTGTGGAGAGGATGGGATTGTTTGAGAGAATGAGCCTTATGCTGGGGCAGAAGTCTGGCAAGCACTTCACTTCTCTCACCTTCTCTGAGAGCAGCCGCATCCTGGATACATTACTCCAACTTCTGACTGACCTCAAAACATGACAGTTAGGACAAACTGTGGAGGTGGTGAAGTAGTGCTTTTAAGGAGCAGCTCACACATATTAGAAAGTAGATAGTTTTATACTTTACCTGTGCAAAATGCATCTAGTGAATGTAGGTTTAATTTGCAGAGGTTTGCAGATATTAGTCTCTGGGCACCACAAATGAAATTCTATTCACCACCATTGTCTTGGAGTGGTGACGCAATGTTCAAAGTTTGAAAATGAAATGTGCAATTAATGTGTTTTTCCAGGGTTTCAGTAACTCTAGAAAGGACCTAGTTCTAGATCAATGGTAAACCTGAGTGGTGGTTTCTTGTACAATTGAACTCGGTGGTCTGGTCTTGACAGTGCTGACCTTTGAGGGAACGGAGAGCGTACTAGTCAAAAGTGGATAAAGCTATCATGTTAACTCTGTCTCACCATCCAATTTTTTATGATTTTGTTCTGCTGCAGTTTAAACTCCTTAACAAAAGAAATCAGTTGAGACACATCATCAGAATATAAAAATAGTTTATTGGTTTAACTCATTGTCTGGATAGCGACCAAGTTTCTCCCAAACTAGTAGTCACTATGTCACCAATGTTCCAGCAACAAATGGAGCTTTAGTGAAAGTTCAGTGAGGAAGACTCTTCTTCTCTTCTTTTGCATGCATTGGCCCGTAGTTACATTTCTTGTTTCCTCCCCATCACTGCTCAGTCTTCACAGATTCAGTTTCATCACTTCATCAGCCTGGTCAATCTCAGCAGAAGTCATCAGCTGCCAGCACCATCAGTGTCTGGACTCCATGGTGGATTTATCATGCTGCTGCTGCTGCTGCTGCTGCTCCTCAACCGAAGAGTCTATGCACCACAAACTTTCTCCTTTTATAACTTTCTCTGTTAGAAAAATATTATTCTTCCACCATGTCTCTCCTGATTGGACTATTTAGCAGTGATGCATGGCATAGTTTCATGATGACCTTTTTGGTGTGACCAAGCATTAGGCACCAATCCCACTTTTATTCTGACTGAAGTCCAACAACTAAACTCTGAGTATCTGCCAACACCAATCTAGTTCTAGTGCTCTCTTTTTTCCCTACATTTAAAAGCTGTAGTCCTTACTCAGTGGAACTCACTCATGAAAAATAACATCAGTATGGGATTGCTGTGACTGAATGAATGCAACCAATAGCTAAAACGGACATTGATAAAGAAACTATGATTTGATAAAGCCAGTATTGGTGCAGATACTGAACCAGCAAAATTCACCTCCACTGTACTGGGGTGGCAGCAGAAATTTAAGGGGCAGACATGTCAAAATTTGGAACATAAATATATAATAGTAATAAAATATAAAAACTGGTGAGATAACTTTGCAAGATTTAAGACAGAGAAAAAATTCTTTTTTTTAACCAGTAACACTATAACATGAATTAAAAGTCACATTCTTTGTTAAGTTTTTGTAAGAATATCTTGGGATCCCAGCTGCACACCATACACCGTGTCTGTACAGGAGAACATCATGCTTTTTTTTCTTTATCTCTACATACACCAGGGATGTGACTTCCCCCCACTGTGCCCTATTGTTGCTATGGGCACACAGCCCGTGGTGGGAGGACGCTAACAACCAACCACGTCAGCCCTGAGTCCACACACTGAGAGAGCAAGAAGAAGAAGGTACAGGTAGTATACAAGCACACGAGTTAAAAGGGAACATAATAAAAGAATTCATCTGCCAAAAATACCTGTTATGTCTGGGATCTTAGAAACCTGTAATTGGTTCATATAAAGCTGAGTTTGGCTTCCTGTTTTGTTTGAAGGGTGCTTGGTGAACAACAAGTACCTTTATCACACATTAAGAAACCACAAGACACCACAAGGCTGTGTAATTCATACTCACATTGAGTACAGTTATAGAAAGAAACCATGTGGTTTGAACAAATTGGAAGAAAGTACAGGAGAGATGGTGACATGTTAAAGTTAAAGGCCTGTGAAGAAATGGGCTGTGCAACCTTTTATTCCTGCAGGACTTGGTAGAGTCGGCTTTAATGCTGTGCCAGTGCTGGCCAGGTGCCAGACCAGATTATGACATTGCAATTATGCCTGAAGACCAACCTATTTCCACTAATAAAACTAGTAGATCAAAAGACTTCTTCATTATTATTTCCACAAGGCTTAAATTTTATGATCTTGTGGTCTTTATTTGATTTCATTTTCTCCCAAAACAGCAAATATTGCAGTACATATCTGCATACTGTCTGTTATTGAACTTAAAATATCAAACCTTGTAGGTTTGATATTTTTTACCCTCTCTCCCCATTATCATCTTTTCTGTTGTGTCATTGGATCAGCTGGGCATTCCTTTTTTTCCATATCATCCCATGGATGATATGGATTTTGCTTTTTACAGGTATTTGCCCTTATTAAATACATTTTAAATCTGTCATTAAGTACTTACTCCACTCAAAATAACAAGAGGATATAGCTATAGCAGCAGCTCTGTGCTCTGTGAGGCTGTACTTGATGCTAAATTCTAGCACCAACATCCCCTAATGATAATGTCAACATGGTGATGTCATCGATGTATAATGCTCACTGTGTTCTCTATCTTAATTTACCATATTAGCATGCCAACATTTGTTAATAAGCACAGAGTACTGCTGAGGCTGATGGGAACGTCATTAGCTGCAGGTATTTAAATATTTATTAACATATTTCAATTTCTCTCTGGAAGAATTGTAAGAACACAAAATTTATTACAATTCATCCTGAGGGAAACACAAATGTCTGTACCAATTTTTTGGAAATCTTTCCAATAGTTCTACAAATATTTCACACCAGAAATGTTGTTCTCATGGTGGTGCTGAAAAAAAGACAGTGGGTCATCAGTCAGTAGGATTCATCCTCTGGGGAACATGAATGTGAAATATTTAGGTTTGGACCAGAGTGGTCAACCAACATTGCCATCCATAGGATCCATGCAACTGCTATGGCAAGGAAGGCAGTTTTATTTATATAGCACATTTCCCACAATGGCAACTCAATGTGCTTTAGTAGTACTATGGCTGGTTTAGTAGTCATTTTTTCATTCTGGATGAATAACCCTCTTGTAAGTCTTATGACATATTTTCAAAATGAGGTAACCTGGAGGGCTTTCATTAGAGGGTCTTCAACAGTCTTACGAGTGCGCAGGAGTGGAGTTGAGCTCTCAACTTGAGTGGAAGGATCAGAGCATCTCTTTAGTCAGAGGCTTCATTAAGTCCTGATAACACCAAGGCTACCAACAAAGAGACTTGAATTTAATTGCTACAGTGTTGAAGAGAAATCTCCTTAAAAGCCTGTTTCATAGCTGTTTTCTTTCACAGTGACCCAGTTAAAGGCTGAAACTGTGGACACTACTGTGAATAATTAGTTTTGATCCTTTTTTTGTACCAGGAAGCTATGTTCTGTGAGTGGTAATTGCATCACAACACCTTGCACAACTCAATCAGGGTTCGACAGTTCTTCACCATGTCACCTTATGCAATAGAATTACAAAACACATGTGATGCCCCTGTTGGCAGCAGATTAATCGTCTTTCCTTCCAATAACTCTCCAAAACAATCACTGTTATAAGAATGATTTACATTAAACAAAAAAGACTGGGGAATGATTGTGGTTTGGATTACAGTCTCTTATTCGTTAAAATTAGCAGACCTCTGTTGTCAGGGCCAAGGTGGGGTTCAGCTGCAGGAGACAGAGGTGTGGAGATGGCACAAGAGAACAGTGCCAGGTGAGTTGATTGGCACAGCTGGTGCTCGTTGGCTAATTATACTCTGCTTTTAAATGCAGGAGAGCGCTAGACCTCCTATTATTTAATGACAACAGGCTTTTCACCCAAATTTGAATTCTGGCCATTCTGAACAGCCATGAACACTTTGCTTTCAGATGTGAAGACTTGAACATGATATCAAAAAAAAGAGAAGTTTCAAGCATGCCTTGATCTTAAACCTGAATTGCTGTTGCACGTCTATAATCACAAAGTGCATTTTCAAACCTGTCTTGTTTAATCAAACTTTGATACGAATATTTTGTTATATAAAACTGTACCAAGACCCTTTTAGAGATGTTGACTCAGTCTAGTCCCAAATCAGTTCTGGAGCAGTTGTGGTGGGAATGTGATCTGACCTCAGCTGTGCAAGTTTGAACTAGACCGCTATCGTAGCCAGGAGCTAAATCAATAGTTGATAACAGTTAACCAGAGTGTGAATCGAGGTCTGATCTTGACTAGTACAATGGAGTTTGTTGCCGCCTTGATATTTCGACAGGAGCTTCTTCAGAAACGTCTTCTTGTGTGTTTTGGTTCCTGTCCCAAACACATCTTACCAATGAGCGCCATGAACATGATCATGTGGCTTTTGGTGATACATTTTGATTCACTTGGATTACTTTTGTGTTTTTAAAAGAAATTGCATCAGCAGGAAAACTCAGTTTACCAACTCATCCATTGATCTAGACCAGAGGAAACAAACCAAAGGTTTAAAAAAACACACCCTAAAATGGCTTTATGCAATGGCAGTTGTTGAATGATCAAAGTAAAAAGTATCCCACCACCTGCTGTTGAAGAAAACAGCCTTCAACTTGACCACTTTGGCACAGTTACAAGTAGAATTTTTTCTCACCCAATGTGACAATTTCCTGGTGGGAGACAGGACAAATTTCAGATCCTGCTGTCCTCCCGGATCACATGGGCTGTGCACACATGATGATGAGGAAAAACCTGCTGTTAGATGTCCATGTACCCCTCCGCTAAAGAGTTCACAATAACAGGCCAGTGGTGATTAATGTTGACAAGCCCTGGCTTTTTATGGGTGCTAATGGTGCTGTGTGTGTGTGTTAGTGTGTATAAGTGTGTGTTTGCCACTGTCACCTGCCCTGATGCCCCTGTTGTTGCCGCTGCCTTGGTCCTTAGTCACAGACTCATCGTTTTGCAGCTCTTGCCACTCCATAGCAACCAGAGGTGTGTAGAGTCAGGTAAACACATCTGAGACATTCTTCAGTGCAATGTTGAGATAATTTACTGATGGTTAGATTTTAACCACATTATCTCTGCTTTGCTATTCTTTTTCCAGAGTGACTGATGCACTCTTATATCAGATATAAAACTATCAGAATGCACTTTATCTATCAATTGTGTTGCATGTATGTGTTGTTGGGATCAAATTTAATATTACTGAACATCTTAAAGCATTTATCTGCCTCTTTTTGATCTTTTAACTTAATTCATTCAGTAATGTTGTGAACAAAACTGCGGGATTGTTTTGGATATGAATGTTTCACATCAGTAAGGAATCTTGATTAAATGTAAACTCCCAGGACATAGTGTGGTCCCGAAGGTCACATGCAGGTTTAATCCAGTATAAGAAACAAGGGGATTCTTTGAGGGCCTTGGGGCCTTTTTGCGTGGTCCATGTCCCAAAGGTATGACCTATAGCAAACACCTAAGGAACATGTAAGGGGAGTCTAATTAGGTCAACACCCATCACAGCATTACATAATTCTTGTCTTGTGTACTATGTAATGTAAACAAAGAACACCATAACATGATATAAAAGTTTGCTATCATGTTGGTGGATATATGAGGCTCAAATACTCTACCCTCATAATTTGGCTGAACTGCCAATTTGCTTCATTTCATTTATTCGAACTGATGCTGTGCTCATATTATGTCATGTCCAATTTCTTGTTGGGATGGAGATTTGTTGTGTTTTTAGTTTGTTGTCACTGACTAATCGGTAGCAAATAGTGGGTCTGTTCCATCTACTTCATTTTCAGGTTAACTGTAAGAGTGAACATTTTCTTTTTTATATTTTCACCATCTCATTTTCTTTTACTGTTTTACATGAATGCAGCTAGGTAACTACTTTATATTATAGAAAGATAACATACCTTTTCATAATCCTGTGCACTAAGATCTGCCCAGAGCCATCAATGAGACCTTTTTGAATTGCTGAATGATTCAAATGACACAGCTGGACAGATCAAAATAGAGTGGGCTCATCAGGAAGGAGACATGAGCTAAAACAGCCTGTTTCAGACAGAGGCTGAACTGAGGGGCTGCATAAAGGGCCTGTATAAGAGTTTTTGAGCAGTAAATCATGCAAAGATTTCCAGTAGAGCGCCTAAATATAGATGTGCATATGTCCTCCTTAACGTTTTACAGGAAAATAAAAGATGACTGATAACCCAGTGAAACCAAAACCATCCAACATTACCAAAGTGAAAGTCGACATATTGTACATCTTCAGTAAGCTTGCATGACTGAAAATTGCTGCTACAATCTTCTGCCACAGTTTTGTTGAAATGTCACTGACTGAACAACTGAACACTGAACTATTTTAAAATATCTAATTTCAATCAGGAACACTCTTTTCATAGATCAAACCATGTATTGCAACAAATAGAAATACAGTTTAACTTGGCACCGAAGGCTCCAGTCTAAGATGCTCCCTGGACTAGCCAACAGCATGCTGAGCTAAAAACAGGGAGTGCAATGCAACCCCCAAAACAAACATGGAAACCAACGCCAAGCCTAAATAACGCCCATGCTAAGCATCAGTCAGATGATAGATACATTTATATGTAGCAGCAAGCATGCTGCAGACATCAGCTGAATAAACTACTTCTGAGAGGGATTCAAGCATGAGACCCAGGAGAGGTCAGTCTACATACGTTCGCAATGATCCCCAGCCAACCACTCTTAAATGCAGCATTTGTTATCACAAAATGATGACACCGTCCTTAAGTCTTGGCACTCATAGTCTGTTGAGCTGCAATTATTTCATTCATTCCCAGGTGAAGGTAACGTTCCTAGGTGCCTGAAGACCAGCAACCCATGACTTTTACTGTGGAGGTAGTTGCACCAATGGCCACATGTTTGCAGAGGAGATGGGGGCAGGTAGTAAACCAAGACCTTGACCTAGCCTTCCTTTGTCGGTTCGTCCCCTCAAAACGCTTTTAAACTACATGTCTCAGTCATCCATTCACACACATTCATACATTGATGACAGGGGCTACCACGCAGGGTGCCAACCTGCTCATCAGGAGGAAACTAACCGTTGGCACAGCATTGGGAGTAATTTGGGGTTAAATATCTTATCCAAGGAAACATTGACCTGTAGACTGGAGGAGCCGGGTATCAAACCACCAATCTTCTAATTGGTGGACTGCTGTACCTCCTGAGCCATTGCCACCCCAATCATGTAGGCTCACTCACTGTTAAAAAGACGCTATGCAGGGGTAGGGCCTTATTGAGTGATTCATTGATTTAGTTATTTAGTTTAGTACATTGCTGCGGCAGGTCGAGAGGAGGAAGCTCCTGTTGAGGCTGCAGTGGTCACAGCTGGAGCCCGCGGTGGCACTGAAGTTGAAGTTGGAGGAGTCCTCGCTTAGGAAGGACCGAAGTGATGCTGAGAGAGCTGCAGAGAGCGCCGAGTCTAATCTGATGCTCGGCGTGTGGTCAGCGTCTCACCCTTTTAGCCAGGGTGCTAGTGCTAGTAGAGTGGAGGCAGGTGTAGGTGCATTCGCAGCAGTGCGAGGGCAGTTCTTTGCAATTTTTTCGGAATGTGGAAGGAATACCAGGAAGAGCAGACTAGTGCTGGAGGTTTGGGACGAAGATTTAAAAGGCTCTTCGTGGCTGGCCCCCAGAAGAGCAGAAACATTGCGGCGTCAACGATTTAAACCACGGCTGGTTTTCCAAAGGAGGGTTTTTCTTTCCGGTTGGGAGCTACGACGGACGGGCAGTGATGGTAAACAAAGAAACACAGAAGTTTTTAGCTTTCATACCTTGAAACAAGCTTTGCCAGCAGCTTCGTGAGCAAGTGTTGAAGAAGCAAGATCAGTGTAGGTGGGAGTCGTATTTAAAGGGGCTGCCTTGTTGTGAGAATAGCTGTGATTGGTGTGTAACTAATAAGGAACCCTGATTCAATCAGCGGCTGTCAGCTGATTACAGCTGGGGCGTATGGCTTCTGTGTCCTGCATGAACTAACACAATGCTTCAGTTAATCTTAAAACGATCAATCCAGATGATGCAATTAGAAGAAGAAAGATGGCACAGAGCATTTTTTTTCCACATCTAATAAGGATGGTAGGTATTAGGAGAAGCCTGAGATGCATCCTGAGATAAGGAAGAGAGGAAAGACAAAAGCTCTGTTTCTTCCATCAATAGAGCTGTTTGTTTTCCTCAGCAGAGAGTCCCCTCCCAAGTGCCTTTTAAAACACATCACTGACATCCTCTTTAAAATGACTCACGATGGCCAGCTTGGTGATCATGGTGTTTTAGAATACAAATGTGTTTCCTCATTATGGAGCAAATATGATATGGGGTGGTGGATGGTGCTAGCAGGTCTGTGAGGTTTTACTTAAAGGTAGGGAAGCCCCCCAATAGTCAACCAAAAGTTACTTGATGAGGAGTCTTAGTTTTTATTGGTCGGTTAGTTGCAGGAAAAAACAAACAAACCTCAAACTTCATTCTTGGTACCTTGCCAAAATTGAGTCACAACCTCTTGTGTGGCTTGAACATGTACGAAACACCTGAGGATATGGCTACAAGGAAGTTGTGAGGGATTTTTGTGTCATGTGTGTCTTAACTTCTGTGAACGCCTAATCGTCAGTTTGATTGAATCAGACAAGACACCTGGTAGTGAAACTGACTGTTTCTGATCTAGTAGGGGGTCAGCAAGAGTATCCATCGGTTGGTTTCCGTACTTTATTACTTTATGACTTTGTTACAGTTTTACTTTATTACTTTATTATCCTTTCTTATTCAAATTTCCACGAGGAGTTACAGTATAAAAGCTGAAACTGTTTGTCCTCCTCCGTGCTGCCATGAGTAAAAGACAAAGATTCATCACTCCGTCGTTTGTGATTCTTCAGAGAAACTTCTAGCAAAACATTTCTACTACAAATTGGCGACACCTGACCAGTAAAGACCAGTGAAGTTGAGAAGACCTGGTCCGCTGTGAAAGCAAAACCACCAAATTATCCGTCAGCTCTGCCACTTTCCTGCTGGGAAATCATCTAAAATGAGAGAGAGGAGGATTTAATGGGACCAATTGACCCACGAGACAGAAAAAAGTACCTCTGTCTCCTAACTGGTTGTTCTGACACATTCATTATTGTTAACAGGCGGCTCGTTTTGTGCATTCACTAGCGAAATTGAATTTTCAAGGCTCATTATTATGCTTTTTGTATTTCTCTGTAATGTAGCACAGTATTCTTAGACCTAGATGTCAAACCACTGACTGATACCCTATAAAGGTTAAATAATGAAATCTATCATAAACATACAATGATTAGTCGACTAATGGCTTCAACTAACAACTATTTATCAACTTGGAAAATCTTGGTTGAGGGCAGAAAAAAAGATGATCATGTTAATGTAAATAATGCAGGTTTTAAAATATATAAAAAAGAAATATACAATGAGAAATGTATTCAGCATAAAGAAGACACATAGTGCTAATATCGAACCACATCATGATGGTAGAATTATCATTTCATATCCATTAGAGGACTCAGAAGTCTGGATAAACAGTTGTCTGTTGTATTTAGCGCTCATTTAATAATCACTTCCAACTGGTAGCTGTTTCCTGGGAAATAACATTTTCTCGTTTCATGCATTTCAAACATTGTAAAAACCAAGAGCTGTTGGCTAGAAGTTTGATCCCCGACAGATTTCATTGAAAGTTTGTCTTCTCTGTGATTCGATTTTAAATATAGAGACAATTTTATGGGAATGCTTTTCCTTCCGTCACTTCGAGTCATTTGGCAGACAGTATTCCTGGAGATGTCTTCCATTGTTTCTTTTCTGTCAGGCAGCTATTTTAGCATGTTTATGGAAATTAACCAGCGGGCCTCTATCAGCCAGTCAGCTTATTGTGGAGTTTGACATGGACCAGTTGTACTTTTCCACTTGCCGGTGAAATCAATGGGTAACCTGGGATACACACTTCAAAAACCACATGTGCTCACTTCAGCTGTGTACTTTTCAGACATAACACTAATGTTTAAAACACCTCATGTTCCTCTTTTATTCTGAAAGCAGAGTGGACGTCCTGGGCTCAGTTCGTTATGTGCTTCCAAAAGACTGACACAAATCTGTAAGGAACTAAATGAGGAAATACCCCATAAAGAGTTATCTCCGTCAGAGCACCCATGTGTCCAAAAACAACTACGCTGTTTGGCAAGAGCTCCATAGTTGTGGATCATTTTTAATGTTTAATGCGTCACATAAAAGCAGAGGCTTATTCGACCAGCAGGTTGACATCTGGAAGAGTCAGCTGTGGATATGAGTAAAATAATAAACTGTCAGAAATGTATCAAACAATAATACTAAAGTAAAATGAATTGCCTAGAAATTGTACTACGTATTTGGCTGCTTTCCAGTAATGGAAAACTTGGATTACCTAACAGACCTACCCAGCACAGGCCTCAGTTTTAAGTGACTAATGGTAACTGATGATTGAGCAATCATTTATGTTATATTCCAAATAAAAGGGACAGTTATTCTCTGGTTTCATATTTGCAGATGCAAGGATTTAAAGTTTGCCACATAAAGTAATAGTAAATTCAAAAATAATAATAATAATAATAATAATAATAATACATTTTATTTATAACGCGCTTTTACATGTGCTCAAAGATGCTTACAGAGAACACCAAAAATATGGAACAAAGTAAAAAAGACATAAAATGAAAAGAGGATAAAAAACAGTTTACAGTTTAAAAGCCAGTTTAAAAAGGTGTGTTTTTAGGAGTGATTTGAAGGTATGGGGGTCTCTGTACAGTCTGTGATGGGTTTGGGGAGTGAATTCCAGAGGGTGGGGGCGGCAGCGGAGAAGACTCTGTCCCCCCAAGTTCGGTGCTTGGTCCGAGGGGGTAGGGCAAGGAGATTTCCCCTCTGAAGTTCGGAGGGCACGGGTGGGGGTGTAGTGGTGGAGCAGGTCTGTGAGGTAGGTGGGGGCCAGGTTGTTAAGTGATTTGTGGGTGAGCAGGAGGATTTTGAATTGTATACGGTGTGAGATGGGGAGGCAGTGCAGTTTTTGGAGGACATGGGTGATGTGTTCTCGGAAGCGGGTGTGGGTGAGCAGGAGGGCAGCGGAGTTCTGAATTATTTGATTTTGCTCTATTGGTTTGAGTCAAAGGTGAATGAATACCTCCTTACCTTTTTCGCTTAAAAGAGAAAATAATCAGCATATTAATCTATGATAAGACTTTTTCATTCCAGCCCTGTTAGTAATACTTCAAGCACAGTGCCTAATGTATTGTCAGTCAGATAAAATCATTAATAGTAACACTGATATTCTCTGTGTTTTGGCTTGTAGCTTGGGTTTCTCATCAGCGTTGAGGAGTGTGACAAACCTCCTGACGCACATCTACATGTGATTATCATCAACTGAAACAGGATCCAGCTTTTAGAGTGCATAAATATCCTGTCTTTCCATTTTATTTCATGGGAAACTTTATCTTCTCTTGGGAATTCTTATCTGAAAAGGAAAATTCTCAGGACACAGTCAATGAAATCTGTAAACTAGTACAATATGGGATGAGCTTTTGAATCACGAATAATTTAAAGGGGACCTATCATACTTCTCCATAGATAGATAGATAGATATACTGTATATATGTGTCATATGTTCATATACCACACATAAACATGGCCAAAGAGTCAAATGAGGTAAATGTTTGACGCTCATATGGTCATCTGCTCCACACCGCTAAAACAATGGCATCTTTCCAGGGTTTTGGAAGTAGTTACGCCAAGCCATGACTACATTACAGCGAAGCTCAGTGACGCTCTGTTAATTTGGTGTTGATGGTTTAGTTTCCTGTAAATTCTTCACGATGAGTCTCCCTTTTTTTTTAAAATTTATTTATGAAACAGTAAAACAGGAAATGTTGAGCTTCCAGCTGTGGTAACTTAAAATGACTTACATAAATAAATGAAAAATATAGAGCTGGATGAGCATAATAAATACCCTTTCATCTGTTTTCACTGGGGCATTTTATTTTCAGGTACACAAACGCCAACGCATGCATATCCCTGTTGATACTGGATGTGGGTAAACCTTGCTCAGCTTTTCTTAGACCCTAAACATACATTTATTTAGCAAATAAAGAGCTTTAAATAAAGTTGAAGAAGTTACCAAGCAACATCAGGAAATAAACGTATGCTTATATTCTTAAGAAAACAATGAAAATGGTAATTATGCCGTTCAAGATATTGTTGTGCTTACTGACTGTTGTGTACAATGTGTGCTACTGGTTTTATGTCATATATGTTCTTATTACCTGTATTGTTAGTTGGTGCTGTTTATCTATGGTGGAACTGCAGTGTGGAGTCCAAAAACTATTTTCACCTATAGAGACAAATTATATCTTGATATGTTGAACATGATCTTGATATATATATCATTAGTTGCATCTGATCTGATGCAGTTTCATTTTTAATCTTTACTTCTTGTTTTTTTATAAATTTAATTACTCATTGTGCGATTCTGGCATATTATCTACCACTATGGTGGAAGTTACTGGAAATCAAACTGAACCAAACACAGATGTTGAAATTTGAACCATAAATTATTGCTGATAATTGTGTTGGGGTTCACATTAATAAAGGCCAGGGACCCCATAAAGATAAAAGCTGGTTCCCTATCTACAAAATGCACCTGTGTTGTTGCATTGAAGTGGATTAAATGTAAACCACTTAAGTGCTTCAGTGGTTTTCCTACAGTCAGGTGAAAGATGGAGAGTTGGGCTGTATAAGCAAACACAGGAATCCTTTGAGCCAAACATGGTGTCAAACAAAGACTCTGCAGTAGTTTTGAACTTGCACAGGACAACTGACCTTTGACCTTGTGATGCTTCACTTGTTGAGAACTCGGTGATCTGATTTGTGATGCTTTCTGTGATCGTGGGAGTCCCAAACTAAGTGAAAGATGAGCTTTGTCTAAAGTTCCTCGTTGGCTCCTTTTGATGTTTCAGACTAATATCAACCTGTTATTTCCACACAAAGCTGCAGGTCAAAATGGGTCGAGATAATAATTACACTGAACCAGAAAGAAATGTGAGAGAACCTCATCAAAAACCTTTTGAAAACCAGATAATGTGGATCTATTGCACTGACTACCAGCTGAGCTTTGAATAGTATATTAAATATTATCATTAACAGCATTTTTTCATGCATAGGGTCTCTGGCTTGTGCTGTATATGCATAAAATGTCTAGGAAGCAGGTTATTGGTATCTACAAGCGATACATTAAGCTTTTGTGTCTATCAACATTGTCTCATAGTAATATTAAAAGTTATATTCAACACAGAACACTAAAGACTTTTGCATTCAGAGAGAAGGGTTAAGTCCAGTAGCAACAACAATGACTTGGCGATAAAGTACCTTAAAGTGCTAAAGATGCTGCAACTGACTCCCATTAAAAAAAGCCCTCAGCTGTTCTCTAAATAAAAACCTAAGTTAATACGTTTATCCCCAATGTTATTGTCTTAATGTCTAAATTCAGGCAGTGTAATGTGTACTGGTGGTCAATTTGGAAATTATTGCTCCACTAATAATATGTGAAGACTCATAGTAGCTTAGATGTCTGCCGTGATTGACATTTGGCTCACCTGCTGCGCTTCTGGACTATATAATCGCAATATTTCACTCAGCTGCATTGGCGAAATTGTGATAACAAGCCAGGTATCATAATCAAGTGACATTAAACTAACTTTGGCCCAAGTGTGCAGCACTCTGTGTTCCCAGTAAGCTGGCGATAGTTTAGGTCTGAGGTAGCAGGGAGTGTTTCTAGAGAGTGACAGGCAACACCACACAGTCCTGACTCCAAATGGAAAAGATGCAACTCTGAGCTTCAAACTGGCTTCAATGCAAACCAACAGACAACGTTACACAGGTCCATCACTAATGTACAGTTTATGGTTTAGGCAACAAAAGCACTTTGGTTAAGGTTAGTTAAAGATTTTGGTTTCAGTGAAATGCATAATGGTCACTACAGTGGGCAGCTATTCAAAAGCTGCTTTCTCATACATATGCACAATGATTCAAAAGCTGCTTTCTCATACATATGCACAATGATGGATTTTGATGCATAGTTGCACTTTAGCCAACACAGTGGACACTAATTCATCATGTTTACTGTTTTTAAGTTGTAAGTTCAATTTGATTTTCATGCCAAAAGAGAAATAAAAGAATACAAAAGGAAACAGATCCTGACTGAGGTTATCATAATTCATGCATGAAAGGGTTAATGAACTTGAGCTTCAAATCTCTCCAGACTTTTTTTCTGTATCTTTCTCTAACCTCAACCAAGAGCTGTCAATGCTTAACCAAAAGTTTAATAATGTAAATGTAGTAGTACAAGCAGGTATTGTACTACAAGATCAGTACAATTTGGTAGAAAAAGAAATGCCAATGTTTTATTTGTACATTTAGTATCAACCAGTGGCGGTTCTACACCAGTTTTAATAGAGGGGCCAAGTTGTGGCCAGCTTTTTGTTGGAGGGGCACATACAACCTTAGTACAAAATCATCATTTTATTATTAATGCAGACTCTTCGTTCGGGGGTCCACAGGGGGGTCAGAGTTACGGGGGCACTGGCCCTGGTTGGCCCCTCTCTAGAAACGCCTCTGGTATCAACATTTTTATGTCTTACCAGATACGTCAATTAAAAAATATTTGATTTATCATTATGTAGAGAGAAGACGTATCCATGTACCTGTGCTTTCAAAGTATACAACCATTATTTCTAGGAGACGGGGTTGCATTAGTTCACCTGTGCTGTGCCTGCTGTACGACCGTTGCCAACTTTCTGCTCAGTCATGGAAACAGGAGCATGACAATAGTTGGACAATTACAGGAAGCCAGTGGGGGGGGCATCCAGCCTCACTAACCTTTACATAAAAACGCCACAATTACGAGAGGCTACAAACTTTATTTTCAGACTTTTGAAGTGTCAGGTTGCGGTGCAGTTGTCCTGCCCTTCCTGCAGCAGCAGCAGCCCAAACATTCCCAGCTCCTCTGGAATCTTTCGATGACACTGGAAACGGGTCAACGCAGTCTAAAAACGGACTTCAGCAGTTATTGTCTCCTGTCCGTCACACCCTTTTTCCCCTCACACACACACACACACACACACACACACACACACACACACACACACACACACGCATATGCACAGCTGTTTCATACAAGGCATATGACAGCTGGTTGCGGTGATCGTGCACGCTACAGAGGTCAGACTAGTGTTGAAGCACGCCTGGTAAATCCCAGAGTGGGAAGCTGTGGATGTGATGAAGAGCAGTTGATGGTAAAAAAAAGTATCTGTCAGCTATTACAACTGTAAAGATAAATGATATATTCCCGTAAAGTTGATCTTTCCCATAAAGTTTCTCGATTTCTCAAAAAGGGACGGACATTTGCATCAGAGCTCCAAGCTACTAACTATTTCTTGCTTTTGTTCAGTCTTTATTATTTCTTCAATGATTTTATGATATTTTACTGTAAGGCACTGGAAAAACTGTTTTATTAATGTAATTCATCATTATTAATAATTTCTCTTGTAAAGTAGCATACACACTGCAAACATCCATGAGTTCAGTACTTAAAATAAAGTCATTTTGGTAACAAATGTCATTCATCAAACAAAAAGGCATTTTTTAAAAGCTGTATTTTACATTTTTTTTAAAAATATAAATGTATATAAATATAAAATAGGAGTTGCGGAAATAATTATTAAAGCAACAATTTAGTGGCAATTCTGTTGCTTTTGATCATATCACATGATCTTCATCAGCAGAAGAATTTGCAAACTCAGTGGACAATAAGTGCTCAGAAAAAAGGAACATGTATACATTATGTGATAACTGGGTAAACTTACTCAGCTGCTGAAGATCAAGTGAGAAGCTCCAGCGCAGTTTTTAATTATTTTAAAAATAAAGGAACCACTGACGTCACACATTGGTTTGTGGACTCTCGTTTTGAAGCCTCGAGATCGGCGTTTTGACCGTTGCCATCTTGGATTTTTGGAGCCAGAAGTGACCATATTTGAACGAGAGGATGGAGCTGACCAGAACACTATCTGCTAGCTTGGTTAGCACGATTCACTGCACATTCATAGCACAATCTGTGGTTAGAAAGAGAAAATGCTGATGATAATTTTGGCTAGCAAAAAAAAAAAAAATGTACTCACCCAGAAAAATTGGAACAGCTGACTCCTTTAGTGGGTCTTTAAGTACAACCATTAATTAACTAATCATGTATAGATGACTTACAATAAATATGTTAACATCGTATTAATTCATAATTTACAATGCTGTATTATGTTTCGTTCATGATGATAATTTATAAGACATTAGTTGATGAACTACTGACATTCATGAAATAATTTCAGAGCCCAAGTTTACAAACACAGTAAATATTAAATTAGCAGTAACTAGTTTTATTTATGATTAATCTGTATCTTATTTTTTATTACATTTTCATCATTTTTATTTGTCACATGCATTAGTCTCAGATTATTTTATTTTTTTCTGTCTTATTATTGGCTTTCCATTAATCTGTGAAGTACTTAAAAAAGCACTAACCCATATGAGAGGTGCTGTACAAAGAAATGACTCAGTAGATAAATGATTCATTTACTATCATTTACTATTACTGACTTTGTGTCATCAGGATCTGCACTAACAACACCTCTCCAACCTCGTTTGACTCTAGCGTGAGTTTATGTTTGAGTTCGGTTGCTCTCACCTACCATGAGTCACTGCGGGCCTTGAATATGTCCGCGGGGGGACAGCTGTGATCTAAATATACTGAGGGACTTCCTAACTTCAGGAAAAAGATAGAAAGAAGGGCCTGATTCAGATCCTCCTCCCTCAAATTTCCTGTGATCACGACCCTCAGAGTCTAAAGGAAAAGCACAGGGTGGGAACAAGCAGACGTCAAGGTCAAACAGGTCAGCGACAACTTAGATTTTTTTTATAAATTAGTGTTTGTTTATTTTCATTATTTATAGCTCGTAGCCTTCGGTGCCCCCCTATGTCTTGTAGCAGTCTTCTTGTTTAACGTGCGCCGCTGTTGCCGTGGCGCTCTGCACCTGTTTAACCGACATTCCTGCACTCACAGTTGACACACAACAGCTTCTCAAATCTGCTGCAGCCTCACAAATGCATAACTCATCTGTGTGTTGTGGCTCACACAGTAAAACTTCACCGCAGCTTATGTTGATCTGAGAGCCAACTGTGCTGTGTGTGGCTTTCGAATAAATACGTGCGTCCGATGTTATATAAGATGAACCTCATTTGATTTCCTGCCTGTCTGTACTCTATTCCAAAACTGCAGGTCTGGCTCCAAAGCATGAATAAAGGTTAAATATTAGACTTTATATTAGTGTGTATATCAAGGTCTGTGTAGAATCTGCTTTCTCTTTTCATTTGACTAATAACGGAAATGCATACTTAGATCGTCCATGAGAATGTTTTACTTCCCTTTTTACACAGAACGATGATGTTAAATCAATCTTGACATGACATGAGTGTAAAGTACATGAGGCGCCTTAAAGCATTGAACACAAAAGAAGGAAAAAAAACAATTCTGCACTGCAAATATATCGAAGGAAGGAAACTGAGATTATGAGGCAGGATCATGTTTGTATATGTGTCGTGTAAATGTGTGGATGTACAGTACGGTGGAGATATAAACAAGTATAAGAAAACAATGTAAGTCGCTAAGAATGAATACAGTATTGAGAATAAGGGCAATAACAAAAATACTACTGTAATAATTTGATAATGTAAAAACCTTTTTCCAGAACAGTCCTATTAACTGAACACTGGTGCTGCACTCATTCATATTTTTATTTTCTAGCCGAGCTCACATTAAGTTCATCAGTGTGTGAAGATGCTTTCAAAGATGATGTCAGGTCTGTCTGCTCAAAAACAACACTCCTACTTCATAAAGAGATGAATCGATTTATTTCATGTGCAAAATATGACACAGTAAAAAAAAAAAAGAAAGTGACAAAAACGAATCATTTTCACTTGTGAGTGTGAAACTGAAAGCAACAAAGCAAACTTTTCCACCACGTGTCGATCTGATCGAGTCTCTGAGCGTTTCAGGGCAGCGGAGTGAAACTTCACGCGCTCAGGGTGCTCAGCATTTTCCGGACAGATTAAGATGAATTGTGTGAAAGAGGCTCACTGGGTCGCCCTGGGGACACCCTTGAGAGGTGTCGCTGGGCAACTTATGACGCTTTCTCTGGGAGCAGAGAACAATAGGCGGAACCAGCTGCCGCGGGAGTCGGTGTGACACAGTGGAGTAGCTGTTGAATGGCAACTGGCCACCTCGCTCTGGCCGGACACAGGCCTAATTCAGCTCTTCCACAGTTTATCACAGCAGTGTTGCAGACCTGTTGTATCCACTGGCTTGCAGGAAAAGGTCAGCCTTCATCACAAGGTCTCCAGCGCTGCAAGGCCTCCGTATGACACCCTGAATACAATGAAGTTTATCTGCTGCATCTGTTTGATGGATAGTGGAGAAACATACAGGTTGCAAATTTTGCAGGCTTCAGGCTCAAAGTGCATCGAGTTGGTTTGAACTCCAGACTCATTTTTATAGTTTACTTTTTTTCTCCACATTCAATAAGGACAATAACCTCTTCGTTTTATACTTTAAAATTCATTTAACCTTCATATTAAAGATTTAACATGCATGAACTTGAAATGGTAAAATGAAGAAGGAAAACTAAAAACTTTCATTCGTATGTGTTTTACCTTTTGTGTCTTTAATGATTTCTTCTCTGTATATTGTATGTGGATTTATGTAGTTTTTTATTTTTTTTACCATGCACTATAACTTTTGTCTTGCATATTTTAATTTAATAATGTTAGTTTGGATTTGTTTAATCACTCGTTTGAAGAAAAAAAAAACATAACAGCGGTTGTTCCATGTGTTGTTAACATTGCCCACTTGCATATTTCAAATCTTATTTGAGCTTGAATACGTACAGATGTATTTGGAAAATGTATATTTTGAGAAAAGAACGAGAAAAAGAAGTGAACCTTAAAGAGAAAGGAGCTAAAACGGCCAATTTCAGACAGAGGCTGAATTGAGTGGTTGCATTAAGGACCAGTATAGGAGTTTCTGACTGTAAATCATGTAAAGAGATTCCATATTCATAAATATAGACCTGGAAATGTGCAGAATGTTATGTGCCCTTTAAAGAATTGTAACCATTACATAAACTAAATCACCCTGCTTGATTTATTGATCCAGCTCTAGTAACCACTTATCCTGCAATATGTACTACTGCACTGATATATGAATGCTGTAATGTAAATAATGACCCATGAATCCTCTTCTCATCAGCCTGGGTGACAATCTATTTCTTTAATTCTCAGAGTTGCAAAAAAAAAAAAACTGTTTAAAAACTAAACCAAACCTAAGTGTTGACTGCAGTACACAGCAAAGTTCCTTATATGATCATTTTTCCACAGAGGAGTTACCGTAAATGGTTTTGTAACTCTTCTTACTCAATCTTGGTTAAACCAAATTAACCACAATTGCAACAACAGAAGTGCCAATTCTATGAAGCTTCCAAGAAATTGCATGTCTTTAAGGAACCACCGTACCAACGACGTTACCTCCCACAATTCATAGCTGTCCTGCTGCCCTCTGAGTGTGTGTATGTATGTGTGTGTGTGTGTTTTGCAGGCGGTCAGCTGTTCCTGCTTCATGACAGGTAAATATTATGTTTCACTGTCCTCTCAAGGGGTCAATTCAAAAATAGTGAGCAGTCTCGTCTTGAGGCTATGAGTAAACGCGTGCTGCAGATTGCCCGGCTTGGGTTACCCCTGTTTTGTGTTTCCCACCCTTCCTATTAACGGACTGATGCCTATTAAGAATCTCAGATGGGAGTAAAGAAATATTTTGCGCCTCTTGTTAGTTTTCCAACACATGGAAAATAAATCAGAGAGGGTGGTATCATATTTTTTTTTCCATCTCTCACTTATTGAGGAGGGTCAGGTTTTTTGTTGGTGGGTGGCAAAAGACCGTGAGAATGTCATGTCAATCACACAGAAGTGATTACGACCACAGGCTTAAGATGCGTGCTGTTTCCTGGGTCAAAACAAAAGCTGTGTTATTGTGAAACCAACATCGTTAAATGTCTTTCTTTTGTTGGAGCGGTCCAAAAAAATCCAAAGTTATTCCACTGTTCACACCACTGTCATTTATAACTTGTTGGTATGATTGTTTTTATTACTTCAATTAATCGCTTGGTCTATAAAACATCAGGAACCAGTGTAAAGCAAAGGTGATTTCCAACGCTGGAACTGCTGACTCATGTAATAATAGACTGCCAAAATGTCAAAGATTAGTGAAAACTGTCCATCATCATTATCTAAAAGCTCTGTGTCTGTCCAAACTTCAATTTCCAATTCTATAAAAGAGAGAAAAGCAGCAAACGTTTTAAGCATTTGACTTAATAAATGACTAAATCAACTTATCGCTTCACCTCTATAAAGGAGAAAAAAATAGGACACCAGTTTTATTCTATTTTCCAGCTTGAATGAAAGTCATGTGTGAAGGTTCTTGTTTGCTCTTTTATTTTAACCTGGATTCAGTGATGTCAGAAACAGAAACATGCAGCTCAGCAGGACTGTGGATATGTATAAACTGAGTTGCAAAGATTAATTTAAGTTTAGAAAATTAATCACCAACTATTTAGACAATTAATGGTCAATTAAAGAATTTAGTTTGGAATATTTTCTACTTTCTTTAGTCCTCTTTGACAGTAAAGTGACATTTTAGATTGCATCTTGGGCTTTGGGAAAAAGGCAATTTCCTGATTAAATGGCAAAATGATTAATAGACTAAATAATCAATTAATCTGCAGTGGTATAAATGCTGAACTCCCATTTTTTGTATTCAGAGACAATTAATATGAAGCTTTATTTTCTCAAAGTTGTCATTTGCATAAAGAAACTTTTCAGTCCTCTATCAACATCTACTGCTTTAATCCTATAGCAGCACTACAATGTCCAGTTATTTGAAAGGGTTCAACCTAAATACTGTATCATACTGTGCTTAAATCCAGTATTTACTGCTGGATTAAGTCCATCAGTCAAGATCAACACATCCTTTCTCACTGCTATTTGCAGGGACACAAATAAAGACAGATGCACCGAGCTCAGCAGATGCATAAGAGTATAGTTTCCAAGTAGATTTTCTGTAAATCTAAATTTAACCCCCTATGCTTCTATTTTCTCTTTAACAAGGGGAAACAAACTGCAATCAAGGAACATGATCAGCCCGGGCTTTTCGGATGGAAAAAACGTGACGAGTCAAAGTATCAGAAGTGGGGGGGAGAAATACATGATCTCTGGTCTCTTTTTATCCATTCAGCAAGTTCCCTTTGATGTTTCAATTTACCCCGAGCCGCAGCCAATTGTGTTGTGTGGTCTTGAATTACACAGAGGAAGAGCTAGTGGAAAGAAAGAAGGGCTGGAGACATACGATACAAAGGAACCACAAGGGGAGAAACTGTGTGAGGCTGCCAACATCTCCGCTCGCCCTCTCCCTCCCACCCCCACCCCCTTCTCATTTACTCAAAAAAACGTTCCCGGTTCTTAAACAGTGACCCCGGTTCGGGTTTGTGGAAGTTACACTGCTCAGAACAACTCATAATAAACTTTGGGTTTATGTTTGAGCTCTTCTCGGCAGCCCTCTCGACTCCCACCACGCTTTTCTCAAACTTTGCTTTTTGGCTTCTGTGATAAATTTTTTTTATATTAAATAACATTCCCATTTAGTATAAATATTATTTACTCTTTGTCTACTCTTTTCTAAGCTTTTGACTGTGTGATAGTTATTACAGTGATTTTGTTTTTGACAAAAGATGCCTTTTTGACCCAATTACCTGGATGTCTATTTGAGTGTTTCCTTGAGGCATTTCATCAACCTATTGACCTATTTTTGTGGTCTTTTGATTGGATAATCTGTCTGGCATCTACAGTATGCATATATATAGAACTGTTAAGATGTTTGGTAATGTAACTAATGAACATTAATTAAAATTCTCATGTCAAATTTCCTGCTTTCAAGATAAAGCATCATGTAAACAATGTGTCAATTATGGCTCACATGTTTGAACAACTTCTGCCTTAATCTTCATTTATTTGAACCCAAACAACTATTTTTTTCCTAAATCAAACCAAATCCTAACCACAGCGTTGTCACATCACAGAGCTCAAACTATTAGTCGATAGTTTTTGAGTCATTAAAAAAAAAGCTCTGATTTCAGCTTGTTAAATGAATTTCTTTGGTTTGTGGTTTGTTGGAAAGACGTCATTTTGAACTCTGGGAAACATGAATTGACATTGTTCACCATTTTATAGACCAATCGATTGATCGTTAGTTGCAGCCCTAATAAAACTTATTTATCTTTCAACAGTGATTTGTAATGGTTTAGAAGGAGGAGATGGGTTAGATCATTAAATACTTGTGTTGTCGTTTTACAGCATATTCACTAATGATGCATTGTCAGTTAATTTGAAGTGTTCAAAATGAGATAATTAGAGACTTCTTCAGATAGCTTTTCTGCCATAAAACACTGTTTAACTTTCAACTTTTTAATGTTTCACCTAGTGTCATGGTCCCAACTCTTTAAAAACACATTATAAAGGTATCCTGTGGACCAGTAAAGAAGTGGACTTTTAGAGAGTGAACACTTAAACTGTGAAAATTCCCCGCCTGGCATGCAGTATGAGCCAAAACAGTTTTTTTGGTACCAGCTTTCCCTCTGCATTGTGCGGCCCACTGAATATGTGCAATAGTGTTTCTCCCGCTCGGCCCACAGGCTTTACATCGTAGGGGCGCCGCCAGGTATTTTGGGCCCCATGAAAACATATCACATTGGGCCTCAACCACCACACACAGGTCACGCCAACCATGCACAATTTCTTTTTATCACACACCTCTACCTGTGAAGGCTCTTGTAGTCCAATACTAACTGTACAATATTTAGTGACAATATATGATGTGATAATGTAACACATGCATGAAAACATTCTGCATACTAATCAAGCGTTAAACTAATGCATTAAACTATTGTCTATTAATGATGAATGTTAATTAAAACAATTAGATCATGTTCTTATCATTTTTAGGGCCCCGGTCAGTCACAAGTCCTTACAATCACTCTCTTATGGCGCCATTGATTGGGATGACATGACAAACTTTAAAAGCAAAATACAAAGAGTTATTAGGGTTTATATCGTTAGGATTTTATCGATACTGATACTGATACTCTTATTGGTACTGATATTTATCAGTAGTCTTATTGATACTACAACATGTAATTGAGTGTAAAAAGAAAAAAGATTCAACCGTTTCTTTTATTACCACGAGGGGGGGGGGGGGGGGGGTTTACACCAGCAACATCGTCAAGAAACTGACAGCAGGGAAGTCGTCTCAACACCTGCCTTTTAAACCGTTAGCAGTTAATGTAACATATATCAGCGGTGAGTTAATGACTATAAACTTAACAATTCATACTCTTACCGTGACTTGACGATGTCGAAGCAAGAATGGAACCAGGTGCTGTGGCGGCGCTGCACTCGTTAGCGTTAGCCGGGCTGCAAACTTTAGCCGCTGCAGTCATTAGCGGTAGCCGGGCTGCTAATTTTAACTGCTGCACTCGTTAGCGTTAGCCAGGCTGCTAACTCTAGCCGCTTTGTTTAAGCAGTCAAACACGCCACACTCCTTCAGCTTTATATTATGAGTGCGCTGCAGGTGTTTGAAGATGTTGCTGGTGTTACCCCCCCTGGACGCAACTTCTCTCTGACAAGTATTGCATCGAGCCGAGTTTTCATTAACTTTGATAAAGTGAGCCCATACCTTCGAGCGCTTAGACCTCACCGCCGACATGATCGACTAGACTAGGGAGAAAGAGGCGCTGCGTCATCACCTGTCGATGGCAGCGGTGTCATAATTACTTGACGGATAGGTAGACATTCAAAAAGTACCGATAACAGTATCGTTTGTGTCCTCGGTTGTGTTTTATAGTTGTTTCTAGGGAAAAATGCATTTATCTAATCTTTTAATTATGCAAAACTAAACTCATACTCCAAACCAGCCAGTGTTTATGTTTTATGTCATGCTTCCAAATCAAGAAGCCTCCTATATTCATGTCACTCATGTAGTCGATGCAGACATGTGAGGACTCTTTAAATTTGTTTCTCTACATACTGTTTACATTTTTTAAAGGCAGAGAAGTTTTATTGGGGCTGTTGACCCACTTTGTGAATTGACACTTTAAGCATGGGTCACTCACTGTAACCTCCACATTGCTGCTTTGAGCGGAGTTGCCATGTTGTTACCGGGTAGAGTGTCTTATTCAAAACATAGTAAGGCATCGTGCTGAATACTTTGACAGTGATGTTAATCCTCAGTTCCTGCAGCAGTGGCCCTGAACCTTTATAAAAAAAACCTCGGGGCCAGCGGCTGAGGAAGTTGATTATTCTGGTGCGGCTTCCATGTGTGTCAGACGGTATCGGGTTGGTCACACTTGTTGGTCTGTAAATCGCCTGTGTGAAGGTCAACTGTGATGCAGGCTGTTTACAAGCTATACTGCATTAAAGGAGCATTAACTGTGGTGGAAGAGGATTTATTATATGATAGAGAGTATTATGTGATAGTATGTGCAGAGTTGATATAAAGCTCAGTATTGCGGTCAAAAATATCAAGTGTAAGTATGACAAACTGAGCTATACTGCAACATTGAAAACACATAAAAACATTGAACATTGGCAAAAATGGATTACATATGTCTCTACCATAAAACCAGACTTCAGGTAATCTCAGAATCAGAATACTTTCATGTATTTACTTTTCTCTTTACTTTCTTTTTTTCTCACTTTCATGACTAGAGGTGTTTACCAGTCCCCTTATGTACACTTTTCTTTCCCCTTGATATTTTTTGTACTCGTCTATAGGTCTTCATGTTGCAAAATCAAAAACCAATAAAAAGTAAATGACAAAAAAAGAAAATACATAAAAACACCATAAACAAAATCAGGTTACTGGTTAAAAGTTGACTGGATTTATTTTCATTATCACTATAACCTACCAATTATTTTCTCCATTAATCAATTATTTGGATTATTTAAAAAAAATCAGAAAACGGTGAAAAATGTCAGTCACATGTTTCCAGAGTCCAAGTTGACGTCTTCAGATAACTTGTTTCCCAACACACCAAAATCCAAAAATATCCAGTTTATAAAGGTTAAAAGCAGCAAATTCCCACAAAGGAGAATGATGGTCATTTTTGCCTAGAATATAACTGACATGAGGCAGAACATAATAGCAATAGACTAGCTTTAACTAGTCTCTATAGACACACTGCGCCTAACAAATAACAAATACCATATGCAGAGTTAAAGCTGATGGGTGAGGAAAAATGTAATCTGCGCAATCTTGAGGCAGCAAGTTTCCTCAAATTAATGTTCTCTCTCTAACTTAACGTCACAACTGCGCACTCATTAATCAGCCCCCCTTCCAGGAGGCTGACTCATTAATGTTAGCGTAGCAAGTCACTGCAAAAAGTACCTACGGGTAAATAGAAAATTCGTTGCTTTCCATTTGGCTGACGTGGCTCCTTGACTCTCTCTCCCACGTGTCTTTGCCTTGCGTCTTAGCACCCACCATGAAGGATAAATTAACACAATGGAAAGCACCAAATGAGGCCGTTTGGCTGGCCCTGCTGTGGTCTTTGCTGCCTCTGTTTGACTGGTTTGACTGGTAGAAAGATGCTCCCTCGTGGCTAATTAAAATCAAAATTGTACTGTGTTCACGATGCCCTCTGAAAACAACAGTTGCTACGGTAATGGCAATAATTGTTGGCTGTGTTGAGTGTTTTACCACAATAGCAGAAGCATATTAAAACTGCTACACTGGCACACCTCCTCTCTTTAGTCTGTATAATTGGTGTCCTCCAGGAAACTATGAGGATTAGCAAAAAAAGACCTGAGTCAAGTCCTACATTTGGAGATTGAAATAACGTGATTTACTCTCCCACTGCTGGAGCCTTTATACGACCAGTTGTGTTGTTATCTGTTCTGTAGTGATGACAGCAGAGCTACTGCAACACATCTGCAGAATGTCAAGACTTCACTTCCCAGATGCTGCTGGCTCTGTGATCGCTACTCTCAGACACAAAACTATATTCACAGGTATGCAAATTACGCACATGGACATTAATCATCTTCTCCGAGACCAAAAGGTTGTCAGTGTGGTATTTTAGGATCTTGAGATGATGTTGTGATATCGAGGATACTTTGAATCACCTCTTTTAATGCAGGGTGATGTAGAACAAATGCAGCTGTCAAATTCAAATGTTTTCTAAAGTGTTTTATTTACTTATATATATTTGGACGAAGACATATGATCAGATATCTGCAGTGCTTTTGGAAGTAGAGTGAGTGAGTTAGTTGACCTGGAGTTCATGTTGCTCCCTCTGTGATTTCAGACAGCTGCAGCATCCAGCAACACACGTGTTATTTACCATGCATTAACTGATGATTGATAGATAGAGAGGGGAAAAAAAGGGGGCAATAGAGGAGAGGGTGAACCTTGTTTGTGTCGTGCGTGTTGCCCTCCTCCCTCCTTAGGGAGTGCAAGGTGGTTTGCGCCAGAGGTAAGATGGACACAAGATGGCTAATAACAGCTGCACATGTCACTGCCAATTGCCCAAACAAAGGCCACAGGGTTGATTTGATGGGATGTGGCCTTTAGCAGGGGTTGGGCACATGTTTGGCAACGGGGTGCATCACGTAGGCACAACAGGGGCACCTACACAACAACTTTGGATACATCTCACTTGACACTCAGGAATAGAAGAGCTTAAGGAATTAGCACGATTAGAGTTGTAAACGTGAATAACCGTCTCCACAAATTATATGTAATACAATTTTTTTTTCCCCCAATGCTTTCCCTGCAGTTAGACATCTCCTCTTCTTTGCTGCTAAATTTATTTTACTGTTCCTTTATAAAGCAAGAGCTCTTAAGATTGGGAGAAAAGATATAAAATAAAATATAAAAGGCAGCTATAAAATGTGTAAGAATCCTAAAATGTCTTTTAAATATACAACAAGCTAAAAATGTCCATTACTAATATAGACATATAGAGGTAATGTTTTTTTTTCTTTCTTTCTTTCTTTCTTTTTTTTTTGCCTTTATCAGGCCGCTGGTTTTGCAGGTGACTGTTAGCACCAGGTTATTTAAGTCCTGGCTGCAGCACGGCTTACTCACTCCCTAGTTTGATCCACTTATGCTTTCTTAATTTGTCCTTATGTTTCATCCCCCCCCCCCCCCCCCCCCCACACACACACCCACCCCCAACAACACCCACGCACATCCTCCACTCATCCACATCCACACAACCACTTACTCCACTGATTTCTACACTATTATTAAATGTTTGATTCATCACACCAATCATAGATAAAGGGTGGTACAGTACAGTAGTTCCTATAAGGCGATATGGACTCACTTCCACATTAGGAAGAGGAAACGTAGGTGTTTTTTTGTTTTTTTTTGTAGGAAGTTCATTACGTGGCACAGGGTTGCATCAAAGTGACAGAGATCTCTGTTCGTTTCCTGTTTTGACCGACAAAAGCGGGTATTTTTAGTGAGACGTCTGGATATTTGCAGCTGTATTTCAGGGGTGTAAAAAGAAACAAATGGGTATTGCATCATCTCTCCCTAACTACACCTTATAGTTAGTCTAATGTTTTGCGCCATTAAATGATGTGTGAAAAGCTTAAAATGCGATCAACATTACAACATAGAGACTTAACGTATCCATCATTTGCTGAAAAGTACAATACCAACATTTTATTGTAGTGATTGGGTTGAAGAGAGAGAGGAGTAATCATTTAATCCTGGTGCACTGTCTGTCTCTTCTTTACAGCAGCTGCATTCTTGTGTGTGTCTTTTTGCAGCACCGTTTTTTGTCTGTGCTCGTCAGTGATTCTCAGTTCCCCCTTTTTTTTCTGATGTACCTCGTTTACCAGCCGCAGACTTCGCTTCCTGCTCCCGTCTGGTCCTGGTTTTGTTTCCCTTTTAGCCAATTTCCTCTAATTCCATCTCTATTTATATGGATGCTGCTATGTGCTGCTTGTGTTAATTACTAGTAGAGATTTCACACAAATAAAATACAATTATTTAAGCCTTCTCTGAGTGACATGACTTTGAAAATGTGTGTTTTTTTTATTGTTTTTTTTCATGAATCTCTTTATTGGCATTTTTAGGCAAATAACAGAGAAAAATCAACCCCATCAGATATGCCACTTTTAAAGCCCAACCCATTTCCCACCCACCCAACAGTTGCATGACTGTACAATGAAATATTAAAAAAAAGAAAAAAAGATTTAATGTATGTTTTTTTGTTATTGTTTTTTTTTTAAAGAATGAATAATGGCGCAAAGGTGGATTAAATATGTGTCTGATTGGCTGGTCCTCTCAGAAAATACCTGATTAATCATGTGATCACCTGTTAAAAGTTACTCTTAATGCATTTTATTCTTCACATTTCACAAAGAACATTTATGCTGTGGTTAGGCTTTTTTTCCCTTTTTTTTCCTTTAATCCTAATAATCTTGATAAATGCAGAACCTGAGCCAAAAAACTGGACAGATCAGATCAGACCAAATTCAATCTGCAGCAGAGAGGTGTAACGGAGGAGCATTTGTCAGATCACAAGAAGATGAAAACGTCCTACACTTATTATCTTGATTCTGATGAGCCTCATCAGATCACTGTCGAGCTCAGTGAGTCCATCCAGAAGGTGGAGGGATGTTCAGGTACCGCTCCACCGACCGGCATGCGATAAGCCAAAAACAGGCTTTTGTCAATCCTTCGCAGAATTTATTCAATAATTTCATAACGTGGAGTAATCTGATGTTCTCTAAGAGTTTAATAAGCTATCCATGCTGCACGTCAGGAGGGGCCCTATCGTGTGTGTGTGTGTGTGTAGGAATGTGCCTGGGAAAATGAAAAACATAACTTTTCCATTGAGTACTTTGGAGAACCTCTATAGGAGCTCACTGTATAGTTAACAGAGGCAACCTTCTGGGAAGAAAGTGTATTTTCCTTAGGGCACTGTATAGTTTCCACCTGCAACTGGTTGTGGGCAGGTTCACATGTCAGGAGGCTGGAGTGCTCAGTTTTCCTCCGTGCCTCGCTCCACTCTCCCTGCCCTTCCTCTGTGGTTTGTTTTGTGGTGTTGAAGGCGGAAACGGGAAGCATTTGTTGCACAGAATGCCCCGCACCACTCCCACTTGGCTAATAACTTTAACACTTCTTTTTTCCCGTTTGGCCGCGCACACACATGGAAAATGCTCACTTCCTCTTTTGCAGTCACTTCCTCTGTGGTCAGCAAAGCACGATGTACACTCTGACGGTGTGTATGTGTGTGTGTGTGTGTGTGGTTAGACTACTCAGTTATAGCAACACAACCTCATGCAAGCTGTAACTCCCCACAGACCAATATTATATGTTGTCAACCTGGGTGCTGTTTTGATTTTGCTTTTTCCAAATCATTGTTTCCCCTAAAATGTAATTTTAGAGATTTTTAACACAGCCATTATTACACAGCAGTTAAACTCATTATTTATGAGACTAATGGATGACAATTACCCATTGGACATGTGCAACAGAAGCATTTAAAGGTTCCCTATGGAGGTTCTGACCTCTGGTAGCGCTACAGAGCAGATTTTTTAAGAGTGGGTCCATGTTTTGTTTCCTACTAATCATTTCACACTATTCCACTGATGTGCAGGTTGCTGTAATGTGCAGAGAAATGGAGCAATACGCCAGCAAAGGCAAAAGGCAGGGAGGAAGAAACCAGCAACTGCAAACAAGTAAATAATACAACATTTAATATACATTTAAAAATCAGTTTTTAAATGTATAAGGAATGGATTTAACATATTAGTAGATCACAAGGAGATAAAATTAGATTTGGTAAGTAACAATCAATGTAAACATAACTTTAGTTTATTTGTAAGAAAACTACACAGAGTGCCTTTAATGTGTCTTTTTTGAATCTCTTTTCATCTCCATCTCCTTTTGGAAAAACCTCAGCCAGAATCTCCTCAGCTGCTTTTATTAAGAGGTAGATCTTATACCACTAAACATGAATTTATCAGGATTTATTAAGATTTATCAGCGTTTCAAGGATTGTTGTCCATCATTAGAAGAGTTGGACAAATACAGATGTTGCTGCTGCTCAATGACGGACATTTGCTCTTTTGAATCTCTGATTGTAAGGACTTTTAATTCTATTATTTAAGTTTGGTGTGCATAAAAGGACTTTAACATGATTTTTTTTTAAAAGTTAAAACATATTGCTGTTTCTATTATTTCTTAATCCCCTTTTTAGTGCTTTATTTCATCTATTTTGGATGTTTATTGGTTATTTTATTTGCATTTTCAGTTTTTAATGCACAGATGTCTTCAGTCATGTGTCCTTCAATGACTTTACTGTAAGTTTAGAATCTGTCAACATTGTTTTTGCATGAGCTGCAATAGTTTTATAAGCTTTATTAAAAAAAACAACCCCAAAAACAAACAAACATCTTATGTGTGTTGTAAATAATAGCTTTCTATTCTTCCTCTCTCCTCTAAATGCAGGTATATTCCATAAAGGAAGCTTTTTCCTTCCTTTAGGGAGATGACCGTACCAGGAAGGAGGCTATCAGCTATTGTGCATGATTCCCAATCTGATTTTTTTTTATGGTATTAATGGGAATACCCTTTAATTCGGAATTTCCCAAAAGACAGTGTTGCTACTAAACGAGAAGTTGACGTAAATCTGAGTTACAGTCAGCAGTTATATTTTAAGACTAAAGAAGGTCCACGTAATGTTACACTTGTGTCACGTTTTCATTCACCAAAAACAGGATCTAATAAGCTCTGGCTTCCTGAGTGACGATTTGAATGAAAAAGATGAATGGGAAACGTGGGTGTGTGTATGAGTGTATGGGTGTGTGCGTGTTTGTGTGTGTGTGTGGCTACGAGAAGGAAGCCCCCTCCCCCCTCACCCCCCCTCATTCCCAAGCCCCAGTCTGACTGATTCATCTCACATTTTACAGAGCAGCAGCAGCAGCATAAACACTTCCGGGATGGGGTTTACAGGATGTTGTTTTAGTTCAGTTTTAGATCCTGTTTTCTTCCTTTTCCCAAGAAGCTACTTTAACGCAGGTGCTTACAAAGCCTTTTATTGTTGTGCGGACTTCTTGGCATCGCTGATCTATCCGAACAGATTTCGGAGAACAAGGAGGTCAGGGATTTTTTCGTGCAGACTTTCTTATCTTATATAAGACTTACTTTCCTCTTTACAGCAATGAAAATATCCACATTCATGTCTTATAGTGGCAGCGCCTGAGGCTTGAGCGGCCTGCTATTATATGCTCCAGAGGCTTTTCTTTAGCAGCTTATCAGAGAAAAATGAGACGAAGAGAGTGGGTCAAGTGAGGTTTTTGTTGCAGGATATTTACAGTGAGAAGCTGTGGGGTTCTGGAGGTAAAATATGCATTAAGGCCCCTCATGCCTGCAGGCGCCCCAAGTATGACAACATAAAAGAAGTCCTGTATCTGGACTTGACAGGATGTAATGGCTGCTTTTGGTTACTAAGACGCATAAACGTCAAATGTTTAATGGACGTGAAAACTCCCCGCTCGTGCCCCCAGTCCAGAGCTGAACCCAAACCTCCCATTCACCCCCGAAACAAAAACTCAGGGGCTGCATTTCATTATAAATCATTCCCCCAGTTTTTTAAGTGCGCTGCTCAAAAGAGTTTCCATGACATCATCAGCTGTCAGTATGGGAAGCCAGTCGCTTATATTCTGAAATTCAAACCAGGGCACAGAGCTGCAACATGGCAGGCGTGCAGTGGGGAAGCTCCCGCTGGGCTCAATGTAAATGGTGGCACAAAAACCTGCAACATGAATACTGTATATGAATGTGAACAGGCAAAGAGGCTCCATGGAAAAAATATATAAAGTGTGTATGTGTATGTGTGTGTGTGTGTGTGTGTGTGTGTGTGTGTTGGGGAGGGGGGAGCAGGAGGTTTTTTTACCTTCAGGGGAGAAAAAAAAAAGCTTGAAAAGGGAAGTCACAGCAGCAAGAATGCAACACATCCCACACTAAATGTTTATTGAGTTAACAGGTGTGGTGGCTGTTTGTGCCTTAAAGGAAAATCTCTCATCTGAATATCAAAGGTGTCTGACTTTTTTCCCCTTCTTTTTTTAAAATGGAAAATATAAATATAACTTTCATCTCCTTAGTAAAAGGTTATTTATTAGTAGAGATTCAGAAAATGGATTACAAAAGCAAAAGCGGCCGTTTCACAGTTAATAAAAAAGTTTAGAGCATTGACTCTTTACCTTTTTAGAAAATATATAAGCAATGCTTTATTTTTAATTTACAAAAATATTGCAAGAAGCCTCCTGAAAAGAAATATAATATCCTAATATATTGCATGTTTTTACAATATGGATTAAAATCTAGGTAATATGCAAGTTATAGTGCAAAACAACTTGTCAACATTACATCTACTATATAAATATATATATACACAGTGTAAATATAAAGTTTCCAACAATAAAGGAGTGAAGGTCTATTTGGGGTTAGATGGAGCAGTTCCTTTAAGGATAACCATATTTTCTGTATAATTACAGTAGTACCAAATTACATAATTTTTCCAGGAGACTTCTTGAGTTTCTTTTCAATTCAATTCAAAATTCTTTATTCGTCCTTCAAAGGGGCAATTCAAGGCAAGTGAGTTAGCAAACAGAAGTTCACATTGACAATTCAGTCTAAAAATACTACACAATGTTAGAGAAGCTCAAACAATAACGTAAGCAGGTATCTGAACAAGAGTGACACAAAGCTTTTACTTCATTTTTTATATTTATAAAGTAATAATGATTTAAAAATGCATTTAAAAATGCCTGACAAATTAATCTTACCCTTTCGATCATATTATACGACCATTATCAGGTGCTGCATTGTAGATATTTGGGTTCATTTTTTCATAAAAGACTTCAATTCAATTCATCATTCAATTTATAAATCCATAAATCTCAATGGCCCAAATATGAGCTAGAAATTTCAAAAATTTCTGAGGACTAAATGTGTCGTCTGTTTTGTTGCTTGTTTTTAAGAGATCGTGAAAATGTCACTCAAACGGCAAAGAGGTCACTTTTGTGCTAAAATTTTCTGTCATTTAAAACAAGAATCACTGTGTGAGCAAAATTCAAAACCCATGACTGAAGTTGGTTGTCGGTTAACTGTTTTAAAATGAAGAAATGCACCAGCAGCAACAAAACAGCTAAATATAGGCTATTTATATTTGTTGACATCATCGTTTTTTTTTCATTTAAGTTTCATTTCCAATCATTATGTTTTATATATCTGTGACTCAAACTCTTTTATTATATAGATGGACATACCTGTTAATCTTTATGAGTCTTCCCCCGCTCACAGTAACTAAGTGAAGGTGCTGAGGCTCAAATGACGTTGAAGGATGGAGGAGAAAACACATTGTTGGAGCAAAAAAAAGAAACCAGCTAGTTGTAGTGTTAAAAATAAACGGAGCAGCTTTCCAGCGACACCGGATAGCGTTGGGTATTGAGGAGAAGCCCCGGCATTTCTCTGACCTTTGACCTCAGCCGTGAGAGTAGCCAGGGGTCAGAGGGGTGGGAAGTAGCCTTAGCGATAATTCTCCTGCCCTCGTAAATAATAAACATAAATATATCACAAGTGTGGTTACTATTTTGTTTTCTACGAATACAGGGTGAGAGTTTTCAAACTGTATGGTGAACTTTGCCCCCCCCCCCCCCCCATCCCATCCCCCCATATCCCCTCATCCATGGCCCAAGAGATGGTCGTGAAAGGAAGGAAGACGTTGTGTAGTACAGCAAGGTGCTAAAAATACCCAACCCCCCCCCCCCCCCCCCCCCCCAACTTAAAAGTGTAAGAATCAACTTCAAGAAGGGGGAGGGGTGAAGGGGGGCGAGGGATGTGCGTCAAAACACAAACTGTATGTTGGAGCAGGGGAGCGAGGAGTCGCAGGTAGTTTGCTTTGTTGTGGGACACTGTTTGGGCTTGGCCCCCTCGCTCTCTCATCTTGCTTTTGTTTGTCAGGCTGTGCAGGAGACGACTTATTTTCTTTTTTTTTTTTCTACACGCAATATCCTCACTCTGTACATGCATGCACGGAAGTTCAACAGGTCCAGTTCCCAGCCGTGGAGGACACCGCTCTGGAGCTGCTGGTGCTACGTGACATTTGTCCGGGCCTCCAGAGGAGAGTTTACACCATCAGTCCCACGACATGAAGGTGATCAAAAGAAAGAAAGAACTTTAACGCTCTTGAAACATCAATTATACATACGTGAGCCAAAAAACACTCAGAACAAAAACAATGAATTTTTCAACCACATTTAGCTCAGTTTTAACCCGGGAGACTTTGTTTACGACAGAAACACAGCAGTCCCACGCATGAGGGTGAGCAAAAGAAAGAAGAGCATAGTAAACACTGATTTGGTGATATGCAATTTAAATTAATGATTTTAATAATTTAAGATTTAATCATCAAAATAAAGTTATTTAAATGCAGTTAATAATAACAGTTAAGAAAAGGTTGATGTCTAAACAAACCGTTCACTTACAACTAATCAATTAATTAAATTAATCTAGACATACATATCAAAAGAAAGAAAGAAGGAAGCACTGATTTGCAGGTCAGAAAACATTTAGATGCCGAGGCTCAAATCAAGCTGAATTTGGTTAAAATTTAGTTCCTTTAACGGCATTTAAATTATTTCAATGTGCAGTTAGACTCTGATCACACACAAATAGTCATTTAAATGCTGTTACGTAAGCCAAACAAAACAATGAATTTTTCTACCAAATATAGCCCAATTTTAACCGAAATATGTGAGCTTTGATCAACTAATCAGTGCCTAGACATAAAGAAGAGAATCAAAGAAAGGAAGCTAGCTAGCTTGACAGTGTGGTGGCGATGTCGGTCGGTCCAGACTGAAATATCTCACCAAATGTTGGGTGGATTTCGATAGAAAAAAATTGAATGAACATTCATGTCCTGGAAAGTTTGGTGATTCCCCTGATCTGTCCTCCAGCACCGCTACTTCCCCTGTTTATTTACTGAAGTATCTTTGTATCTATTGCCACACTGTTCTAAAAAACATGTATTGTATAATCTGTGCAATTACAACTTCAAGGTTCATCATGTAATACACATTGAGCTAAAAAGCAGTTTTTACATAATCACTGGAAAAGGGGTGAACACGTCTTTTTGAGTGTTACAACCATAGACTGTATAAAAGAAATGGACGTAACATCCATGACGTCACCCATTGGTTTGTGGACTGCTGCTTGGAAGCCAATAGTTTTGAATCTAGGCAGCGCCATCTTGAAAATATCAGGTGCATGCTGGGAAAAATAAAAATACGTATTTTACTTATATGGGCATGAGGCGTAGCAATGGGCGGGGCCATAGGCGGAGTGGGGAGGTTGCTATGGTTGTGAGGGCTGGATCTCGAGGACATTGGACAATCAACCTGTCAATCATGACATAGCCACGCCCTAATGCATACCCTGCTTTATCGTCAAATATAAAATCGGGGAGGCCAAAATGTCCGAAATGAACATCATACTGCATTGAAGAAGGCTTTAAACTAGCGATTGAGACCATAAACACATTTTGAAAACGTTTACTGAGGTTAGAAATCAAGTGAGAAGTTGGTGAATTCTCCATTGACTTGTATAGAGACGGTCGCCCCCTGGTGGCCTTTTGATAGAATGCAGTTCTAAGTTACTTCTGCGTTGGCCTCATTTCAGAGGACCGGAACTCCCCGCCTGGTTACAACCCCCTGTGAAATGACTCGTTTCATTATCGTAATTGTATCCATTCAATCTGATAACATTTTAAAAAGTGTAAAAAAGCTGGACAAATTAAATTTCATTCCCTTTTCAAATTACCCGGCTCGGCCAGCGGAAGTTCATGTGCCACTTGAACAACATGGGGCATTATCTTTGAGTTTGGGATCCAATTCTCCTCAATTCATCCGTGGTATAAACACTTTCATCTAGACAGACACAATAAGGGTCCTAATTTGTTTCAGACATACTGAACCCTTTAATCTTGTTACCCTTTGGCCTCTCGTAATAAAAGCCACGCTGAAACAACAGAGCAGACACTGAGCTTATTGTGTAAAAATACCTCTTTTTTATTGAATTTCCATCATTACAATTGCACACAATCAGTTTGAGCAATCTAAAATATTTATAGAAATTCATTGAGCTCTAAATGAACAGTCATCAGTCTTTAGCAGAGGCTTTAGAGACGTGTAAATATATTGAGAACTTCACTTCCCATGGGGCAAAGGAGCTGTAGCCACGGTAACCCTCCCCGAGATCCCCACCCGACAGCAACAAGACACCCCTCGTCCACGTACAGTAGCATCTCTGGATACGCGTTTTTTTTGTTTGTTGTTGTTGTTGTTTTTTTTTCTGGAAAAAAACCCGCCTGCCCCCCCCACCCCCCCAACACATCCCCCAACCCCGAATAAAAGAACACAACACCGCAACATCAGAAGTCACATACAGCTGTGTGTACCAGCAGTTTTACCACCTGCAACAGAGAAACAGAAAGCTCCACGGTTCACAAGTCATGTCGTAGTATTCGCCGGCAAACCTCGAGGAATGCTCGAGAGAGTGAGAAATGTTGTGCGACGGGGGTTAAAAACAAAAGCGTTCAAGAAACCTCAGCACAGTTCACACACGCACGCACACCCACACACACACACAAACATCAGATTTACAGTCTATAATTTAGCAGAACACATTTTCATAAAGCTTTCCTCATACATTTTGATTCATCCACTGACTCATTTTTCGAGGATGAGGAAGAACGTGAGCAAAATTTCCTTTGATTCTCTCCGAGCCTCGTGTATTTATCTGACCTTCAGACACGTTCACAACAAAAAGAAAGAAAAAACAAAACAAAAAGAAACCTCTTGTTCCAGTAAAAGCCGGTTGCCTATTAGGCATTGCAGACGCATCATCCAGAAATACGTGCCTGTTGTTGGGTGCTCAGATAAACTCAAGAGGTTAAGAGGGGAATTGCGATGGGATGTGAATAATAATAATCACCCATGAAGGACAGTTTCCACTTGGACGTCCTGCCCCTGTTAACCCCCCCCCCCCCTCCCCAACCCCAACCCAAGTGCCAGAGGTTTACTCAGCAGGTGAGCAGGAGTCTATTTGTGGCTCACGGACGGGAAATCCCACATGCAAGCATACGTACAAGAAGGCTCGCAGAGAAAACACAAAGCCTGACGTGTAACAGAAGCTCAAATTTAAAAAAAGAAACCCATTTTTCTTGGTGTAGTTTCTGAGGAGGGCGATGACTGTTTTATCTCGCTTCATTACCTCCCGGGAGAGGAACAGCAGAGTCAAGATAACGCTGCCCTCTGACCAGCACGCTGACCGGCTCAGACAAATACATACATACACATATGCTGAATCTCACACACACATACACACAGTGGAAAATGCCATGTGACGGGTGATTGGACTCGACTCTTTCCTCATTACAGCCTATTGAAAACTGAATATGAGTCAGCTGTGAGCAGAAGTGTCGTCGACGTGTGCTGAGCAGAGGAAATAAGCCGCTAGTGTGCAGTTATAAGGTTCTGAGAATTACTATCTGACAAAAAAAGTACTTAATTTCTTTTTCTAAGGATGAAAAAGGACACCTATTAAAAACTCAACACAGCCATAAATTAATTTAATATCATTAATAGGTGGATACTGTAAATTCTCAAATATAAGCCCAAAGTTTGGTCTATTTGAACATATAAAGAGAGTAAAAAAAACATGATTAGTGATGTGTTTTGTTGAATCCCAAACTTATATTACATACTTCTATTATCCAGCATGAACTATATACATATTTTAACTGTTTGTTGTTAGTATCTAACAAATTTATGAACAGATGTTAATCAAACTGCAAATTTGGAAAGCTGTCGCCAATAAAAGAGAAAGCTAAATGTTTCTCCTAAAGTTCATCTTTAATCTTTTTTTGTTTAGTGTAATGAAATCTTTCCGTCACTGCAATTAGTGTAAATATTTTCCAGTTGTGAGAAACTCCTACTTCTCCTTTACGGACTACAATACTGTCCTTTAACAGCACAATTTAGCATGCATACCGATACCTCTGAAATGTTTAATTTAGTTTATTTTTGAGTGTACATGCAATACAAAAGATTGTGTTCACTACCAAATTCTAGTATATTACATTACATATGAAACCCAGCTACTGTTTCTCTTTAATGTAAATGAATACTACTCTGTTGACCAGACGTGTTTGTTATTGAGCAATGTTTTTTATCAGTGTGTCCTGATTGGTAGTCGGTGGTGGTAATGCGCCAAAAAATGCAGAAATGTGCCAACAAAAGGTAAAGATGAGGACGGCTGCTAGCTAAGTAAACATGAATGTAAACAATGCAGGATTTGAAATGATGTTAAAAAAAAGAAAGAAAGAAAGAAAATGAACTCCAAAAGCTTATCAAGAATATACAATGTGTAACAAGCTTCCTTTAAACGAAACACTTGCAGCCGTTAATCGTACATTAAAGGGTACAGCTGATGTTTTTTTCAATATTTTACTTATTGATAACAAATGTCATGAGCAGAGACAAACCATCGATGAATTGATCCATTTACATTTAAGTACTGTATGTGTATCTAATGTCATAATAGAGGTCTACATCACACAGGAAGAAGATATTTGACACACACACACACACACAATACTTGTAAATAGATATGATCATTGATTGATTGATTGATTGATTGGCTCCACACATGATTTGTTGACAGAAAAGAAGAGAACTACAGCCTCATCCTTTAAGAGTTAATAAACGTCTGGAAAGCTTAAACAATGTTAAACAAAACACAGGAAGTGTTTCAATTAGCAGCAAACCGCAGTAACAAAAAATTTACTCTGAAAATTGGAGCAGATATTACTTCAATATACTTTTGTTAAATATAAGCTTCTTAACGGGTAAAGACAGCTACTATTTGAGAATTTACAGTGCTACAAATTCTATAAAAAAAAAAGTCAGAACCTCATAATTTCACGCTCTCTAAACAAAGCTAAAAGCACCTTGCTTTAACTGAAAAAATGTCCATATAGACTGCAACACCTTTTGATAATCCCAATGACCGTTTCTTTACAGTAACACGTGTAATGTGATATGGCTCCTCAGTACAGTGCAAAACATCACAGCAACATGCAGTGTCAGTGTGTCCCAGAGAGGAGGGACTTGAAAGGGTTAAAAACAGTGTTAAAGCATCATTCACAAAAGATAGAGAAGACAGACAAATGCATCGTTAGGCACTTGAAACACCTACAACTATTACACCGACACACACATACACACACACATGGATCACTGCTATAAGAGCATGCACGTGATGATGAAGGAAAGAGGAGCATCCTGTTATTTTCAGCGCAGGTGGGATGTAAGAGTGTCTGGACGAGTTGCTCATCAAGCAGCAGGACAGCTGCACACACTGTCACCCTCCTCAAAAAACTCCCTGTGCCTCGAGCCTGGCTCCACGTGAACCCTGCCTGTTCTCCCCCGGCTCTTTCGGTCACATGAAATTAGAGAAAGTGATGCTGATTATCTGACGAACAAAGAGGTCACTGGTAGGCTCATCATGAGATCCTCAGGGTCTATTCTAGAAGAAAATAACCAGCGTGCAGGATGAATACAACGGGTGAGGGCTGACCTGTGGCAGACCGTGCTGCACCTGGACAACCTTTTCACTCTGCTGAGGAAAAGTATGACTTGAATTTCACTGATTTCATCATGCAATAAAACACTAAGGGTAATTGGAGTTTCTCAAAAGTATATTTCCATTTTTGGCACAGAAATGCACTAATGAGGGAGCCCTTAATGTACTCTTTATAGTGACTGGCAGTGAGTTTTGTCTGATAGATTATCCTCTGATTTACCTTCATTAAAAGATGCACATAGCAGGGAAACACCACTGTGCTTCACCTGCCTTTGTTTGATAACCGTTATGGGAGGAATTAATGGAGGAGGATGACGGTGGAGTACAGCAAATAAAAACAGAAGGAAGCTTTATGAGCCATGCATTCTTCTGTTCATAACACTACGAGGAACTCTGAGGGAACACCTCATGAACAGTAAGCCAAAGGCCGTGGGATCTGAGCCCCACAGGGAGCAGATTATGGTGTGAAGGGTGAAAGGAAGGTTGCAGGTCTGCTACAAAACAGGAAACTCCCTGGTGAATGTGAGTGTAAATGACAGCGCGGACTGTACTGGACTAAGAACAAAAGAGTGTGTTTGGAGAGGCGGCAAAATAGAGCAAAGACTCAAGTGCTGATGAATCCAATGAACCTTTACCTTAGTTTGTTAAAGGACGAATCTGCAATTTTCTGACAATATAAATTACACTAACATTTGCATATTTGATGACTTTATAGTCACTACGTCGAGCATTTTCATTTGACAGTAGCATCTTTCTAGTTATTCTAACAGAGAATTAAGACAATCTTGCTGTATGCATTTCTATACTGTATACCATAATGTCTTTGATACTACCACTAGAGGGTGCCAAAGTTAAGAAATTGAATTCTACACATGGCGGCTTTAATCATGATGAAATAATGAGAGATCAAAATTCTGAAATTCTGAGATATTTCCCTCAGATTTTATTGGAGACCAAAACTGAACTACAAGGAGTGCCAAGATTGGACTTCTATTTGCTGGTTAGCCAGAAACACGGCTCACTGATGTTGATACGTATGTGCAGGATGAATAAATGGGCAAACATAATTTTATTATGTGATATTATGTCCATGTTGCCATTACAGCTTTTCCTACTGCTCCAAAGTGATGTTTTTCTACCTACATTTTTGTTGTTAAACTGTTCCGATGAATTATGACTGTTGGACTGTTTAGACATCATATTTTTAGGGTTTTGGTTGTAGAGTCTGCTCTGAGTTGTAGAGTACCATAATGACTAAAAAGAAAGGCTGAATTTAAGACCTAATTAAATTAGGAGCCATAGCAGATTCCAATCATCTCTGTCTACATTTACATCACGGATTAAACTTTTGAACAACAATCAAACAGCTTCAGCAAAGCTAAACAAATCAAAACTCAGACAGACAACAACAAAAAACATCACGTGATAACCCAGCAACAAAGTATTTGTAGGCAAGAAGATTATGTAAATTCTCCAAATGTGACAACGCCCCAACCATCCTGCCACATACTGTACTTCAAGTTTCCGATTTTTGACACTAGAGTAGTACTTGCATAACAACTAAAAAGGAGCTTTGAGTGAGCAGCCCAACGTTTTCTAACCATCAGACGCCACCAGGAGAAAAAAGCCAAGAAACAAGGCAACACCAGAGATGAATATAAAAGAAGAATACTGATGAACTTGAGCTCGATCTACAAAGTAAAATGAAAGCCAACAAGAAGTGGATTTACGACACCATGCAGAGTGTGAAGAGGGAGGAAGCCGATATGATGGGAGAGGCTGACATCCCTGCATCATGCTTATTACAAGACATCATTTTTTCCTAAGTTGTTTTCTATAGAGAGGCACATAGAAGGCTTGCAAGTTACAGTTTAAAAGCATTTTACGTGTTTGAGCCAAGAAGAACACAACAAAAAAAACATACACAGCCCACACAAACACACAACACAGTCTCTAATGGATCGGTCAAGTTTTCAGAGGGAAAACAGCAGTTGTAATAAATAAGAGAAACTGCAGTTAATATGTTTGGGGGAAAAAAATGATCTAAATAAAAACAATAATTAATATAATATTAATAATAATAATAATAATAATAATAATAGTAATAATATCCAGTTCTTTTCATGTTGAACATGGAGTTGAGAGGGTTGTGATTGGCTCAGTACAGACAACAAGGAGAATATGGGCGAACTTCTCCCACAACTGACCACAATATCAACACACACCTCAATTAAAAGTGTGTGTGTTCACGCAGGGCTGCACGATTGATCAGATTTGAGTCACGATTTTAGCCTTTCCTCTGGACAATCACATCCTCACGTGATTAGTATTATCGGGGAGCTTCGAATTTTTCCTCAACGAAGCAGAAATAAAGAAGAATGTGATGTCCGTGAGGGAGACGTAAGAAACATCTGAAAATATACAGTATGTAACTTGCCTAAACTGACAATCTAACAATCACGTCCACTTTACATAATGATTAGTTGGGTGTTCGTTCAATTTTGTCACTTTTTTCATGTGAACGTCTTTGAGGAGAGACAGAAAAGTGCGCTATGTAAGAAGTGTACCTTCTTTCTATTAGCCTCATCTTCAAGTGTGAACAGCTATAAACACTTGTTGTTTATAGCTGTTGGACGAGCTAGCAAGCCTAGGCCGGCCTTGCATGAAACTTGGTGAAGTGGAGCTATTTGCAGATTGTGCAAATGGACCTTCTGGTTCTCTCCATTCCTTTCTAAACTCAGAGTGGATAAGATGATTTTTCCAGTAGGACAATTGTTAAAATCTTTGTCCAAGTTCACCAAAAGTTGAACTTTACTGGAAAGCTATATGTGGATTTACATGTCCATCATTAGCTGAATCCACTGATTGCTAAAATGGATGCGGACATGGACAGTGAAAGAGTATGCAGCTCTGTTAAGCCATATGCTGGACTCTCAACAGCATCAAGTGGACCCTCACATGGAAAGTATAATTAGTGCTTTAAACAGTGAGAAAATTTTAACATAAGACTTGATGCAATCACCTGAAGTCCCTCCAAACCAACCTAATTAAAAGAAAGAAACGTCACATTCTTTTCTGAGAGACCTTTTCAGATTTAAAAATGATTATTTCTACTGCAGAGTTTGGACGTAGTTGCAGCATTGCACAGCAAAGGCACAAGTTCATACAACTACACTACAACAACACAATATGAAGGTACAACAAGATCGCAGAGGGAACATTTCATTGAAGAAGTTACCCTATAGGATTAGTGACCGAAAAAACATTATCTCAACTGAAATCGCCACTCTAAATTTTATCTAGAATCGTGCAACCCTACAAAACACACACAAACATATCATGCACCAGCTCACACACTAGGCCTCTCACTCGCAAACACACACCAACGCACACAAAACACACACACTCACAGGCAGCCAGAGCCCAAAACATGTAGTAGACCTCCACTGTAATCAAGGGAAAGCAGTTGAAGTGCAGTACCTATTTGTGACCACTAGGGAGCCTTGAAGTGAGGCTGTACATATGCAGGTCTTTGGACTCTACAACTGTTCCTCACTGGCCATTTTTACCCAGGAGATATATTCTGTACATGCATTCAATTAATAAACCGATGCAACACTTGCTTGAGTATACAAACGTTTAGATTATACATAGATATCATTATATCATTCATCTTTTTTTTTATATAATCTGCACCTCTTTTCACTTTTTCAGCAAAAGAAAAAAAAAACTTGGGGTTGACCATTATGACAGGTTAAAACTCCACACACACGGTCAACTCGCTGACTAATAGCAACAATGTTTGAGTAGTAGGCGATGCACAAAGGTGAGACATATCTAACCGAACGGGGGGAGTTTTTGCATACAGACATCTTCAATTATTCCAGATTATGGGTGAATGAAACTGGTTTAACCCCCGTCTCTCCTCCCTTCCCTTCCCCCACCCCACCGCTGCCATGTCATGTATCTACAGGGGACATGGAGGTGAAGTTGGGCGCTCCTCATTCTGCTTCGTCAGCTTCTCCTCTAGACTCCGTCTGTCTGTTTCTGGAGGGAGGGGTGAGAATACGGAGAGGCAGAAAGGAGTCCTGCAGGTAACAGGGACTGCGATTGGTGCTTTTTGTTTGTTTGTTTGTTTGTTGTTGTTTTTTTTTTCTTTTTCTTTTTAACAGATTCAACCTGTCTCCTTTTTTTGAAAGAGTGGCAACTCAGTCCCCCAAGATGACTTTCACAAAGCTAGCCACGTCGGTTTCTTTGGCCTCATGGGAGGTGAAGAAATGATGTTGCTGAGGAGGAAAATAAAATTCATTTAGTCAGAGTGTCATTAAAATATCAGCTCAGTATCATGTTTCTGATTCATGTATTTAAGTATCATAGTTTATGTGAGACAGAGCGCCTTCATCCACTAGGAAATAATGGTCTAAGTGCGCCCTCCAGTGTATCCATAGAGGTAATGCATGAATCTATGGCTTGTGGATTTTGCCCCCCATCACTTACATAAACTAGTGCATTATAAAAGGGATCTTCTGATGGACAATATGAACAGGAGGAATGATTACAGCAAGAACAACAGTCTTACAAAAATAAAAAACTGTGTGCTTTTTCAACCCTGTCTTAAAACAACAGTCCCAAATAAACAGACACGTGTTTTTCCTTGCTGTAATCATTCCTCCTGTTTATACTGATCCCTTTATAATGCACTTACAATGTAAGTAAAGGGGGACAAAACCCACAATCCTCCACCTCAAGTTTACTTTGAGATAATATGAGGGTTCAGATGTCCAAGTAAGTAAACAAAAAGTTAACATCTTGCAAAGCTACAGTCTTTTTAGTGCCAAAGTCTCCTTTCACTGAAGCACAGCAGGGAAACACTGACAAAATACAAAGAAACTGAAAGCATTAACTGTGGCTATTTGAGTAACCCACACACCTAAAGCCTCATTGTCTTCAGATAAACGTTTGTTTTTGCTCTATATAAAGAGTGCATCTGTAAAGTACTTTTAGTCGTGAGCAGAAAAGCCATCACTCGGAAATAGGTGCATGTAAACCCTCCATTAGAAGATGACTGGGCTTCAACTGTCAATGAAATACACTGTATTAAGAAACTGACCTTTTCTTTAAGACTATGATTTGATCAATATATACAACATTTTAAAAATAGACTTCATACTCTATAAGTGGTTACTATATTGTGTATGTAATTGAAAAATCCTGTTCTGCATGAATGTGCGGCCCCACACCCACTCATTTTTTTAACCTCTGTGGTTTCAAGTGAGAGTGCATTTTTCTAGTGGTCAGCATGAACAGGAAGAATGATTAATGCAGGCAAAAGCTGTTTTAGTGTTCATATGGGAGCTTGGCAGTTGTTTTAAGAGAGTTTCGCAAAATTGTGCACCCGCCCTTTAACAGCCAAAAAACAAAAAAAACACATTATGACAGAAAATACAGTGACTAAATAACAAAATAGGACACCCACCATGAGTTCTGTGTAAGTCGGCCGATCTTTGGAAACTTTCTTTAAGCTGCAGAGACATAAAAACAACATTCATGATCCATTCACAACAAACATAACTCATCGCTGACACCGCAGCATGTGCTAAACTGATTCTGAAGTAAAAACCTCAAAGATTGGCCTTTTTTCAACCATTGTTTCACTATCATCCAAACCTGATCAACTGAGGATTGTGATCTAAGGTTCTGTTTAATTTCGGAGGAATTTAATCATATTTCACCAGGAACACTTGGGCGTGTCTGTTTACGTACATCTGTCCGAGTTCCTGAGTCACAAAAGCATTATAATGTGCACTGTATGTAAAACATCTGTATCGAATGTGTAACTGCCAGTAAATCAGCGTAGTTCACCTGTTCATTGTTTGTTCTTTGCAGATCTGATTAATACTTTTTCCAAGAATTAAACCACAATAATGAGCTCTGCATTAGATTACAGAACATTGTTCACAGTGCAGCATCATCTCCTGCAGTAACAGCACTGCCAGCGTATGATTAGGAATACTCATTTAACAGATTTGTCCACATTTGTCAACAGACTGGTTTTTCTCATCATCACAGCGGCAACGGTCGTCCAAAACCAGCATGAACATCATACAAAAATAGCATTAAAAAAAATAAATAAATAAATTCAAACTTTCACTTAGCTTCTCAAAAAAAAAAAAGCATTGTGGAGTTGTTGTTTTGACATTCACCTTTTTCTCATTAAGGAGGCACATTTATAGTACTGCTTTAAAGTTTGCAAACCCTTGAGATGGTCAATATTTGTGTAAAAAATATCAAATATACCTTTTTAAATGTTAATCTATACCCTGATCCATAATACTGACATTCCAAATAATGCACTAAAACTAAAGTGGCTGATTGATCAAAAACACAGGTGCAAAAATAGGCTCAGTTAATAGTGTATTACATCTCCTTATACAGCAATAACCTCAACCAGGCAGTTTCTGAATTGATAAACACCCATTATTTCATATTAGAAAAAAATACTGGAATAGTTTAATTAAAGAAATATTCACAATAAACAAAAAAGCTTCTCATACTTTCAAGAAGTCATGTATGCAGCTTGGTTATGATCCGTCACTCTACACCAACCCATTTTCATCAAAGTCATCATGAAATGTGACTGTGACTGTAGACTTTTTAATTATATTTTAGCACCTTTGGCTAATTTATTTGGTCTTATTCAAACAGCAAATGTACTGTTTAGGTGAAGTTAGGGATTAGCTAGCTTAAGTGTACTTAACCAGCACCTGCAAAGCCAGATATTTGATATATGATGCAATTAAACAGTTAGCTTTGGAGATGTATTTACAGCTTGTTCAGTAGCAAAAAAGAAAAGCTAATGCTACTTAACTGACATATATCAATTAATTATATTTTAGCACCTTTAGCTCATTTCTTTGGTCTTATTCAAACAGCAAATGTACTGTTTTGGTTCAGTGCTTCTACCTGCATCACTTCCACTAATACAGCAGATAGGTGAAGCTAGTGATTAGCTAGCTTAAGTGTACTTAACCAGCACGTACAAAGCCAGATATTTGATATATGATGTCGTTAAACTGTTAGCTTTGGAGATGTACTTACAGCTTGTTCAGTAGCAAAAAAATAAGCTAATGCTACTTGACTTACTTAAGACATATATCAAAGAAAAAATGCCAAACATTTGCTAAATCCAGCTTCACAAATGCTGCTTTTATCCTTTTTTTAATATATACCTTTGTAAATTAAATTTCTTTGGGTTGTAGACTGTTGGTGAGATAAAACAAGCAATTTAAAGACGTTAGCTTGGGCTCTGGGAACCTGTGTTAGCTGAATCTTTACCCAATTTCTGTAGAATTAACTGTCAAAAATGTGTCTAGAAATAAATCCATGTGCAAATATTAAATTAGCTGCAGCCCTTCACAACAGGTTGGAGAATCTGATAATACTGGAGGGTTAAGGTGCCCTGGCAAAACCCTCTGTATCCTGTTCTAGGACGCAGAGGGCCACACAACAAAAGAATGTCATCATGAACTCAATCTGATAAAAAAGAGGGAAATTAACTGAAGCCTGAACTCAGCTGGAGTCAATCCACATTTTGGTCAAATTTACTATGGCTTTGTTTCAGGGCACAGTGACTCTGCCGTGCTCCTTGTCAGGGTCACGTCGCGTTAAGAAAAAAAAAAATAGAGAAATGAACAGAATAAAAAGGTGGACCTGAGTGTTTTCTGACAAGAGGGACAAGAGGACAGTAAAAAATACTCACCACAGAGAGCTGAAGTCCACAAACTCGGGGGAGAACTGGTCGGCAGGAAGCTGGGGTGAAGGTTCTTCCACCACCTGCTTGAGCTGCTGGAAGGGGGTGCCCCACGAGTCGTACGGGAAGCGCAGGATGGCGAGCTCGATCTGAGCCACACAGAGAAAAAGAAACATTGAGAACGTGCACAAACAGTATCACAGTTTTCAACATCTTTACATGGAACAAAAAACCAAAACTGTGTACACACAAAGTCAGAAAAATGCTTTTAAATTCTCCGTCTAATCGTAATGAATAATGAATGCTGGCAGCAACATTTCCATTTGCATCATCCCTGGCCGTCAGACTTTCATTTTCATTTCAGAATTAAGATCATCATTTCATCATTGATTATTTAACTTAACACATCTCTGCAAGACAGTGATCAGAAACCTGGACAACATGTTGGTGCTGAAACAATTCGTTGATGATTCAATTAGTTGATTAATAGAAAAGTAATAATTGCAAAGTTAATTAATGTTCTCCAAATATTTAAGTCAAACAGAAATACTTAATACTCTCTGGTCACAGCTTCTTCTAAGTGTGGATTTGCTTTGATTTATATTATTGTAAAATTAACATCTGTGTCACTCTGTATCGACTATCGGTCAAATTAAGACATTAGAAGACAACACATTTGACATTGGCTGAGAAAGCACAAGCAAATTAACATATTCATCACAACACATACTGTATGCTGTACTATAATAATTACAAGTGTGTTAATCAGTTTTTAGCTTTATACCTATAAAATGAATGCATAGTGTAACTGTAACTTAAATGCATTGTGTTGTGGACTTGCAGCAGCATGAATTTTAATGCACATGTCTTAATTATTTGCATCTTTTTGTTTTCTCCTCACCTACAAAACCCTTAACGGTCATATCTTAAAGAGCTCATAGTACTCTGCTACCCCACTAGAGCAGCTTATTGGTGGCTCCTAGAGTCTGGAGAAGTAAAATGGGCCTCAGAGCCTTCATCTATCAGGCTCCTCTCCTCTGGAACCATCTGCCAGTTTCAGTCTGGGGGGGTAGACACCTTTCTTTTGCACAAAGCTTATAGTTAGGGCTGACCACACTTGACTTTGACCAGCAGCCCCTAGTTTATGCTGCTATAGGCCTAGACTGCCAGGGAACGTCCCATGATTCGCTGAGCTCCTCCCTCTCTCCATCTGTATGTATTCATGTATCATTAATTCATGTTACTAACTCCATTTCTTCCCCGTAGTTTTCTGCTTTCTCATCTCACTAGAGACCTTCAGCTGTGGGCCGCCTGCTGCCCCTAGTAGTCCAACTCTCTACCCCTTCCTCTTTTTATCTCAAACCAACCGGTAAAGGCAGATGGCCGCCCACCTAGAAGCCTGGTTCTGCTTTCAGGTTTCTTTCCCGTTGTTGCCAAGGAATGTTGGGTCTCTGAGTGCAGTCTAGACCTGCTCCATGTGAAAAGTGCCCTGAGATAACTTCTTTTTGATTTGGCACTACATACATTTTGTCTATTGGTTAATGTTTCCTTAAGCTGCAGTGTGTTAAACTCTCTCAGCATCCACATTATTCTGCTATCAGAATGTTTACACATGCATAATACATAAGATACTAATAATAATCAGTATACTCGCAACCATAATCAAGATATGAGTCTGCATGTCAGCACACTCATCTCACTTATTTTGCTTTTAGAGATCATTCAGATTTTTCTATCAATAACAGACACATACCGTAGCTACCTGTTTTCCATCCTTCAGACCAGCTGATCTGAGCCAAAATCTCATCAACTGCGTCATTTACAGTTATTTTAGTATTCCTTAAGTAGAGTACCAGAAGAGTAACAAGTGCTCCCAAAAATCAAACAAAAAAAGCCAACCACAGTTTGTTTAAATTCAACACACTGATTGCTCGCTCTGTTTTGTCCAGTTTCGATGCCGTCTTGGATTTAAGATGTAAGATTTCCATCACTCAGAATACTAAATTAACCTAAAAAACTACACTGTTCCTTTCACCGCTCTCATTTAAAAGCCCTTCTCGACAACTCACCAAACGTTTAGCACACTTATTACAATTCAAATTAAGGCTTGTGCTGGAACATTTGCTGCTCATCTGTAATAGCCGGACCTAATAAGCAGAAGAGAAGGACGAGCCAGGTTCAAATGATGGGAAAATTGCCATAGATTGCTGAATCCTTGACGCCAAAATATTCTCTGGTCCGAGTTGAAAATGTGCAAATGAGAAAGCAATGAATATTTAACAACTCATAATAAAACGTCTAGACACTACTCCGTCTAGAGCCATGGCTACTAGTGAGCCAGTTTTCTATTCATTATGAATCATTTTTTACCCTGTAGATGCTTCTCTCTTGGCACTTAGGAGAAAACTACGATGAACTAAATGAAAGAAATTAAACGTGTGCTTGCTTGAGAGATGAAAAAAAATACTACTATAATGATGAGATGACTTACCATTGTGATCCCTAAACTCCAGATGTCAGATTTGACGTTGTAGCCTTTCTGGTTCGTCTCCGGGTTGATCCTCTCCGGCTGCGGGACAGAAGGTCAGATGATGTCACATATGGCAGCGGTTGTCAAGGGCGACCAGTACTCTTCCCTAACATCCCAAACCTCTTGTCCACACACACACACACAGACCTCTATGCTCTCGGAGCGCTAACCTGGCCCTAAAACCCACTCAGCCACCCAGCAGCAGAGCAGACACGGTTAAAATGTAACTGAGCTCATTAAAAGTGTGGATAATAATGAGAGACAGAAAAATGAACCTGTTCACCCTTTTATCGACAACCTGGAGGCCTCTGTTGTATATAAAAACAAACTTTCATGGATAAAGTTTGTACTCATGGTCAAATCTGTTTAAAATTGTGATATGCAAATTACTTCTTGGGCAACAAGAAGTGATTTTCTCTCATTTTCTGCAAGTTAAAGTCCTCCCAGTGATCTACTTTATGTGTAAGTGTTTTGAGCTTAAAGGTAGCCTGAGGAGATTTTCATTGTCAGTAGCAATGTGACGCCTTGCTTTTATCGTCCCTGTTTTGTTCATATCGTGCAGCATAACGAGGCACATTCCTGTTGCCAGTTTCACACTTTTCCACTGATCTACAGTTTGTGGCTGTGCAAAAAAAACATCCCAATTAAGTGAAATAGGCAAGAACGAAAAGAAAGCAAGTTTTAACATTTTCAAAAATTAGCTCTGAAAATGTTTTTTTTATGAGAAAATGCATTCAATGCTTTAGTTTTTTGTTTTTGATCTACTCATGCAAAGATAGTGTTGTTTACAAGAAAACACCAAGCATCTTTAATGCTAACATGCTAACAATAGCAAAGCTGATGTTTTTGTTCATAAACCAAATATTGGACGGAAGTTTTGGCCCGATGAAGGGATTTCAAATGTTTTACAAAGTATCACATGAGGAACAAGTTTCGTGGAAAGATAGTTTTGTTTACAAGGAAACACCAATGCTAACATGCTAACAATGGCAATGCTGATGTTTTTGGTTATAAACCCAATATTGGACAGATATAAGTTTTGGCCTGATGATAGCGCTGTCAAGGGATTTCAAATTTTTTACAAAGTGAGGAAAAAAAATATGAGGAACAAGTTTCGTGGTTATTTGAGATATTTCCAAGGCCTACTAAGTGACTGACAATGCCATTATTCTTCGCATAAAGACATAAAGATCATTTCATCTTTGGCAACACAGCAGTGACGTCACTGTTTCATTGGTAAATAGAGTCAGTGACTCACAGCCAGATTGCAACCTGGGAAACAAGACAAAGCAAGCCTCCAACCACAACCCACACAAGCTATCTCGCTCGTTCCTCCTCCTTCTCTTCTAGCATTGACGCCATAGCTTGCTGAACGAGTTACAAGACAAACAGCCAATGGCGGAAACCTGCATTGTGAAAGTCTGGTTGCAGGCTTCATATCTAAGTACCTGTAGCACATTTAACAGCTTAAAAACTCAATATCTCCTCACTGCTAACAAAATACAGTCTGTCGTTAGCTAAGTTTGTTAATATTGCGGAGTATATTGGAGTCCCTGCCGGCCTACCTGTCAGTAAAATATGAACACAGCCAACCCACCCAATGGTTTAGAAGCTGGAGACATTTTTCTACTTTTCACTGACTTGAAAATATTAACAATAAACCAGGAAACCACTTAGAGAACAGCTATTAACATCTCAGTTGGACGTCAGGTTTTGTCAGCTAAATGGCAGCACACTGAATAACACGAGAGCTTTAAATCTTTTCATTTGGTTTCAACTTTCTTCCTGCTTACCGCCATGTAAGGTTTACAGCCGGCGTCCATGGTTTTAGCCACGGAGTCAACCAAGTAGCCGCTGATGCCAAAGTCGCACATCTTCACCTGGCCCTGAGTGTTGATCAGCACATTGGAGGGCTTCACATCTGTGACCAGAGAGCAGAAAGCAGATTTAGTTTTACAAACACTATTCAGATATTGTTTTTTTTAATAATAGAACAATTGTCTCAGTCAGGCCGCAGTCACACTCCCAAAACAGCACTGCGGTTTCTGGTAAAGACCGACTGTGTAACTTTATTTTAGTCACTTATAATCTTTTCGAATGAATACATGGAGCTTTGATGCAGCAAGAGCCGCACAGTGGCCACAGCTGTGCCACAGAGGTTTGACACAGGAAGGATTAACTCTTAATGAGCCATAACAGAGAGTTTACAAGTCTTAGCTCCTTGACCACAAATCAGTTACATTTATGCTTCAGATGTGTGTTTTTCTCTGTTTATATTTAGGGCTTGAATGTGTCGTCCATCAGAGTAAACATGAAGTCTGCATACATTTTTGTCAAAGCCACATTATCGCTACATTATAATGCAGTTTTAAAAGGAAAGAAAACAATAACTTGAGCCTCATTTTTGTATTTTTCTAACAGTTATTATCACACTGTACGCTGAGATCTGGTAACACTGTTAAATCACTATAAAAAACAATCAGACCAGGTTATCTAAACCACTTTATTTGGAGGAGAAGCTGAATGTCAGCACACTATGTATAAAAGGGGTAAAAAGCAAACAGGAAAACAGTGTGCATGCATCTGCAAATTACCATAAGAAGGCTGAGGTAGGTCTAAGTTGAACCAAGCAGATCAGACAGTGATGGATCTTTATACAGTAAGCGACACTTTCTCTTTGAAATACGTTTGGCTAACTTGGTGGTTTCTTTCTAACCTGTCTGACTGACTTCTTTTGAGCAACGTCACCTTGTTCTTAGAGCTCAAATTACTCTGGTTGCTACCTGGTTATTATCACCGATAGAAATTAAAAATAATACTTAAATATCATTCATACTGTATCATCACCTTTAAGTTGTTGATTTACACATCCAGCATGCACAGAGCAACATTAGCCTTAATTTTAGAGTCTTGTGTTTCTGATGAACATAAGTCCAATATTCACTCTCTTTTACCTGTTTTTGCTCTCTACCAACTCCTGAGGGAAACATCTGGTTCTTAAGCTGCTAAATGCTGCACTGTGTTCACCAGCTAGTCTACAGCTAACTGTGTCTGATCACTGTTTGGTGCTGAGCAGGTACTGTGCAGAGAAAAAGGATTTAAATAGCAGCTTTTTGTTTACAGATGCCTGCTGTGGTTGAAAACATGACTATGAGAGCTCTGAAAGTGAAGGAAAACAGTAAATTTGATTGCTAAAACCAATGAGTTGAATGATGCTAAAAAGCTCTCTACACTTGAAATGAACTGCAGAGTCAGGTGATGATTTTCTTCTCAAATTACCTTTTGTACATTACACAGAGTCATTTGACCCGTTGATATGAATATCGATAAATGCAGCTTTAAATGCAGATGTTGTTTTTTTTAACTGTTTTGTGCCTTTGATCTAAATGCAGATTTGATGTTTACCATGATGGATTAAATAGCAAATTGAAAGATTCTTCTAATAGATATATCAAGAGGAAATAAATGGAAAAAAAGCTGCCTGACAGGTCAGAACAAGACTAATTCTGAAACACAGTAGCGCAATTTGCAAAATGTTAGTGGTGATGTTAAAGGATTAAAACATGCAAAACAACCATCATGGTCCTTTGCACAGGAAGGAAGGAAAGACAAATGAAAGAAGCTCAGTGCTGCTGAGTGATGATGCATCACAGAAGAGGATATTGACACGGTCTCTGAGAGGTTTAATGGGTTTCCACTCACGCTCTTACCTCTGTGTATGACTTGCAGATTGCTGTGCAGATGCTCCAAAGCTTTTACTATCTGTAATAACAAACACCATTAATAAGCAAATCAGCATTACATAACAACAACAAAATATCTGTCATGAAGCTAAGCTGAGTTTGCAGGATTCACAGGAAGTACTTCATCATTTGGAATTCATTCATCGGTTGTATTGTGGAGACGTGGAAGTGTGGTGGAGTAAACCCACCGAGACAGCGATCTTTCCCAGGATGTCCTCGGGGATGGTCTTGCCCTTCTCGATCACCTGCTTGTAGAACTTGTCGAGGGAGGTGTCCATCAGCTCCATGCAGATCCATACGTCACCCTGGCAACAGACAGACACATTTGGAAAGCGATCAGGAAGACGGCAACAAAGCGCCAGGCCGGATTCCAGACAGACAGGAAATGACAGATTTTCCAGTGTTTTAGCGGCAGCGAGGAAATTCTGAACATCCACTCACTTCTGCAGGAAGTTATGTGCATCCGAAAATGCTGTTTGTTATTGTCGGCCTGTGTTTACCAGCAAATACTGGTGGTGGTTCTGGTTTTACTGCAACATCAACAATGAATGCAGAGTTGGATTAGAGCCTAATTGACACTTTGGCGTGCAAAAAATAGAGGCTGGTATCAGCTTATCACAGACATACTAATATCTGATTAAATGTTGACAGATATACTTTATTTATTTTTGAGTGTGTTTGTTTTTATTTTTATTTATGTGGGGGTTTTTTTACTATCTTTTTTTGTTGTTAATTTTATTTATTTATTTACTTCTTTTTTTTTTTACAGTTAATTGTATTTATTTTTATTTATGTGGGTTTTTTTTAAACTTTTACTATCTTTTTTGTTATTAATTTTATTTTTATTTTTATTTTTTTCACAGTTAATTGTATCTACTATATTTCTGTTTAATTATCATTATTATTGCTATTATAATTACCTATATGATACATACTGATATCTGATTAAATCTTGACAGATACACAAAAGAATCTGCAGTGTGGTAAAATAATTAAGAAAGGAAACTATGTTTAAGCACAGATACATTTATATCTCTGTCCATAATATTTATATATATATATATATATATATATTTATGTTTTCACTGAAGTATATGTTAGAAAATCATAAAATTAAAATTGCAAAACAGCACAAATACACACACAAAATGCAGCATTATATGTTTGAAAAGCTGCACTTTTAAATATATTTGACATTCATAATTAAAGACAGGTAAAGAAGGTGCACCGTATCACATTAAACCCCACCAGATGTCGGACCGGTACCAGCATCTCGGACCAAAACAAATGTGTTCATCGTTTACTCAATAAAGTTAGCCCCCCCCCCCCCGCCCCCTTAGCATGAGCGAGACTCTGTTACCACCTATTTCTCCCTTTAAATGTTTTCAAAAACATATTTTAGTGTACTGTTTAGCTGTAATTTGAGAGTCGCCTGCTATATTGAAAACAGACGCAGACGACACGGAGGGACGTGCACATGTGGCCGGAGCGACGACCAACACACACACACACACACACACACACACACACACACACACACACACACACACACACACACACACACACACACACACACACACACACACACACACACACACACACACACACACACACACACACACACACAGAGGGAGTGTGACTTCATTCTCTGCTCAGGTCCTCATTACTTCACTATATCTTTACATAGCACATATTTGTTTGCTGGCATCTAGTGGGGCTGAAAGTCATTTCTTTCATATTTAAAGGACACTTATTCAATGCTTTTGTAGCCTGTAAATCACAACTGCTTCTTTATGTTTAATTACGCAACATCAGACTTTTTTTCCCCCATTTAATATCTGACTGTCTGATGTTTGCCAAATTTTCATTCATCTCTCCAGGCATGCAATTATTCTTAACCCTCCTTGTGTCCTCGAGTCAAGGAAGGAAGGGAGGAAAAAGGAAGGAAGGGAGGAAGAAGGAAGAGAAGGAGGAAAGGAAGGGAGGAAGGAAGCGAGGAAGGATGGAAGGATGGAAGGAAGGGAGGAAGGAAGGGAGAAAGAAGGAAGGATGAAAGGGAGGAAGAAGGAGGGAAAGGAGGGAAGAAGGGACGAAGGAAGGAAGGAAGGAAGGAAGGAAGGAAGGAAGGGAAGAAGAAGGAAGGAAAGGAGGGAGGAAGGAAGGAAGGAAGGAAGGAAGGGAAGAAGAAGGAAGGAAAGGAGGGAGGAAGGAAGGAAGGAAAGAAGGAAAGAAGGAGGGATGGAGGAAGGACAGATCGAAGGAAGGAAGGAAAGGAGGAAAGAAGGAACAGTCAAAACAGACGGGGTCACTTTGACCCCGCAGGACGACACAAAGGTTAAACATGCAAACAGCATGAGGTAATTAATCTCTATCTAATTGGTGTATTGCATACTAAGGTGTACATTATACTACCTCTCTGAATAGCGCTCCGTAAAAGGTGACTGTGTAGAAACAGTCCACTGTCCTCATGGAGATGTCCAGGTCCATGAGCAGCCTCTTCTGCTCCTGAGTGTTCACTGTGGCCCGAATCCTCTGAGACAGGAGAGAGAGAGAGGAGACAGACATGATCATCAAGAAGAAAGAAGACACACACATAACCCTCACTCATGTCTGCTTGATTTGTGTCTTCTTGATTGTTGATAGCAAGAGAAAACTGATTATGTGCAGCTGCAGACTGGAGTTAAATGATGATAGTAGCCTTCACCCACCTTGACAGCCATGATTACTCCACTGGGAACGTGCTTCATCTTCTCCACCACTCCATACGCTCCACGGCCGAGCTCACAGATCTGCTCCAGGTCATCTGCCTTCACCTCAAAGTTCTGCACAAACAGCAGCACAACAAAATCAGATGAGACGTGGATGCAAACACTTATACTGGGCCCTGTGATTTACCCCATCACGGAATCACGGAATTTATTTTTAACGCAGAATATCGCCGAATTGGACATAATTTGACTGAAATGCTGTTTTCGTGTGAAAGAGGAATGTATGTCTGGGGAAAACTGCACGGAGGGAAGCAAATCTGGAGGAAGGAGGTAAAGAAGGAAGGAAGGTAGGAGGGAGGGAGGAAAAAGGACAGAAGGAAGGGATGGAGGAAGGGAGGAAGGAGAGAGGGAGGGAGGGAGGGAGGGAGGGAGGGAGGGAGGGAGGAATGAAGGACAGAAGGAAGGGAGGAAGGGAAGGAAGGAAGTAAGGGAGGGAGGGTGGAAAGAAGGACAGAAGGAAGGAAGTAAGGGAGGGAGGGTGGAAAGAAGGACAGAAGGAAGGGAGGAAGGGAAGGAAGGAAGTAAGGGAGGGAGGGTGGAAAGAAGGACAGAAGGAAGGGAGGAAGGGAAGGAAGGAAGGAAGGGAAGGAAGGAAGGAAGGGAGGGTGGAAGGAAGGTAGGAGGGTGGGAGGAAAAAAGGACAGAAGGAAGGGAGAAAGGAAAGGAAGGAACGAAGAAAGGAAGGAAGGAAGGAAGGGAGGGTGGAAGGAAGGTAGGAGGGTGGGAGGAAAAAAAGGACAGAAGGAAGGGAGAATGGAAAGGAAGGGAGGAAGGAAAGGAAGGAAGGAAGGACAGAAGGAAGGTAGGAAAGAAGGAACAGTCAAAACAGACGGGGTCAATCTGACCCGGGAGAACGACAGGAAGGTTCAAAGAGCCGTGAGTCAAACTGAAACAAACAGAAAGTGTTTATCTGTTATTTAACTACTTTATGAGCTCTTCTCTCATTTTAACTGTGTGTGAGAGTCTCTACTGCATTCTGCTCTTATTTATGTTCAGACTCGTTCCTCTGCTCTGCTCTCTGTTCTTCACTGCGGGCGAGGATCAACCACTCCACACACACACACACACACACACACACACACACACAGACACACACACACACGGAGCAGAGCAGAGGAAATACAGACCACAGAGGAAACAAAACGCTGCACTGTTGTTAGATGTCAGGAAGTTAATTTGTCATTGCACAGACTTTAAAAAGGCTGGATGAGATTATCCTCAGTGGTGGCCATCGCAATTTAACAGTGAATTTCACCCTGGTTAGAACTAGCTACACCAGGCTACCATCCATTACATGTAGCTGGTCCCCGCCGTGCGTCATTCACTCAGCCAGTCCGCCAATCAGAAGAGACGGTCATGAGACAAATATATAAAAAAAACACTGAGTTCTTGGTAGAGCTCCAGAGAGGAGATGTAAAAGTATACTGAGATGGTTAAAACCACAAAAATGTCTTCTTAGGGACATCAAACCTTCAAAAGTATAATATATGGAAAACCTAAGCTTTTATTTTCCACATTTTGAAAACACACACAAAAAAAAAAGTATAATTTACTTTGACTTGAGGCCAACTTGAACAGGGTAAAAGCAGGCATCTCTTTGCCAATGGAAAATTCCACTTATTTGATGAGATTAAAATAAATATTTTTAGTGCCTGATGGGCAATAAAAGGCATTCCAGAGTCTCCCCACAATCAGAAGTGTTCAATTCGGGCTGTAATGTTCACCGGGCCGTTCTTTACAGCCAACAGACCCTTTATTAAGCCAACCTCTGTGGACCGAGAGTGAGCGACCAAAAATACACTCGCGGGAGGAAAAAAGTAAACAGTGAAAAGTTATGTAAGAGTTCACAGTAAGAGAGAGAGAAAAAAGCATATAAAAAAAGGTTGAATGGGATTAGGAGAGGTGCAAAGATAAAGGTAAATAAATAAAAAAGAAAAAAAAAGAAATTTTACCTTTTCTCCGATGGTTACACAAGCTTTCGAATCCAAATCTCTGGGGGGTCTGAAACACACACACACACACACACACACACACACACACACACACACACACACACACACACACACACACACACACACACACACACACACACACACACACACACACACACACACACACACGTTTTATTATTACATGTAAAACTGCTGGATGAACATGATATTACAGTTTGTCCTGTTAGTCAATACATAAATATTAATGGTTATATTTATTTTATTTCTCTAGTAGTGTCCTCTAGTTAGAAAAAGAATAATATATTAAATAAATAAACAGTTAACAAATAACTAGAATGACATTACTTCTATAGCATCTTCAAAAAATATTGAGCCTGATTTTTTATCCTTGATTATGGAAACAGCTGTTTGACAATGAATAAATGAATAAATAAATAAATTCAAGGTTCACTTATTAGCTTATTCTAGACTTTCAACTGCATCTCATGGTCTTCCTCAGTAGTAAAGAGTTTGCTCAGTATCAATAGTAAGTGCGGCAGAGTCAGTCTACATCTATTCACCCATACTGCTCATACTAAGCTGAAAAATATGATAAATTCAAATTTACATTAAATTAAAGAAGACATTTAATTTAATCAAAAATGTAATGTTTTAAAATACGATATTAGATACATATATATTAAAATAAAATAACATTTCAATTATATAAAGATAAGTCAAATAAGATATTAAATAGTTAATCAATATAAATATTAAAGCTGCAACAATTAATTAATTGATTAGTCAGTCATTAGACTATTTTAATAATAAAATAATCACATTATTAAATTTTTAAAGCAAAAATATCAACTATTCAGACACTGCAAATATAAATATGAAGCTCTTTTGTGTCATAAATGTATCTGAATATCTTTAGATTTTGACTGTTCAGACAAAACAAGATATTTGAGGATGTTTCCTGTCGGACTTCACGAAGGCCTACCATCTTTTGTTTTTGTCCCGCCCACTTAAAATCAAACCGTGATTGGTCACTTTTCCCATCACTCTCCAAACCAAAACACATAGCTTGGCCTTCCCCGAGATTCGTGAAGTCCAATTAACCAATTAATGAGCCAGCTAACCGGGCTTCGATAGAGACGGACGACTCTGATTAGATAACATGTTTCAGGACAGTAACCCTTTCATTGCTGATGTGAACTTGACAGTAAACTTCACTTTAGAACATAGATGAGAGAAAATGTATTAAATGTGTTGTATTAAATTAAATGAGATGAGATTTTATTTATATATATACATATATTATTTAATACTCATATTTTTTGGTTCAGAATTTTTTAAGGCATTTTTCTGAATTTTTAAATCTACTGCCTGACTTTTTTTTTGACAAAAACATGAATCAATTAGTCAAGAAAATAATCTGCAGATTCACTGATAACATAAATAATCATTAGTTGAAGCCCAAATAAATACAATAAAATCAAATTATAACAAAGACGTTTTAAAGTATGAATGCAGTAAATATAAACCAAGAGTTCACACATGATGATGATGATGTAATACTTCTGGCACTGAACATGGAAGTTGGCCCGAAACCAAAAAACGCTGCTGCAGGTTTGTTAATGAAGATGATTCACTTTAAGAGGAAAACCGAACATTTCGTTTCTCTTGCTGCCTCGACGACGAGGACGAGCACCTGCAGTGTGAGTTTCCTGTGAAAACGCTGCACAAGGTTTTTTTTATTGAGATGAATATCAAGGGTGTGATATGTAGAAATGAGAAATGAATACTTTTACATGTTCAATTCACAATACCCCCAAGCGGATGGAGCCAATATATAAGAAATGTGAAAATGTGACAGCTGGGAAATGATAAAATATTGGCAGGAAAACTATACTTCCTTCCTTCCTTCCTTCCTCCTGTTTGTTTTGTGCTTTAATATTTTGGGTATATGTGCAACAACAGGATGTAAAGATCAATATTTGAAGGGTTTATCTGAAAAATGAGAGCTGTGCAGGAATATACAGGCCTGGCTCAGATGTGTGCATGCAAACATTAGAAAGGGAAAAGGGTCTTACACTGCAGCAGGAGGAGGCTGCTCAAACACCTCCTTGGAGAGCTTGAGCACCGGCTTCCTCTTACCTGGAAAAAACAAAACAGAAAATCATGAGACATTTTTAAAAAGGATGAAAGCTTCAAAGCGATTCAGCGATTCGATGATATAAATTTAGCAACTGTCAGGATCACTATCTGTCTTTTCGATGTCTCTCCGGGTGCTTTAGGACTTTTGTAAATCAGTATTGGATTGGTTTTAATGCTTCCATATATAAAGATAATAAAATATACTGATTGGTACAGTACTTAATTCACTGGATGTGTCAAATAAATGTTACCTTCTGCTTATTTTATCTATAAAAAGCTTCTTAGTTGATTTACAAAGTGTATAAAACCCAATAAAAGCTTTAATTAATAATTTATTTTAAGATATATATAAAATACTCTGAGTGGAATAACGGATAAAAATGTTTCAAAAGCTGAGCAGATGTCTTCAAACCAAATATATTATGTGATATAAATCAGAGAAAAGCATCAAAAAGCTCAGATTTGAGAAGCTAAAGCCAGAAACACACTTGATTTAAGATTAATTAGACGATTAATCCATTATTGATTAATTATAGATTCATTTTCTGTTGACTAATTGATCAACAGACTCCTTGTTTCCCTGTTAGAAGCTCAATAGTATTTTACTGAATCTGAATCCTCTCATCAATAATCAATAATGCTGATCTACAGAAATCAGAATTTCCAACTAAAAACTATGAATGACTTTATATTTGAGCACATTTAGATAAGAATTGATCAACTAATGAATCTGCAAAACATTTTTTATGATCAATTAATGGTAAAGTCAATTTTCTAAAAAAAAAAAAAAAAAAGAAAAGCCCATTAGACATTTCCTATCAATCTGAAAGGCAAACATAATAACCTGGATATTGGCTTTAGAGCTTAAATGATAAAATAAGATAGATAATAGAGTCATTCGGATTATACACTACACACAGTGCACATCCAAGAGAAATTTCATAGCAATGGCTCAAAATACTACAGAATATTTTACAAAGTGCAGATATTCAAAATAAAACGGGAAATTTATATTAAAAAAAAAATAATAATAATAATAATAATGATAAAAAAAAGTAAAAAAAAATAATAATTAAAAAAAAAAAAAAAAAAAAAAAATATTAAAAAAGAAAAATAAATTCTTCACTGAAAAAATAATGTGTAACTTCTTCATCTTTTATAATAATCTAATTTTAAATGTTATAGTCTGAAATGATGGTAAACATTTCAATTCACTTCTGAAGACTGACTTGGTTGAAGGATGATGTAACTTTGAGGTAACTGAAGTGTTATAAAGGAAGGAAGCAGTAAGCTGTCTTCATCAGGTTGACACAGCTTACTGTAAAGCTCTGACTCACCACTGTGAGCTTCACCTCTGACCACCTGGAGTCGACTTACACTGGCGCACCTTTATACACCAGGCAATCCTTAGTCTGCTTCCTAGACTATATATCTACTGATACTATCTACTGTGTGCTTTTACCTCACAGAAAAGTGCTGCTCAGTACTCTTTACTCTCTCATGACTTCTTTATGTTTTCTGACCCTAAATGCAGTGAAATTGGAAAAATGGCATTTGTGTTTTCTACAGCCTCGGCAATGAATTCATCTCATGAAACTCTTTTAAAATCCACAATCAGAGGAAATAGAGGCAGCTTCCTCAGGATATAAATGTTTTTAATTTACCTGGTGACACAACTGATTCAATGTGAGTTTGTTTTTCTTCTTCTTTTTCGAATTTGTCTCCTTTTGTGTTTTCTGTGCTGTGTGGTTTTTATTAATGCTGCATATCTCAGCAAAAAAAAAAAAAAAAAAAAAAGAGAGAGATTATCTCATGGGAAAAAATGAATAAAACAACAAACCAAACAGCTGACTGATTATTCAAATAATAAGGAGAAGATATTCAAAAGAGAGCCAGAATTAAATTAATCTGGGTATTTTCACTACTGAGACTCATATGTGAGAATAAATGAAGCTACATCCAGGTTATAGCTAACAAGACACTAAAAAATAATGATATGTGAGCTTTTTTTTTTTTTTACCTTCCTTCAGCTGTTTCCCTGTTTCCATTCCTTCTGCTAAGCTACGCTAACCAGCTGCTGCCCAAAGCTACATTTCTACTGAGGCATCAAATCAACATAGGAAATAAATGTGTTTCCCAAAACATGCAGAACTATATATTCATTCTTAGTCTTTCTTTCTGAGTTGCCGTCGCTGCATTGGGACAACCACCTCCTGTCCTCCTGTCCTCCTGTCCTCCTGTCAAACGGTTTATTCTGAGTGAAGTGAAAGCAGAAAGACTGATGAGACTCCAGAGAGGTTTCACTGGCAGAGAGGAGCAGACCCAGAAGATGAAAGCATACTTAACTTCTTAACATAGCTCAAGATGAGAGATCAGTTGATCAGAGTTCATCCTGGTCAACCTTTGATTCCCGCTCAGTAACAGCAGTGTGTGCAGAGTCTCTCAACCTTTGTCACTTTCTCTCCATTTTTGCCCCCAGAAAAAACACACCTAAAGCTAAAGAGTGCCAAATTACTACTAAATATCTAACTTCATCTATCTGCAGTCAAATGTCAAAACACTGATGATTCGCTGCTTCTGTCCGGAGCTCACGACAACCACTTAAAAAGAAAACTCCCACTGATGCAAAATGACTCAAACTTCCTGCAGCCATTGCTCACTACACTGTCTGTCTCTGTCTCTGAGTTATGTCGCAAAAGAAAAAGAAAATCTGAATGCGTCACAAAAAAAAAAAAAAAAAAAAAAGGTACATTTGTATATTTCCTGCTCATAAAGCGACTGACCGAATCTCCATCTCATCATCGACACTTACGGTTGGATGCAGGAAGTGACTCCAGATCCTAATTGAATGTAACAGGCGCTGAGAGCAAGAAGAAGAAGAAGAAGAAGAAGGAGACAGAGAAGAAGAAGAGGAGGATGATGATGTCTGGCAGCCCAGGTGTGCTCGCTCCATCTGGAGGTGCTGCACTGACCGTTTAACGGCTGGGCGCCTTGTTAATGGGGCGTCACAGGTTCCTCAGGATGTGACCATTTGTGTGTGTGTGTGTGTGTGTGTGCGTGCGTGTGTGTCTGTGTGTGTGTGTGTGTGTGTGTGTGTGTGTGTGTCTGTGTGTGTGTGTCATCTCTAGACAGAATCAGGATCAAACCTCCTCAGACTGGCTTTCAGCAGCTGAAGCCAGTGAGAGTTTGTTGCAGTGAATCCACAAGCAGACCTGCCTCTAAGTTACATGATCTGAGAAACACACACACACACACACACACATCCACATCCACATCCACACACACACACACACACACACACACACACACACACACACACACACACACACAGCTTTAAAATCTGTCTAAAAACAACAGTGAGGTGTTGATATGAAAAATGAAAATGGTTTTCCTCGCTGTAATCTTTTCTCATGTTCATACAGACTATTAAAAGATCCCCTTCAAATGTGCTTTCAATGTAAGTGATAGGGGCCAAAATCCACAGTGTGTCCACACAGTCATTTAAAAGTAGATGTGAAGCTTCAGCAAGTCTGAGTTAGTCATATCAAGTAGATATCTGACACATTTACTTTTTAGCATCAAATTCCCTCTTTATGTTTCACTGTTGAGCTGTGGTGGAAGTATAGTAACAAAATGACTGTAATGATTAAACATATCTACTTGATTTGACTCATTTGGACGGCTGAAGCTTCATATTAAGCTTCAGATAAACTTTTAAATACATTTCAGCACAGAAGGAGGACTGTGGATTTTGCCCCCCCCCCATCACTTTAATGATCTTTAATGTTCAGTATGAACAGGAGGAATGATTACAGCAAGAAAAACAGGTTTCAATGTTCATTTGAGTGGTTCTCTATTGTTTTAAGGCAGATTTAGAAATGTGAACTAGTCCTTTAAAGCAAAATTTAAGCCATCCCTTTTAACTGCCCTCTGATCACATAACACGCTATTAAAAGCTATTAAAAGTAAAACGGTGCGTCTCTTCAATAGTTGTGGAACAGTGCCAGAGCAATAACCGGCATTTTTCACATTGCTGTCTTGCGAGAAAACACAAACACATGAAGCTGTGGACATGGACACACACACACACACACACACACACACACACACACACACACACACACACACACACACGGTGCGTCCAGTGTGTCCTGGTTTGTTCAAACAGTGCAGGGTGTGACACCGCTGTGCTATGCGGCCCTCCACCAGCGGCCTCTTACTGCCTGTCGCCTGGTCTCCACTTTCCAAAGCAGCTTTGTTGCACTAAAATGTCAGTTGGAGCCCCTCCTACATGCATTTACACAGACAACAATAGTAACTGGAAACCAACAGTCTGCTAACACAACTAAAACTGAAAAATAGAAAAACACTCAAAAGGGAGCACACCTGCACCAAACCTGAGCTTTAACAATAGAAAATGTTGACATCATCTCAATCTGCATCAATGTTATGAGAGGAAATCTAGTGATGCAATTTCTCATCCAGGATTTTTTTGATTCATTTTGCTAAATTTTCAAAAGAGTCAGAAGTTTATCGTGTTCCTGTAGCGCCACCATTAGGTGACCTGCTGTCAAATTGTAAAGGAGCAGTCATTGTTTACCTGTGCATGTGTCAGCTCAACTCCACAATGTGTTCATTAAGTCCGACATGTCAAAAAAGGCCACAGCAGCAAAATCCTCAGAAAACAACTTATTCATAATTTAATTCTTCAGACTTATATGAGCTGAAACTATTAGTCAGTTCATCAAGTGCTGCAACTAGCAATTATTTTCATTTTTGATTGATTGGTCAATTATTTTCTCCATTAATTAATTAGTCCTAGTCCTATCTGTCTGAAAATGGTGAAAAATGTTGATCAGTGTTTTCCCCACAGGTACAAGATGAAACCTAAAATGTTGAGCTTTGTCCCGTCTGACAGTCCATGACCCAGAGATCAACAGTTTACTACGATAGAGCAGTTTAAAAAAACAACAAAACAACAAAAAACTGAAAAAATTATGTTTAATAAGGTTCTGACCTGATGTGTGTGAACAGAGACGATATTTTATGTACCAAACAATTATTCAGTTATTCATAAATGTAGCCTAAAGACTGATTATGATTATGCAAATAAATGATTAGTTAAGAGGTGAAAGGTGGACAAAATGTGTGTGTGTGTGTGTGTGTGTGTGTGTGTGTGTGTGTGTGTGTGTGTGTTAGGGGCAGCCAGGTGTCATAGAGAGAAAAAATCTGCTTAAAATTGGACAAATCATGCTCATTTAGAGAAACCAACATTCAACTATCTATTTTCTATTCAAAAAGGATGCAATCTAAAGTATCCACATTATAGCCATAAATGCATAATGATAAACATATTTAATCAAGATGTGAGCAGCAGCACATTTCACACTTGAAAAAAACACAGTGAATTGTTGTCAGTGTTCTCTGGAGGACGAACTGTGACGGAGAATAACTTTCTTATTGCCTTCAGACATTTCTGTACTGACGTTTCCAGTTATTACTCAGCATATGCACACAATATATCTGCAATAAGGTAATATCTGCAGAAATATCAGTCAAGCTCTCATCTGTGCATCTCTGTCCCCAATGAAAACTAAACTACATAACAAAGCAGCAGATTCAAATCAGATTGCCGCAGCTTCATAACTTTCACTGTTTATTTTACATTGCATTAGCATGAGGCTACATACTGCGGCTAACTGCTAGCAGCCAGGAATGATAACACTGCTGAAAAAGCTCAGTGTAACTTAACAACTACAAAATGTTAAAGAGACTAGGATGAGTGTATCAACTGAGATTTTATTATAATGATGTTAATAAGCAGGGAAATATTCTGAATTTGGAGACACCTTAATAAGAAAACACATGCTAGCCTGAAGCTAACACTCCTCCCTGATGCTTTGACAGTAACTTGACACTGAGTGCAAACTAAACAGTGAAAGTTGACAGGTTATGGACGATGTAATTTAAATGAGCCGCTTTGGTTTACACTACTTTGATTTGAAGATATGAGGATTATACTTCAAGTTTCCTCTTGCCTTTGACGTCATTTAAACATTTAAAAGTGTAAAAATCACTTTGTCTAGCACAAATCGCTTTCTATTTTTTGCCACCTGCCACAGTCCACATGAATAATCATCTGATATGTTTGTTAGTCGTTAACAAACAGGATTGAGCAGAACAACACGTTCCACATGAAAAACAAAAAATAGGATCAATAAATACTTTCATATGCATTAATCAGACCTGAGACTTTGTCAGATGATTGACCTCAAACAGTGTCAGAACAAAAGGCTCACTGTGTGACTACAGTGAAGCGACTGCATCCATTTTCTTTCTCCATGAGTGCATACGCTGACAGGCACGCTGGAAAATACTTGTGCCTTACAGCCTTTCAGTGCAGCCAGATCATGAGACAAGAGACAAGAGACAAGAGACAGCAAGAGACGCTCCTGAAACCAAGACGACAGCTTTTATTCTGCAAACCTCAGGACGCATGTTATGATGCACGATGCAACTCTGCTGCCCGCTTCAGTAAACACAGTAAAAACCAAAGAAACCATTATGTAACCAGAGACTGACATGTTACATTGAATTATTTTTTTTGCTTGATAAATGACAAGAAATCATTATTAAAATTGTTGAATAATTAATTTTCTTCATTTCAACACTTATAATATAACATTGCATGATTATTTTTACTGATGCATGCACATGTAAGGAGCATTATAGAATTATAATAAATGCATATACTAAATACTGCATCATCAAGTAACTACTTACTGCAGCTTATTTCCTTCTGAAAAGTGGAATTGTAACATAAAATACAAGGACAGTAATTGGACTTTATTTAATTTCCACCTCTGATATAAACTGTCATTTCCAGGCCGGCCAGCAGCTAGATAACATAGAGACTGATCTAAATATATCCCATTTCAGACTTTCTCCAGATTCTGTTGCATAACTCAAAAAACACAATTCCTTCCTTTATTCTTGCTGAGCTCAGCATCAAACTCTCATGCTGTGGTAGGCAGTGTGGGTTAATTAAAAGCAGCAGTTCATGTCATTCCCGTTGATTTGCAGCACATGAGTGCAAGTATGCAGCGAAATGCCAGAGAGGGAGGCCGCGGGAGATGGGTGTCTGTGTCGGGACACTCCTTGTTTCTCTGAAAGCAGCGAGAACAGGGAAGGCCAGTAATTGGCTTTCACTGTGGCAATTAACCATTTTCTCAAGAGGAAGGGATGGCGAGAGGAGAAGCGCTGAGGCATACAACACTGCCAGTTTCTGCCACACCCAATAGGAGCATGCAATCTTGTCATGCATGCATGTCAGTTCGTCAGCTGTGGAAAGAAAAAAAAAACTAAATAATGCTGACATGAGGATTTTGCAGGGCTCTGTGTCGCTCTGTGTAGAAACAGAGACAGACAGCATGCATGCAGGAAGCCTCAGCATGTCGGCCGGCCTGCGTGATAATGAGCCCTGCATGACGGGGGCACGTACACAGTGCCTGCTGCTAACCCACACATGCACTCCGACTGGAATTCCAACAATCCCAAGAGTTCCTCAATGGAATTCCACGGAGCCAGAGGAAGACAGATCAATCACAGAGGGAGGGAGGCACTGAGCCGCAACCGGTGACACCAGGAGGGACGGGAAAACACAGAGAAGCACATAGGAGGGAGGAGGAGGGGAGGGAAGGGAGGAGGGGAGGGAGGGAAAGGGGAGATTTGAAAATAACTCCAGCTGGAGCCTTTGGCTGTTTGGCCCCCTCCGACCGCTCTGGCAGTTTGTGAGATACTCTACACTTCCAAAGATGGCAGGTCCTTTAGGTTACAGCTGTCGGAAGCTCCTTTGGGAATCATATCGTCACCGGCTCACACTACACATCCTGAAACATCCTGTGCACTCAGCTCCACTTAAATGATACTTGCAGAAAACGGCTGCTTCTGCTGATTATCTGCAGGTCAAATACTGCAGACAATGACTTCACAGGCACGACATTAACCCCAAGGCCCAAACACACTGGCAGATAACAACGATCCGGCAGTTTGTTAGACGGGCTTAATAAAGTCATCTGTCAGAGTGTATAATGTCAGGTTTGAGGCAAGTCAGATGTGCAATAATTAACATCTTTGAATTTGCATAATCCATCCGAGAGTGCAACAAAACAAAACCACAGAGCTGCCTTTTCCGCCCTACTATCTGTGTTGGCCAGCAGATTCAGTGTGCAACCACAGACTGCATTGATTATTATTATAATCAACTATTTGGATAATTGGTTAATTCCAAATTCTCACCTTCTAGCTTCTTAAATGTGAATATTTTTTTGATTTCTGAAGTTTGTGGTGTTGTCCACAACCCAGAGTTCACACTGGGTTTTAGGAAACAGTGATCAACATTTTCACCATTTTCTGAACCAAGTCACTAATCAATTTATTAAGAATTAATTGATAGATAATTATTAAAGATAGTTTTTTTTAAAGATTTATTTTGAGCTTTTTGCCTTTATCTAGACATTAACTGGCAGATGTACAGACAGGAAACAGGAAGAGAGAGAGAGAGAGAGAGAGAGAGAGAGAGAGAGAGAGGTATGACCTGCAGCATAGGTCTCCGACCAGACTCGAACCAGGGACGCTGTGATTATGTGGCATTCACTCTAACCCCTCGACCACCGGGGAGCTCCAGATTAATTGATAGATGATAATAATTGCTAGTTGCAGCACTCATGATGACAGCAGTCACATTACAAAAAATGTGTCCTAAATGTCTAACGCAGGCTATCTTTGGTCTCTGGTGCTTTGAAAAGAAAAAAAAACCTGTTAATGGACATTCCTCTCCACTGACCACATTTCTCTTTCTCAATGATCAACTTATAGAGAGAAGTAAACAGGCCTTAAGAACATGTGTACTATCTACATTATGACGATATTGAAGAATCACTGTCATCAAATCTCATGTTCTCAACCTCAACCAACAATGAACTGATCTACTAACAAGTATCCAGAGCCTGATATATATCGTATGATCTTATCTTACAGTCCAGAATGAGCTCGAGACACTGAATGACAGCTGAACATGAATTCCCGCCTCTGTTTCACAGAAATGCTCTTCATTACATGAGTATGACATCAGTTTTACTTTCAGTCTCATGTAAGAATAAGCACCGAGTGGCTTTTTCTTAAGAATTGAGAGTGAAATGAGTAATAGCAGAAACACTTTCAGCTCAGCTCTGACTGAAACAAAAAATGTCTTCTCTTTTATATCAATGTAAACTGGATATATTTGGGTTTTTGGACTGTTAGCCGATCAAAAGAATCAGTCTGAAGATGAATCACTTTTTTTTTTAAATACATTCTGCAAAATAAAAAAGCCAAGTCGCTGGCTGGAGTTAAAAAATAGCACAGATGAGAAAAAGAAAGATGGAGAAGATCCATGTGTGGACCCACCTGTGAGAAATTTAATTATTTGCATCTGCTATATCACACTGTAAGGCTGTGCTACGCTGCAAACACCCTCCCCTCCTCCGTTCTCACCCCCATTCTCATCCCATCTCAGCCGCAAAAATCTGGAAACCTGCTGCCATCACGACCATGAGGGGTTACTCCAGGTTGAGTGGAGACCAGAAAAAGCCCTGGATTTATGTGCCTCTCATTTTTCACACAAAGCAAATACTCATTTTAGCTTTATTCTAGGTTCACTATTGCATAATCAACATCTTGCATGATTGCCACAAAGCTGGAATAAACAGGAGTTGTTAAAAATGTCCTAAATATTGCTGTTCTTGATTCTTGCCGTCAGATAAGTTGCTGCAGCCTGGATGCATGCATGCTTACTCAGTCAACCACCACCACCACCCCCCCCCCCCTCCCTGAAAAGAGAAGTACAGTTAGTGGATCATCTGAACAATGCTCTGAACAATTCGACTGTTATTGCAGCAAAAAAAAGCCACTATAGGGCCTGGAAGCGGAGGGGACCAACAATCGGCCCGTCGAAACAGCAAATTTAGTATCTGTGCAGCTGAAAAACGCAGCCTGCATTTGCATGACAAACGGGACGTTTGTGCAGGGTCGCGAGGGCCAGCCGGGGCTGCAGGAGGGACACGAGCTGGGAGGGTACGCTGTCACACTGCCATCGGTTAGCCCGGCAACACTACAGCACTCAGCACTCAGCACAATAGTGAAGGCAGAAAAAAAGTGTCCGGGCCACACAGGCAGAGGAGGAGGAGACGCGGGAGTTAACGTGAAGCTGTGCCAAACGATATGAGAATTGAAGGAAACGGGCAGCAGATTGTGGTTGAGTTTGCTCAGTCTGGCGTGATTTTTAATAAAACACCAATCTACTTGTTTTGCCTTTGAAGATTTTGTACTCACTTCCTTCATACGTGCAAGTAACAGTTTTGGTACATGCTACTTTTTTACTAACGACTAAAATGTGTCTGTTACACCTGGTATCAAAAACTATTATGAAATCTCTTTGATCAGATCAGATATCTACAGACTATGAGTGTAGACTGGATTTCATTCAATCATAGATACCTGTGATTATAGAAACTTACATTTTAAATGACAAAAAACACCATTAACTGACTTTTCAACCACTTAGAAGCAGCAAATCAAGCTGTAAAACACAACTTTGACATATTATTTCCTCAAACAGCAGACACAGCCCAACATTAACAATATTAGTAGACCTGCTAAGTGTCTTACAATATAAAAAATGCCTCCTGGTCTATAGTTATTATACTACATTATTATTATATTCTGTTTTTGCCTACTATCAACTCCAGCTGCTCCACTATGTTTACCAGGAAGGTATCTGCACATTTTTCAAGTACAAATTTAATGACTTTTAAGACCTTTTTAATTCATCTTTAAGGCAAAAATAATACCATTGCTGCTTCTTGTATTAAATTGCTCGACAAACAGTGGTGGAGGAAGTATTTAGATCCTATACTCGTGTAAAAAATGTCACTTCCGTAGTAGTATGAATTACCATGTTGTAAGTGTTAAAAGGACTTAATGCAGATAAGTGTCACATGACTGGCGTACTCATACATCATATATTATAAGATATATTAGAATAAAGGAAAAGCAGGATTTTACTGTTGTAGTGGGGTGAATGGAGCATTTATATAGAACCGCAACTATAGATTAGTTTCATTATAGTTCCGACTGCTGATTATTTTTTACTTTAATTAATACGTTGATTGGTTGGTTATGTAAAATAATCAGTAAATAGTGATAATAATGATAAATATAATTACGCTCATTCACTCTGCCCAAGCTCAGATCAAATTTAAACCATTAACTCCTTCAATTCCAAACATTTTAAGACATTTTTAGACTTTAAATATCAAAAACTAATTTTAAGACTTTTAATGGATCCTCGGGGACTCTGACCAGCTAACCGCTGTGGCTGAATTCAAGCCAAATCCAGCACTACGACGTGGGGAGGGGGGGCTTTCAACAGTGGGGACGGACGTCGTTTCCACAACCCAGGAAGTCAAGTTGGAATTACAGATTAATGCATTTAAGAGCTTATCAGAAACCCAAACACTTTAACGCTCACAGACAGCCTTTTTTTTTTTAACAACTCTGGAAAATTCTCACGGCGGCGGCGACTGTCTTATCTTTCGTCGCGTCCATCGAGAGGTAAACAGTCCAATGTGGCGCTCACATCACGTTACAAAATAATCCACCAGGAATGTGCAGTTGTATGTAGGTGGTGGTGACGTCAGGTTGCAGTGCCCCCCCCCCCTCCCTCCCTGCTGCATTACCATTCAAATAAATTAGAGGATTGCTTGATTTGGTGTGAATGCAGCTTAACTGTGTGTGTCTGCTGTTGTGAGCCTATAGGTAGAGTACAGATGATTAATCAGATCTGTTATGTGCTGATAACCACACTGATGAAAGTGAAACTGTAAAACTGTAAAACAAAAAAATGAACTATAAGATGCTAAACCGCTCTGTAAAGCTAAGAGGAAATTATCTATGCTGCCCCAAATTACAACTACAGTCATCTGAGCCATCGCCAATATTAAAATCATGATTAGTGTAGCTTTAAGTAAGATATTCAAATGATTACTATTTTACTCATAGTGAAACTCAAGCATCATATCTAGCCCTGAAGCCTTCACTTTTTCTTCCAACATCTGTTATTGAATTTTAAATTCACGGCGTAAAAATAAAAGAGCAACACGCATGCAGTGACTTGTGCTCAGGTACACTGTCACTCTGACTTACTGCTGCTCTGTTGCTCTGTGAGCTTTAACTACTGTTGTTCTCTTCACCTTGATGAAATGGAGACAGCATCACAACACCAAACTATCTGAGTTATGTGTGGAAAGCAAAGGTTCAGTTAATTCACTCAGAGCTGCAGCAAAGCACAGAAAAATGCTGAAAATCTATCTTCAAATGATAATAAACTGAATATATTTGGGTTGTGGACATTTTTGCAGCAATTTTCATCATTTTCTGGCATATTTTAAACCAAATAGCTGTGAATTCATCAGGGAAATAATTTAGATTAACTCATAATGAAAATAATTATCAGTTGCAGCCTTGAATTCACCCATAAGAGGAAATTACACCACTCCTGTCCTAATTACCAAAACACAGTAAATAAATAGTCACATGAAAACATGAATGTAAAAATGTTTTCAATTTTTAAAAAAAGGTTTAAAATGTAAATTTACTTCCTAGCAAAGTTCTGGTTGTACTGTTCATATCTCATGTGGGAGAGAAGAGCCAGAACAGGTTGTCTTTACCTGCTGCTTTGTTTGTTCTGCATTTTTAGATTTGACATCATAAATTGAAAAAAAAGTATTTAGAGGAAGGTAAAAGTTGTTTGGATGCTGATAAAAATACAGTACAGCCTTATGAATGTTTCATCCAACCAAAAATCCAACATCTGAGAAAGATAAAAAACATCAAGCAACAAATTCTCACACGTCAGAACCCAGGACAGAAATTAAATTAACAAACTATTAATGGATGAATACAGTTCTTTTTTCTATATCGATGAATCTATAAACTGTTTCAACACTTCCAAGGATCGCTATACTTCCACACAGCTGCAGCAGAGCTACTCGTCTGGCCGAGCAGATTCATCGCAAGCACCATTTTGTTCTTCTTGTTTCACTATAAGAAAAAAAAAAAAAAAAAAAGTCCCAGACCAAGATCTTAACTGAGCGAATAATCAACTTATCATCTCATCTGGGTTTTCTGCAGTGTACAACATCAATGAACGACAACAAGAAACCCACTTTTGCTTTCAGGAGAGTCCCAAACCGACTCATTCATCTACACACACACACACACACACACACACACACAAATAAAATAAATCTGTTATTATTCATCACAAGATGATCTGGTTGCAACAAGATAGTTCCTCTGTGTAGGTGGATGGACGATTGACTGTACCAGATAAACACTGTGAGGCTCTGACCATCGGGGGCTCTCTCTCTGCTACCTGTTCACGTCCTGTACAACCTCTCAGTGTGTGTGTGTGTGCATGTGTGTGCGTGTGTGTGTTCTGCAGGTTGTGCAATGAACCAGCCTCACTTTGGACTTCTTGGAAAACACGGTGAGGGGAGGAAAAAACGCCTGAGCTGCTTTCACTGCAGCTGTTTTTTTTCTTCTCTTTCTGCAAGCTGCATTCACTGATGATTCTTAAAGAGCCTCTCTCTCTCTCTCTCTCAGGCTGCAGAGAGAGAGAGAGATTGAGAGACATTAAGGACTACTCTCCACTGCTCGTGTTGTTGCTCTACAGCGATAAAAGTTGGGGGTCAAAGTGTGACATGCACGCTTTCGTATGCATGCTGAGAAAAAAGCTGCACATCAGTGGACACGCACCCAGGGGTTTGACACATATCCAGTTGCCTTGGACAGAAGCAGCAGCTGACAGCCTGAGACTTTTTTTTTTTTTTTTTTTTTTTGCTTGGAGACTTGTGCTTTAATAGCCTGAAGAAGCCCCCTGTTCCTGAACTCACCACCACCTATACACTCAAACTAAATCTATTATTAGATTTCCATTTCCTATCCCATGAGCAGGAACAAATCTGCATCCAATAAACACTCAAACTTGCCCACTGACTGACAGCTGCAGGTTGTCACGTCATGTTGCCCTGCTCCACCTAAAACACGCATATTTGCACAATTATTTACCTTGAGCAGTGTGCAACGGGCCGTGCATCAACTCGTACAGAGTTTATTATAAAGAGTTGCAGTGTCCTTGGATATCTCGTGACTATTAAAGGCGCCCTGTGCTCAACATCCCTGCCTGTACGCTGCTAATAACGTCAATGAGTGAGTACACACAGCATCGTCTTACCAGGAACTGTGCAAAGGGGAAGATCTTAAACAGGAAATGCAACTGACCCTTGTAAACCATCTAACTTTAAAATGCACCGGCCGTGCTCGACCTGCAGCGGTGCATGTTGCAAACCGTGCAGCCGTGATTGCATATCGATAGTTTTGCACAGATCGGTTTCATATTCTTACCTCCCTTTGGCTGAGACATTTCCCCTTTGCTTTGATGAGGGGGAGGGGAAGCACAAAAGACTTTGCCTTCTTTCTCACTCCCTCCCTCCATCGCCCTCGCACTGGAGCCTCGGCGGCTTGCTTTGCAACAAAGATGCAAAATACAAGCCTCGATCTTCATGCACTTGGAGCCTTTTTGCGTCCGAGGCGTGCGTGTCCGTGCAAAGAGCGGTGTTACAATTGCACAGCCCTCACAGGCGTCGGGAAACGAGGTAATTTTGCAATTGCACTGCAAAGAATTCTCCGCAGCACTTACATGATGGGCCAAGGCTGGCAGCTGAAAGCTCCTAACTTGGATCAGTGCGAGCCCCTGCGAGAGAACGTTCTTCCTGCTTGGAGCGCAGAGGATCCTGGGAAATGTAGTGCTCCAATGTACTACAGGGTTTACAGTAGACACACAGCGAATTTATTTATATCTTAGTAGGTCATGGTTTAGATTCAACTACAGATTATATTTGTAACCACATTTGATACATTAGACACTTGTAGTTTACATAAGTGTTTCTATTTTATAGTTAGTTAACATTTCACATTCACACACACATTTCAGAGGGGACATATTGTTTTTACTTACACTTTATTTATTATACAACTGCAGTTACTTTGCCAACTAAGATTTTTTTATATAAAATAATTGGCAGAAAATTCATCCACAAATATTTTGATAATTATTAAATAGTTTTGGTCATTTTGTCAAGTAAAAAATGCCCAAAAATGATTTGATTCCAGCTTTTCAAGTGTAAAAAAAAATGCTACGTGTTTGTTAGGCTACAGGTAAATAATAGTGAAATGAATCACACATCAAAACATTTATACCCACCTCCCTGACCTGTGGGAAATGGAGGTATTGCAACTTTTACTGAAGAAAAAAATACTTCCTGTCATTCTTTTTCTCCATATCTCAGTAGTGCATGCTTTAGATTCAACTTCAGATTGTATTTGTAACCACATTTGTTACATTTGATTAAATTAGACAATTGTGCTTTACATAAGTATTTTATATTTTATGTTATATTTGTACAACACTGCATTTCAGAGGGAAATATTGTCGTTTTTTACTCCACTACATTTATTGGACAGCTGCAGATTTCTAAAAATTTAATTATATATAACAATTGTTTGAAACTACTTTTGATAATCATTCAATTGTTTTGGTCATTTTATCAAGAAAAAATGCCCAAAATTATTTGATTTCAGCTTCTCAAGCGTAAAAAAAAAAGCTATTTGTCTCTGTTATAGATCAATAATAGTGAAATGAACATATCCTGACCTGTGGGAAATGGAGGTATTGCAACTTTTACTGAAGAAAAAGTACTTCCTGTCATTCTGTTTCTCTATACTCAAAATCAGATTGGATCAAGTGAAAAACATTTCTAAAGCACATTTAAAAACATAGTGCTGTACAATCAAAATAGGAAAAGCCATAAAACAACACTATAAAATCACAAAGACCAGTTTAACACACAAAAAGCAACTCTCATACTAAGCTAAAAGCCAAGGAATAAAGATGTTTTAAGACAGCCTAACATGGTCCAGAGTTTTGGGGGCCACAGCTGTGCTTTAATTTTGATCTGGGGACAATCAGAAGCAACAAGTTAGTGAACCTGAGCGACCATGATGGGACATAGATAGATAGATAGATAGATAGATAGATAGATAGATAGATAGATAGATAGATAGATAGATAGATAGATAGATAGATAGATAGATAGATAGATAGATAGATAGATAGATAGATAGATGTGCGATGTGTGTAACTGTGTGTAGAAATAAAGTGCATATAGTGAAGATTTCTTGTATCTGTCCCTTTGACAGTGGAGCTGTAGCAGCCTGTGTTAGAAGGTGCTCCGCTGTCCATGTGGTTGTAAAAGGTCAGAGGTTTCACAGAGATTGAAGCTAGCCCATTTAATAATTGTTAGGCAAACAATAAAATCTTAAAATCAGTCCTAAAATATACAAGGAGCCATTGAAGGGAGGCTAGTGTGGGATAAATATGGCTTTTGTTTGCATGTTCTTATTAAAAGATGAACAGCAGCTTTCTGAACCATCTACAAGCATTAGAGGGAAGCTTGTCTAATACCAAGATGAAGAACAGTGCAATAGTCCAGTCAGTAGGAGATAAAAGCCTGTATAACCCTTTCAAAATCATTAAATAATAAAAAGGACTTGACCTTAGATAAGAGCCTCAGCTGGGAGAAGCTTGATTCTATCACTGAGTTTTATCTCTTTGTCCAGTTTAAAATCACCGTCCATTATCACACCGAGATGTGTTGGAGGTATTGAAATTTTTTGTGTCTTCTCAACAGTGTGTCCATCTCTTCAGCTGCTCTCCATTTATTATATTAAGCTTTTCTTTCTTCTTATTTTACCTGAATGAATGGGTCTGGATTGTAAAGCCTTTTATTTTTAACCTTAACCCCTAACTTAGTCATTCACATAACATACATAACTTTTATTGTGAAATTCAATTCAAGAAGTTATGAAAATAGAAATAAAAATAAAAGGGAAAACCAAGCATATGAGAAAGAAAGTAAAAAAATATAGTTATTTAGTGAAGTAAAGGGGATAGTCTGACAGGTTACAGAGACACTAGCATGATTAAGAAATCAAGTTAAGGAAGGACAGATTATACGTGTTGTCAGATTTCACTCTTAGTGGCTCCATAACTTGAAGAAACCATTAGTGACTCCTCTAAGATCAACATCATAAGAGAAAGAAAGTAAAATATTATTGTTATTTAAGAGATCAAGTTAGGAAGATAATGAAATACACAAAAAATGGTCTCCATAACTTCCAAGGGTTCTGATGGCATACCAAAAATGGCTATCAGTGAGTTTATATGCTTATAGTGTTATATGTTAGATAGATGACATCATTGGGACAGGACTAATGTTTATGTGTGAGATGTGATTGGGGCTCGTCACCAACAGTCACATTTTGAATCAGACTCAGGATATTTTTCAGCTTCAGGGCCGTGTAACCAGTAATTCATTTTATTAGTAATATTGCTCTTCAATTATAGTCCAGGAAATTAGAACGAGCAAGATGTACTTCAGTCCTTATTTCTGTAGAATGGTTTTGTTAATTCTAGGAACTTTATTACCCCAAAACCTTCTGGGACTCAAAGACTCTGAAAAGTGTACAAAAAATTAGGAAAGTTCAATTTTTACACATTGTTCTCTTCCTATGCTAATGATAAGGACAGGTTATTATTACATTTGAAAATCAGACTTCTTATTTCTTATTAATGGTAGAAAATTGGTTTCATGAAGAGAAGATAATTTCTGAGTACTTTTAATGCGTGAGTATTTGAAACCGGAGTGAGATAAATGAAAAGGAACATCCATTTGCTGAATCTGTCAAGCTGGAGCATTTCACTTTTTAAAAAAAAAATTGAACTTGTTGTCAGAGAATGAACCAAAACCTTTTAAGATGTGGCAGTGGGAATATAATGTTTTGGATCATCTATATAACGCCAAAGATCATAAGAGTATAGAGAAGCCTTTTACTTTATATCATGTCAAGTAATAAGAGCAACAAACAGAGGTTCAATGGCAATAGCAAAGAGCAATGTAGAGAACTCTATTTGGTTGAATGCCTTCTCTTCATCAAAGGACACACTCTTTCTGTGTGTGTGTGTGTGGGGGGGGGGGTTCAATGTATGAATGATGTTGAAAAGCTTACTAAGCCTGTCTGGTGTACTGAAATGATCTGCAGCAGTACACATTTGTGATCCACAATCAGTGGGTTCTTTATCTTTCTTTAATCCTCCTGTTGTCCTCGAGTCAAGGAAGGAAGGGAGGAAGGAAGGGAGGACGGAAGGGAGGAAGGAAGGAAGGAAGGGAGGAAGGAAAGAAGGGAAGAAGAAAGAAGGAAGGAAGGGAGGAAGGAAGGATGGAAGGAAGGAAGAAGGAAGGAAAGATGGAAGGAAGGAAGGAAGGAAGGAAGGAAGAACAGAGGAAAGAAGGAAGGAAGGAAGGAAGGTAGCAGGGAGGAAAGAAGGAAGGAAGGAAAGAAAGAAACAGCCTAAACAGATGGGGCCAATTTGACCCGGGAGGACGACATGAAGGTTAAAAGGGAGTGTTAGTGTTATAGTCGCCTGTGTGAGTGATAGTGGTAAGGAACTGTTTTCTAATGATTCATTAAAAACTTTTAACAGAAATGGGGCTAATTTATCACCCAACTTCATATTATGAGAAGTTGTAGGGATGGATCGGAGGCATATTTTCTATGAAGTTTAGATATTACATCATTAAGATCTGTGAGAAGTTAGTTGTGCTTTCTTTTCCCATAGCGGTGAGTAAGAGACTGAATCAGGACTCATTCCTTAATATGGGTAAATGAAATATCTAATGAAAGTGGACAGAAGTTATTATGGCCATATCTTCTACTGAGACAACAGAACTGAGAAAGTATCTACCTATAAAAATACTTTATATGGGAAACTTGCTTGCTGGACATGTGAATAAAAAGAAAGGATTTTAGATCATAGATTCAAAAGATCTCCGAGGGTCATTGCATCCATTTCATAAGCGCTGACAAAGACTTGGATATTTTCAGTACAGTAACATGGTTTTTACGATTGGAACGATCCAGCGATGGATAAAGGAAAAAGAGTCTATATCCCCATCCAAAAATAAGTTTATGAGTGTTTAAGTCTGGAAGACAAGACAGAAGTCTGTTCATAAATTCAATATTGTCCCATTGGGAGTATAAACATTAACTGGAATAAAACGTCAGCTTGAAATATGGTTCCTGTCACAATGATGTATCTTCCACTGGAGTCTGATTTTATATCTGAGGCTGTATATTATTAATTAATATTTCTACACCTCATTTTGAGTGGAAATTCAGGGTAATCCAAGGTTTTTAACCCTCCTGTTGTCCTCAGGTCAAGGAAGGACAGAAGGAAGGAAGGAAAGGAGTAAGGAGGAAAAGAGGAAGGAAGTAAGGAGAGAAGGAAGGGAGGAAGGAAGGAAGGAAGGAAGGAAGGACAGGAGGAAGGAAGGAAAGGAGTAAGGAGGGAGGGAGGAAGGAAGGAAGGAAGGAAGGAAGGAAGGAAGGAAGGAAGGAAGGAAGGAAGGAAGGAAAGAAAGGAGTAAGGAAGGGAGGAGGAAGGAAGGAAAGAAAGTAGTAAGGAGGGAGGGAGGAAGGAAAGGAGGAAGGAAAGGAGGAAGGAAGGAAGGAAAGAAAGGAGTAAGGAGGGAAAGAGGAAGGAACGGAAGAAGGAAGGAAGGGAGAAAGGAAGGAAGGAAGGAAGGAAGGAAGAAAGGCAGGAAAGAAAGGAGTAAGGAGGGAGGGAGGAAGGAAAGGAAGAAGGAAGGAAGGGAGGAAGGATGGAAGGAAGGAGGAGGGCGCAAAGAAAGAGGGAAGGAAAGAAGGAAGGAGGAGGAGGGAGCAAAGAAAGAGGGGAGGAGGCGAAGAAGGAAGGAAAAATTAAAGAAAGAGGGAAGAAGGAAGGAACATGGAAAAGAGACGGGGTCAATATCTGCTTTTAAGTCTTTAATATGAGCGACTACTCTGAATACTGGACAGTTCAGTCAATGTGGATTTCAGCCAAGCATCCTAACAGAGCGATCTGGCCTGTTTGCTGCGTTATCTGACATATAAGACATAGACTTTGTTCCAGTTGGAGCCGAGGTAGATCGTGCTATACCTATTATTAAAAAAATCCTCCAATTTGTAAAACCTTCTGTGATAAATAAAATATCATAAATCACAACTAATGAATTATATGCAGCAGATTGCATGTGAGCTGCCAATGAAGTGATGACAAATCAAGAAATGACATAACAAACATGACCATTTATTTTTAAAACTTTATTAAAAATCTTTATTTTTCAGATAACATTGATTAATGACAACTAATGAAAACAGTGACTCTAGTTAACATCCTCAATCACAATGAACTAGCAACAAGCTACTCTGACATCTACTGTGGCGTGGGGGCTCCATTATGTAGTAATTAAAAGTAAAAGTAAAAAATAAAGTTCAATGGGATTATTTGGTGCCCTGTAAGCTTGATTTGATAATTTGCAAATCAAAATACGCCTTGACATCTAAGATAAAAATGGGTCAAATTTTGTTGAAAAGTTAAAATTTTTACATATAATTGTTGTTTCAATGAGTATTTTTCAATGCAAAGCAGGTAAATAAATATATACTGAATATAGTCAATCACATGCTGGTGAAGCAACTGTTGTGTGTAACTTCAAATTTCAAAATCTGTCACTTTTCAAATCAAACTTTGTCTAGTTTTAACCTCGACGTCAAGATGTCATCTGACATTAAATCAATGCTTACTGGGTGATGAATGACAATCGTTACCCCTTAATTGTAAATGGGGTAAAATAGCACCATTATTTTAAAAAAAAGCAATACAAAGAAAATGTGGCAGGAACAGAACCTCAAACATGAAGGAGAGGGCTGGCAATTCTTCTTAATGTCTACAAATCATATTAAAAGCCTTCTGACTTCCTTACTCTGCCCATTAGCTTCACTGCCAAACCTATACCGGTTCCTACTGAAGACATAAATTTTAAGAATTGGGTCACAATTACATAACTTTTTGTTTTCTCAGTAAAGTAGGCTCAGTGATTTCTAGGAACTGCTGGGCTCTGTACTTTTTAGGAAACATTACTCAAACTGGAGGAATTAGGGCATTTGTTGAGGACTATTTTCAGTGGCGGATGAATCCACATTTTGTGCTGTAGTGAGTATTTCCAGCAGATGGAGGCGTTTGTGGGATTGAATCAAAAGAAATTATATGTTTTTAATAGTTTCTGGACACAAATGGAGTAATACTTATCAGTATTATTTTTGGTTTTGATCTGTTCAAGGGATTTGTCGACATTAAGAAAATAAAAAGTAGAATTTCACCAGACTTGTTATATAAGAGACATGTTGTGATTTTACATAGATTTTACAAAAAATACAGTGTATTAGTTGCCCAATGAAAACAGCAGTTTAATGAGACAATGATCCAAACATCACACACGAGGAGGATTCAGATCCACATCCCCATGACGTGATATGAGTGAAATGTCACTTCAGAGGGTTGGAGGGTATGGGGTGATGTGGTGGCTCAGAGAGGAGGGTCAGTTCTTGGTGGTGATGAGGGTTTGGTACAGTGGCTTCACCACAATGTGGAGAAGGAGGGAGCTGTCGATGAGGTATTCAGACGTCCGGCGGTACAGGTCGGCTTCGGCCAAGAAGTCGCCGTTTTCCTCGGTGCTCTGGTGGAAGTTATAGACGTGTTTCACCACCAGCCTCCCCTGCTGCTGAGCCATCACCAGCACCGTCTTCTGGAAGTTCACCCCAGCAAATTCAGCACTGGACGTGGCCGGTGTGATGATGATGCGAGGGCGCCCGCCTTCCACTCGTGTTGGCTGCATGGCGCCCGTCTCCGTGTATATCGGCCTCATGCTGAGGGGTAACCAACGTGGTGAGAACAGGGCGTTCCAAGTCACCCGCTTGCTGGCGTCATGGCCGCTGGGTCCCAGCTGAGTCTGGAAGCTGGTGCTGCGGTCATCTCGAGTTGGATTGTTGATGATCCAGGGTGACCCCCACACCGGTGAGAGGTAGTTCCGGGGCACGAAGAGGCTGCAGTTCACGTCAAAGTATTTGGCCATGTGCATTGGCGATGCAGAGTGAAACTGGTAGGACATATAGAGGAGGTCACGCACAGACTCCTGATAGCGAGCCAGGACTGAAGACTGGGTCTGCAGGCGGAAGAGCTCCCGTGGCGGCATCATGGCGTAGCGCACAGCTCTCAAAGCATTCTCCGCCGTCAGACCGTCTGGGTCGTTCTGAATGATCCAGGCCTCCAGCGCTGCAAAGAGCTCCATCTCACTCTGCAGGATGAGGTCTGAACGCTTCAGTAGAGACATGAGCAGCTGGCTACTGATGCTCACCCACTCTCCACTCTGAAGCACCGATGACAGGTTCCAGGCCAGATACTGGAGGCAGTTGTCCCTCAGAGTCACGTCCCCGGCAATCAGGGCGTACTCGTACCAGCCGGCCACATGGCCCGATGGGGAGTCCCGGGCCAGATTCTTGGTCATGTATTGTGTGATGCCCTGCTGAAGAACCAGCACCTGATACTTAGTGGCCAGCTTGTGTAAAGGAGTGGCCTGGTCCAGATTCAGAGAAATCTCACCACAATACAGATACCTGCAGAGAGAGGAAGTAGCGGTTTAATGTGGTAGCTTTTGAAGCACAGCATGTATTTTTTGAACAAAAAATTTAATGATGACACATCTTAGGTCACAGTCTTTGGTTTAACCACTTAACACACGCCCCTGTTTTTTATGCTGTTAGCCTAAACGACATGCCCAAGTTGTGAGCAGCACAGATCCCACATAGTTTGAGACTCAGAGATGTGTCTGGTATCATTGGAAAGGAAACACTCTCAGGTTTCTTGTAAAAGTGTCTGTGTGATTCTGTGACTTACTGACAAAGCGTGGCAGAGGTTACAATGATGGGGTTGTTTACTCGCCCATAGGTTTGCCTTTACAATGACATGTGTACAGACATTCAGGGACCTCTCAGCAGGATATAGACACAATGAGGTCACAGCCACATGTCTTGGCTTCATGCAGTCCAAATTTGGAGTCAAAAGACCAAAAGATGAATTTTTCAGAATTATTTTTCAACAGGTATGTCCATGCGTTTTCCTCAGGTCCTTTTTGGAGACTCCAAATGGACACTTGGTTACCATGGTTACCAAAGCTGTATAACCGCAATCAAACACCTATAACTTCACATCCCCTTTGCCTACAATCAAAATCTTGGTCTCTAATGAAAGCTGACGCCATATTATTATTATTATTATTATTATTATTATTATTATTATATATAACCATATTTTTTTGTTTGGCCATATCTATCTATCTATCTGTTTATTTTGGTATAAGTCATATGTTAAGTCGGAGAGGAACCAACACATGTCCTCATTGGCTTTGGAGACATGTACTGCCTAATCCTAAACACCGATTGGCTTGTGTGTGGTGTCGTCAGAAGCAGAAGAGGCTCACGGTCGTAAACATCTAGTCACGTGTACTCTGAGATGGACGTGCAGGTCAGGAAATGACGTAAACGGACCGTATGTGGTTTGTTATTTGTGTTATTACGTTACGTGTTGGACTAAATACATGGACATATTGAGGAAAGTATTTCGGTTTTATGGAAACGGATTTCATATTTCACAAGAATGGATATTTGGCGAGCTGTACAGAAAGTCCTGAGTCATAAGATGATCGTTGTGGATAAAGGGAAGACTTTGAAGGTATGTAGGCATTATAGCTTTTCTTACTTAGCTCAGGGGCTAGCCGAGCTAACCGCTAATACTATTACGGCTGTGAGCAACCATATAAGTCGTGAGTGGTCTTGAATGAATCAGGACAATCTAAGCTTTCCAACGATGTACGGCATGAATATATATGTTTAAGGGTTGGTGTTTAAAACATTCAGAAGAACTTGTGGCTACCTCCTAACATCCGTCCCGTCCCGTAGACGGAACAGCGTGCGTTAAGTGGTTAATAAATTCTTCCAGTCTGGATCACAAATATAAGTAATTTATGAGTCATTTTCTTTTTTGACGTTGTCCAGTCATGCTTCTTTCAACTCATGCAAATATCCAAAATTGGATTTTTTTTAATCTCCTACTGACACAGGGACAACAGTAATGCACTTCATGCTGATATCAGTCACAGCTCCCACATTTGTTTTTATTTGCTACTTTTTTTTCCTTTTCCTGTAAAGCACTTTGTAACTTTGTGATAAACAAACAAAGTTACTATGATTAAGCTTATTACATAATGTAACAGTTATTATCTCTGACCCACTTAAAACCCACAATTCCCTCAAGTGTGATGTAAAAAATTTGAAGCCTGCAGTGCACAAATACTGAGAATAGACTTTACAGTGAAGGAGGCCACATCTTGTGTCCAGTAGTTAAACTTTTGAGATGTATTTACATGTTCATAGATTCTTTTTTAATGAGGGAGGAGGAAGATATGGCATTTTAAGAATTTTAATGTGGTAAACCATATTAGACACAGAATATTGTTCCAAGCAGAGTATTTTTGTATATCTTAATACATAGCTTGAGGGGATCTTTAAATAAGGAAATACATTTTATGAGCTGTAAATTATGCAAAGATATTCCAGTAGAGTCTCTGCATGAAAAATATAGACTTGGAAATGTGCATGATATGTGCCCTTTACGTATCTTCAAACCTCCAAATGTCTCCTCACTAAAAGTTGCAGCTGAAAACAATTGAACAATCAGAGTTCGCTGATAGGTCCATTTGTTTTTTAGTCAATGTTGCACTCATTGATTGTGTGGGTCAGATGTAGGGCTGCAGTTGCTGAGTTCATTCCTCTAGTGCAGTGGTCACACACCGTGCTCCTAGAGAGCTACTGCCCTGCATGTTTTAGTAATCTCCCCACTCTAACACACCTGGTTGTAATTATTAACCTGGTATCAAGCCCTTGACAAGCTTCAGCTGCTTGATAAGGCGTTAAATAATTAGGAGCAGGTGTGTTAGAGTGGGGAGATTACTAAAACATGCAGGGCAGTAGCTCTCTAGGAGCAGGCTTGTGATCACTGCTCTAGAGCTGTGTTTTTCAATCCTGGTCCTCAGGCACCCTTGCCCTGCATGTTTTAGATTTTTTCCCCACTTCCAACACACCTGGTTCAAATGAAGTCGAATCAGCTCGTCATCAAGCTCTGCAGAAGTCTGATAACAACCCATTCATTAGACCCATAATCAAACTGAGTACAGCAGAGCCTCAAACTGAGAGGAAAATATGCTCTCCTGTCTCACCTGATGAACTTGTCAAACACAGCAGCACAGTCAGAGCTTTCTTTCAGGACCAGGGTGCTGCTGTTTCGGGTCAGTAGTATCTCCTCAAACACGGAGCTCTGAAGCGAGAGCACCAGCGAGTGAGCCTGGATCACCTTCACTTCATCTGCGCTGGGTGTCTCCACCCTGAGTGTCACGTCGCTACCATTTCCCCCAACCAACAGGGCCTCCAGACGCTGCACCAGGGTCAGGGAGTGGCTGATGGTGTCTGAGCTGGTGCCACCTCCATCTTGGGCCCCGTCGACCCTCAGCGTGCCTGGTGGACATTAAGAAAGGATAGGTGGAGTTAGGGGAAGGGAAAATAATTAGAAACAGGATTAAAAAGTAGCATGTCTTATAGTAATGTGCTGGATATTTATTGGGGCATATAGTGGGGCAGTATCATCCAAATCCATGTCATTGATTAGTCCAGCTGCACGGGCTGTCTGGATAATGAGGGATTGTGGGTCATGTTTAATTAAAGCTTTGTCTCAGCTGAGGCGGTTGTATGTAGCACTCCTCCCCAACCCTTCTCCCCCCCTTCCTCCCTCCCTCCCTCCCTCCCTCCTCTTCTGCAGGCTGTGCTGTTACTGTAACAGCCAGGCTCTTGATTCATATTAGCTAAGTTCCTCTTTCTGATTCTCGATGCACTTCCTTTCTGCCCCATGAAAACGGAACAGTGTGAACTCCCTTTAAATCACTAAAGATACAGTCTTTGCTTTAGTCTGCTCACGCACACACACACACACACAGAGGAGGATGTCGTAACAGCAGCAACATCATCTAGTGGTCATTACCAAGAACAACTTCAGTGAAATCGAGTGAAGTGTAGAAATCTCAGAGATTGTAACATCCAGTGTATAGTCAGACATATCCTCTGTTTAACCAGAAGAAAAAAAAATCACTAATGCCTTTTTGAAAGAAGGTGTAAAAGGGTCAGTTCACTAAATTACTAAAAGAAAAATCCCTACTTTTTAAAATCCCTAATTTATTTGTTGATCTGTTGTATCTTTCATTATCATCCCTCTGCTTAGACTACTTACTAACAATCATTCAAAACCCTCTGAACATTGGCTAAGTTACAGTTTCCTGTTATATTCTGTTTTTTGGGGCCTGACGTTCTGTGTTTTGCAGCAAAAAAAAGTACATTTTGTATAATTACATAATTTATTCAGATTTATTTACATAATACTTCAGTGGCATCTAACACAGAGTAGTATGGCCAATGCAATTTGTAAAATTAAGTTGTAATATAAAAATTAAGTTGGAAAAAAGTTACAATATCTCGTAATTCTTAATTTTAATATGAGTGTAAACTGTTTTCGCATCAAATGATGGATGTGGAGAAAAATTCATGCCTTAGCATCTTATCAGAGACTGTATGAAAATTATTTGGCTGGAAAGGGGGGGGGGGGCTGGAATTTGATGTTTCATTTAGTTTTAAAGGATCTCTAAATCAACATTAATGTTTTCTTTGGACTCTTTAAACAGACATTTAGTTTCTCGCGTAATTAAACAGAGTTAAGCCTGCTGTCCTCTGCATATGGCAAAATGAACATTTATGGCACACACAGAAGCTGTAACATCTGTAAAGTTATGTGTGTAACTGCACTGAAAAGCGAAGGCAGACACTAAACATAAATCTACAGTGACAGAAACATAAAAGCTTCAGACAAAAGAATAATTTTCATACAGTCCCTTATTGTATTTCTTCATTGGCAATAGATCTGCAACGGTTAATCAATTAGACGATTAACAGGAAATGAAAACATATTTTTTGTAGTCTCTTAATCATTTAAAGTAATTTTTTAATGAAAAAAAAACTTAAATGTGAATATTTTATGGTTTCTTTAGTGCTCTGTGATAGCAAACATATATTTGGGGGTTTGATTGCTGGTCGGTGCAAATTAAGACATTTGAGGATGTTTTAAATATTTTTCTGAAACCTTGTAGACCAAACAACTTTATCTATGAATTGAGGAAAAAAATGTTATAACAAATTAATCAACAATAAAAGTGATTATTAGTTGTAGCTCTAATTGGCAAGCAGAGCCATGTGGGTCATATGGGTTATTTCTTGTAATTGTTAGTGAACCATCCCTTTTAAATGCACAACTGAAAAAGGACATTTATATTCCTGAAGGTGAATCCATCCATTATTAGTTTGAAAGTTGTCTCAAACGCTCATTAACAACACTAACTCTGGCACCCTCAATAATTAAGCAAGCAAACTACAATCAGTCAATTCCTGAAGTGACTAATTACAGTTAGACTAGACGACAAATGATCCAACACAACCTCCTTAATGATGCATTATGATTGAGCTAATGAGCATTAACTCACCTGCAGTAGCTTCCCCCAGGTGTAGACAGAGAGCCAAAAGCAGCATCCCAATGTGGATTCGAGCCAGCCGGCGGTTTTGTTTCACCATCTTTTATGTCTGGGTTTCTCCGTCTGCCCTGCTGGCTGTGTAGGACGACGAGGGGGTCTGTGTCTGAATGTGGGACAGGGGTTCCTTCTCACCACATCCGGTATTCAAATACACATAACCACATCGATGGGTGGAATCAGGCCTGGGTTGTTTCCATGACTACCGTTTTGATTTTGACTTTCCTATCCTTGGTTATTAGTGCTCGCTGCATGGCATTGATTAGGTGGGGAGGCCTCAGGGACCCTTAGACAGCTGTGGACTGTGGAGTGTTCAGGGTTTGACAGAGTTGAAACACTGTTATTAGATCTAATCTACATAATCTGCTGTTCAGAAATTGACTTTATCACAGGGCTGATTTGGATCCTGAAGCTACTATGATAGGAGATAAGTGAGAAAATGAAGCCGGTAGTTGTATTAAATCTGTTCCACATGCAGTTTAATCAAATGTGTGTCACTGTGTTCAACCAATTCAGCTCATGTGCGTGACACAGCAACATGTGCAATTTATTCACTGCTTCAGGCTATGGCACGCTTCGTTAGGAGACGTGTAAGTTATACAATCAATATTTCTCTCTTAATGATTTTTTTTTCACTCACTTTTTTTGGAAAATATATTTAACTTCTAACTAAAACTTGAGCTTCGTTCAACAACCAAGTCAGTGATAATGACTGCAGTGGATATTCTTGCTGTTTTTAAGCTTTATGATCTGCTTTGTGGTATCATGTCCGTGCTATTGACCTCTGCAGTGTGCACGGATCACGTGTGGTGTCAGAGTCGATGGTGATCCCAGAGGATGAGTTCTTCTATCCCAGTCTGCCTCTGGATTGAAAGGAGACCTCTGTGTCTGGCTGAGAGCCAACAGGTCAGTCATTGCCTACTGTAGCCTTCATTGTACTCACGCAAAACATTTGATTCTTCTTTGTACTTCTGTTAAGGAGATATGCTAAACAGCTAAGAGATATGTTTGGTGATTTTCTATATTTCTTTCTTATTGTCAAGAAATCTCAAACCAACAATGACCTGATCTACCTATAAGTATTGTGTGTGTGTATCCAAAGTTTGATATATCTTAAACTTCTTGTTCCTCCATTAAAAACACTGCTGCACTTGGTGACATGTTCCTTCATCCAGAAGAGTTTGGTGACATTAGTTTATTTAAAAATGGCTCCATAGACTAATACCAACGATCATGTTTTCAGTCTCTGGAGAGTAGTTCTGTGTAAGCGCACATGCCAAACAATTATGAAGGTTAGTGTTGAATTCAGTCCCCTGCACACTTGTCTTTGTACGGACTCTGGTACAAAGTGGCTCCTACAACAGCCAAGTTCTTTGTGGCGAATGAAAAATGAGCAGATCTGAATATTTGGACTGATTATCTTAAGTTCTCTTATAGGTGCAGTGTGCACCTATATTTTAATGGGCATCAAGCTAAAAGGAGATGAAATATATTATCATAAGTAGGCTCTGTTTTAAATAGTGTATCATCATTGGAAAATAAGAGTAGTTTTCGTTAGCTTAGAATGAGTACTTTATTTATACATAGACACCACCATGTTTCTACGTTAGCCCAGAATGGACAAACCAAACACTGGCTTTAGAAAGGGCCTTTTACAATGGGAGGCATTTAGTCACCACTAGATGACAGCAACTCCTATACACTGGTCCTTTAACTCACATGTTTATGGCAGCAGGGAAACTTATGTTTTAATCAGCTTAAGATGTTTTACAGTGTTTACAGTAAACAGAGGTGAATGGCATTACATTCATATGGTCACTCTGGATAATCTAGGAAGCTTGCTGTCATCTATTTTTAGGGGAACAACTTATTTACCTTCTAACAAAATAGTCCCTTAGATAACCATTTATTTATTGTGCACTCTGTAAAAATTGTGGGTGTCTCAAAACCTGGGAATAAAACAAAAACTACCTGCCTGATAGCATACTGCTAGATGTAAGTGTGGAAATATGTTTCCTTTGTCTTCTAATTTGTACTGTGGTATCATCCATGTGTGTATGTATGTATGTGTGTAACCATCTCAAATCTTTACAACAATTGCTGCAGTCCACACAGAGAGAGAGAAAGGCTGCAGTCGAAGCCACAGTGGTCACCAGTCTAGACACTACTAACTGTATGCACACCTAATGTCCACTAGAGGTCAGGCTAGCTGCATCTCAACAGCTGCTGGGATCCAACTAATGCACAATACTTAAAGCAGGATGTGGCTCTTCACATTGCCTCAGGGTCTTATTACAGAGACAAGTCTATGACAGCGACTATATGCTACTTTACTACCATTTTCAAAAAGGTAAAAATCATCATTAAGCATGTCAGCAGACTTAATTAAAAGGAAAAGAGGAAAGAGCCAGAGAGCTGGACAGACACAACAATGGAAAATTAAAGAGCAGTCCATTTAAAAAATGTAAATGTACAATATGTGGACCCATATACTTGCTTTTAAGTGTGTGTGAGTGTGTATTCATGTATAAAAAATGAGTCTACTGTAAGTGCTGTTGAAATGTTTTTATCTGTTTATGAATGCATCCACTGTGTGAGTATTTTTTATAGACACTTTTTGTACTATTTTATATTGCATGCATATGTACTGCAATCTAAGGGGTTTACTAAATAAATAAAATTAAGTGTAAAAATATGTTGTAATTGTGCTTTTTTTTCTAAAGCAACACAGGAAGTTCCTTCTCTGCAGCTTTCCTTTTTCCCACAAACAAACCTTTCAGTGTTTTCCTTTCAAGTTGCAAACAGTGATGATCTTTGTTTTCTGTGGTTACAAAGCCTTGAGGATAAGAAATTTAAAATGCATAACTACTTACTTGAATTAAAGGCAACACTTTTTGCCAAAAGCATATAACTGTTACGTTAACATCCATTGAAACTGTGCATCTTTATACACTTCATCATATTTTCTATAGATGATACCTGCATCTTCATTTAAATGTAAAATGATTGTTTGATCTATTTCAGTGAGCGTAGATGTTTTACTGGGGACTGAACCTTTCACACAGCTCCTATTTTACTGAATAATGGAACATTTGTGTCAGATGGAGTCACTGCTTCGGTATGATCTGAACAAATAACACAGACGTGTGATATCAGCCAACCAGATAACCATAAGATATTTCATGGCACTTACTGTATTAGTGTATCTTGCAGTTACAATAAAAGCAGGTTGCAAGAGTGTTTTCCACTGTAATACAAAGCCCAATACAAAATACATGTACAATAGAAATATAAAGTAATACACAATATATAGACATTTTTTTAAAAGATAAAAAAATAAATTTAAAAAAGAACAATGAAGCATCAATTAACCAAATGCATGAATCAAAAATAAAGATGAACAGATTGTCTGCTAAACAGAGAGCATGAAGTCATGATGAGTGCGTATCTGAGCAGAGATGAGATGACAATGTTTGTGTGGAGAGCTCCTCATATTTCAGCCGCTGAGAGTCTTATTGCTTGAAAGCTGCACAGAGCGACAGTTTGGAAAGCTGAGGTTATGGCAGCCGTCCAGACTGATGTGACCTGCCTCAGCATCAGTTTATCTCACTGCAGCAGCTCCATTAGCTCTGCTTTCTTTCTCTTTCTGTTTTTTTTTTTTACTCTGACAGCACCGCAGCTGCAGAGGAAGATTTGTTTTTGAGCGGTGGTTGTTTCTGGGAAGAGTCAAATGTAGGCAGATAAAGATGGACTATAAATCTGAATTGCCAATAATCTCTGCAGGCGTGAAATTGGCTCATCGAATTGTTGACCACGTGCTGCAAATCAATACTTATTTTATTAGAGGTGAGAAGTACATTTACTCAAGTACTAAATATATTGAAGATGCAGCTTGTACAATAGTATAGGTCCAAATTTCAGACTGGCAATAATGACCTTTAGTTACATTTACACTGTAGTAATTATGGCCCAGGAAGTGACACAGTTCAGATTGTGTCAATATCAGGTGACTTGATAAAATGATTTTGCCTTACTAAGAGGAGGCAGGTTCGATAAAAGAGGACTTTGCTTCAGGAGCCCACTGTTTGCTTCCTGTTTCCAACCATGACTGTTACGTTCTCGAACTGGACATCTTTAAAAAGTCGTATCATTGCAGTTATTACTGTTGCCATGATGATACAGGTTACATAACTTTAAGAAAAGAAAGTATAAACGTTTCAAGTGACCATTTTAAACCCACAATCACACTATAAAACATCATCATTTGTAAGGGTTTGAGAAAGTATCATATTACAGTCATTACGGCTACTAAATGGCTTGAACATAACTAGAAGTCGTGGCTGCGTTCTTCATTTCACCATCCTGGAACCACAAAAAAGAAGAGTCTGGATAGTGATTTCAGACCGGGCAGTGACAGCTTTACCAGACGTCCTTCATTTGCAGACCAGAGCAGATTAAACTTTTGCTGCTGCACCGGCGGTTTGTCGTGCATATTTAGTCGGCAACACTTCTTTTTGCCAACTTGAAAGGACAGTTATCACTGGCACCCACTATAGTTAACCCTCCTGTTGTCCTCAGGTCAAGGAAGGACAGAAGGAAGGATAGGAGGAAGTAAGGAAAGGAGTAAGGAGGAAAACGGGAAGAAAGGAAGGAAGGAAGGAAGGAAAGGAAAGGAGTAAGGAGGAAAAGAGGAAGGAAGGAAGGAGAGAAGGAAGGAAGGAAAGGAGTACGGAGGAAAAGAGGAAGGAAGTAAGGAGAGAAGGAAGGGAGGAAGGAAAGGAGTAAGGAGGAAAAGAGGAAGGAAGGAAGGAGAGAAGGAAGGAAGGAAAGGAGTAAGGAGGAAAAGAGGAAGGAAGTAAGGAGAGAAGGAAGGAAGGAAAGGAGTAAGGAAGGAGGGAGGGAGTAAGGAAGGAAGGAAGGAAGGAGGAGGGAGCAAAGAAAGAGGGGAGGAGGCAAAGAAGGAAGGAAAATTAAAGAAAGAGGGAAGAAGGAACAGTGAAAAGAGACGGGGTCAATTTGACCCGGGAGGACGACACAAAGGTTAAATAAAAGTTTCCGAATTGTGCTTGAAAGGAGCAGTTTCCGAAAACTGCCAAATCTGGTAACAATGGCCAGGTCTGGTCATGACTTGTTGCTAGGCTATGATTCGACAGTCGTATGAATTAAGTGAAAGGTCAGTTCTGTTTTGGAGGGTTCAAATTCATAGAAGTACAACAACTGACTTGCAAGACAATGCACTGTAGTGTATCTGTACTGCATCAGTGTTCTGGGTTTTCTAAGGTCATTACTGTCCATAAAAGGAAGATTGGATTTCTCATGACTGTGGCGACGCATATCAACCTCTGTATCAGAATCACAAAGCAGAAAACATTAAACTGAACCCATCATTTATACCCTCAGCATCCTCTGCATCATCTGCCTCCAATCTAACAGGTCTGATCGATTATGAGTCACGTCCGTGCATGATGATTGGCTGCTGAGATTCATTATTTGGTTGAGTGAACCCCCCTGACGACCTGTAAGGTTGGAGGTATAAAAAAAATATGTAAAAAACACACATACAATGATCAGCAGCTGCAGGTTGACGGAAACCATACAGGGTCAAACCGAGCTCACGTAGTCCTTCGGTTTGTAAATGGTTTGTCAACAGACTGAACTGATGGATGAATTAGTTCTTCAAATCTACCCGTTTAATGCTCTGTTTGCTTTGGCGGTTTGCTATCGTCAACAATTTGGAGTCGTGAGTAGGGTTTCCTCTAAGGGTTTAGCTAAATTAAGGACACATTTGTCTTGTCTGTAACAACAATGCAACTCCCAGATCCGCCAATCTCAGTGCTTGTAATTGTATTAGTTTCAACTGCGGTTAAGAATACACACATGAAATTAAGAAGCTGTTGCTGCTGCTGCTGGGTTTTATTATTTGGTCTGATCCCAGCTGGTGTGTGCTGCCGTCTACATTGGCCTCATTGAAGTCTCAGAGGAACTGCTCCCATGAAGACTTGGCCTAAACTTAAAAGTCGAGATGGAATGAAAAACGCCTTTTTAAGCTTTCCAGATCGCATCCTTGGTCATATTGTGACTATTTAACAATATATCCCCGACCAAAAAATACCAACTATGTTTTCTTCCTCCTAAGATTCATCATGATGTGTCCACTTATCAATGTTCAAATCAAGTTCCTCCCGGCGTTATGTCCCGCCTGTCTACCTCGTTTAATTTGGAAATACGTCATGATAGAGAAGTTAAATACTCTTATAATACCTCTTTATTTGGGCTTTAACCAAAAACATAGCTTGTAACTGTCGACAAATGTCAATAAGACTTGGACATTTCTGCTATCACACTTAAAGGAACACTTTAATCCTTTATTTATCTTTTTTTTTAATGTCTTTTTGAAGTTATATACTACCAACAAACTATAGAATGGTGACAATGTGTCAAAACATATATTTGGTATTTTAGTACTTTAATTTTTTAATTTATTGCCTGACTTATACACTGATTCATAATTTGCAATGAGCTGATATCTGCCATTATCTTGTCTATCAACTGTAGTTCTTACTGGAAAAGTGACTACAAACAGTATATCTGTGATGTGTGTTGTAAGTAGCGAATCTTAACATGCTAACATGCTAACGTAAGATGGCAAACGTGGTAGCCTAAACATTACACCTGCTAAATGTCAACCATTTTGAGCATGTTAGCATGCTGACGTTAGCACCCTAAGTATAGCATTACAGATAATCTACAGCTAGTATAGAGATTATTATGGAAGTTTCACTGTCTACACATACTCAAAACTTGCTTAAAATGAATATGTAAAATGTTATGCAACAGAATTAAAAGCTGTTATAATTAATACTTTTCATAATAGTAATGCATGAGCCAACAGTGTGTAATGTGTTGTGGCTCGTAGTGATAAACCTACAGACTCTGCAGCTGTCCCCGTCTTTGAGGAGCTCTATAGCGAATTTAATTGTTTAGCTGTCTGGCTGCAACTTCACTGTTTAAATAGCATCATTGTCAGCTGCAGCAGACAACTGAGAGAAAGAGCTCTAAAAAGCCACTGAATACTACCTGCTCAGCACCAAAAAGCAAACAGACTCAGTTAGCTGCAGACTAATTGGTGAACATAGTGGATCATTTAGCAGCTGAAGAGCCAGATATTTCCCTCAGGAGTTGGCAGAGAGCAAAATCAGAGCTTAAAGAGAGTGAATATTTGAATTACACTTACCAAGTAGACAGACACACAACTCTAAATGAAACATTATGTTCTTTCATAACTGCTGGGTTGAAGTTTGCCAAAAAGTTCAACATGTCAACTTAACAGATGATGATATGTCAGTGTTGTGTTCACTACTTCTGCTGAATAGTAGTGTTTAAAAAACAGCTGTTACCGCAGATTTAAGTACAATTTAAAAAGCATTTTGGTTTCTCTTTATGAAATTGAACTGGATATTAATAATCAAACTGCAACTTTGACATGTTACCTGTTTACAATGCAGTAATTATATATAAACCTTGCATTATAAGTGCAACAATTACTACAACAATTAGTGCTGAATACATGGAGTATACAGTTAGTTTGCAATATGGAATTTGGAGACAGCATTAGACTGCATACTGGCAGCTTTGAGTGTATTTATTTTGTCATTTTTCCAGTGTGAACGCATTTAAGACTTCAATTCCAGTTAGACGCCTTTGCAATATAGTCCTGGAGGAAAGCCTAAGAAACATAACCACTTTTTATTGCCTGCCAGACTTAAAGTGGTTTTCCGTCAGTTTCTCCTGTATTTCTCCCTGCACTTCTCTCTTTTTTGATCAGTTTCCTCCGTCATTCACCTTTTTCCATCCAGAGATCAATCCCTCCCTCTTTCTCTCTCTCTTCCTTCCCTCTCACCCCCTCCCATCACATTTTCACTCCCCTGTGCCTCATTTCTCCCCTTTCCCTCTGCTCACTCGTTGCAGTGATGTGCTGGCCGCTTGGACTCCACTTCTCCTCCTCCTCCTCCTCCTCCACATCTCCACAGCGGGTGTCCAGCGGCGATGACGGGGACTCTGTAGGAGACGCTGGAGGAACGACAGAGCAGAGAAGTCGCTGAGACTCAGGTGGAGGGTCGCTGTTAAAACTGGATGTCAAGGTAGGACAAAAGACAGTGAGACTGACCATACAAGGGTAGAACAAAGCCAAAGAAAACACTTTCCGTTCACTATTTATGCACGCATGTCTAAACTGTTCTGCTGTAAGAGGATGAAATGTTTCTGTTCCTTGTGCAATCAGCACTGTTATACATCATTGACTTCAAGCAATGATGGAGCAAGGTACAGTCCTATTATAAAAGTTATTTAGGGAAGCAGGGAGAAAGTCTGGATTGTATCACTTCCAATTGTTTCATAATTGACACTGTGTTGAACTCAGTTTTTTGTATTAATAGAATTTACTTGCGTTTCCGTGTTATTTCACCCCCCTGAATCTCCCAAGAAAGAGACATTTGTCATCATATCAGGCTGCAAATTTCTAATGCCAAGATGCACTTCTGGATCATGTCTTCCTAACAACGCTGACCACATGTCAGGATTTTGGCATCATGGATGACACTAACAGTAACAGTAAAACTCTTTAAAGTCAAATTCCAGTCTTGCCTGTCGTCCATCGATTTTTTTTGTTTTGCTCCAGACTGACCGTTGCGAAACCTCTTCTCAAGGATCCAACATGAAGTCTGAAGTGGCTCTCACTTTCCTCAGAAACAGCAGAATGCACTCTCTTTGCAATGATGTGAAACAGTGATATGTCTGCTGTACAGTAATGCTGGCAGCAGCCTTTATCTGGCAGTGTTGTTGTTTCAGGTGCACAGTGTCTTGATGAATAATTAAAAGGATTCAGAGAGTTCAGCTCAGCTTCCTGGGCACTGAACCCCCTGCAGAGTCGCGTCGTATAGCCTCCAGCTACATCTCAAACCCTGGGAAGACTGGCCAAAACCGAGTCTTAATGAGAAACATGCCTCGACTGGCCTCTGATCTCCAGACTGTCCGTTCAGCTGTCCTGTGAAGACGATGTTTTTTAAGGGGGGGATTCTTTTGTTTGCTGACCCTTTATTGGAGCGGCGTCATGTTCTGTTACATCATTATTTTTCATTTAGCTGCAGTGTGTAAGAATCCTGCAGCTGTTAATAAAACACCTCTGAAGTGAGAAGAACTTCATTACCGTCGCCAGAATGTGCAGCACCCGGGGGACAGAGGAAAGGCAATCTCTGGACGGTTAAGTGTAATGAAGAGCAAGCAGAAAAAGACGCAGAACTCTCCAGGTTCCATTTGCAGCCTTCGGGATTAAGAGGATGTCTGTTGGTGTAAAAGAAGAGGCTGCAGGGATATTGATTGGTCAGTGTAATTACTGGTCCCTTGTGTCATGTTTTGCTTCCAGCCTCACTATGTTGTTCTCATTCATTACAATCATGTTTCTCACTGTTGGTCCTGAGAGCATGATGAAACACATCAGGAGTCTTTGCAGATGAGATGCAAGAAATAATTCACTTGCAGGCCTTTAGACGTCAAATGACCTTGTTTCTTGAGTCCATTTATGCAGTATTGGTGCTAAATGGTGTTAAATTTTAGTTTGTTTGAACTGCTCTTTATTGTAATTGATTGATTGATTGATTGATTGATTGATTGATTGGTTGGTTGGTTATTTTGAACATATTTGTGTTTTGGACTGTGTGTAGAAAAAAAACAACTTGAAAATTAGGTTTTTTGACATATATAGATCCAACAGTTGATTGACTAATTGACAAAATAATCAGAAGATGAATCTATAATCAAGATAATATATATACAGCCCCGGTTAGCTGCTTTTATCACATTTTAAAGCTTTTTTTTTATTCCTTAAACCTGTTTTTAACCAGGAAGTCTTTTGAGATACATTATCTCTTTTACAAAGTAGACTTGGCTAAAATGGCAATGAGAAATAGGGGTCACAAAATTACATAAAAAGACATAATTTACAACAATCACATCCAACACAACAAACTAGCATGTGAGAATTATGAGAATTTGCCATTTAAAACAATGAATTGCTCATCAAAACTCTTGTTGTCTTTGAATGCCAGATGAAGGTTATATTGTACATTAAATTTTCCAAGCCCAAGTTATAATATTAAAATGCCTGTCTAGTACAGACTGTAGGTAAACTAAAGATGATCTGGTCTGATAGCTGCTGGAGTCAAACTCGAATCAAACCTACAAAGAAGTCAATCTGATGCCCACAAATTTAGAATGTCACTATAACCTAATAAAAATAAGGACTGAACAAGACGTTTTCTTTTGAGGCAAACACTTTTTAAAACTATAATAAAAACCCTAGCTTGAGTTTCAGTTTCTTTGCACGGTTGTCGGTGTGAGTTTGGAAATATCAACTGTCAAACAGTCCTTTATCCAAGACTTTTGTTTGGAGAGACTGTTCCTAATTCAATTCTGTCTGAAGTTTTAAGATGTGGTCTGCTAAATTTAGTTGGTTGTAACTTTACAATATTATGTAATTTTCAACACTTCACAACCTGAGTATGAACAGACATTGCAGAAAGAAAGCAGAAAGAAACAGGTGTGCTCTTCTCAGAGGTCAAACACTGTGTAGGGTTGAATGTATATCGGCACGCTCAATGCATGTCCCATAGGAACTAAACTCCTATTAATACTGAATAGGACATCCTATCTCAGCACATGGGATACTCTTACATAACAAAGAGTGAAATATGAGAATGTTTTTATTGATAAACAAAGCAACTGGCTTGTATTCGAGTGAAAAAAAAACAGCAATGTGGATTCTGCAAACTCTTAGCTCACATTTCTTTCAAAGCATTAAGACATGTTATTTAATTTATGGCCTCGATTTGAGTCTTGGTGCCAAAATACTGCAAGCATGTAGTATGATTAAGACTTCTTATCATAACATGAATCACAGATGAGGCTATAGAAATGAAAAATGCAGTAAATTCAGAGACAGGACGGACATAAGATAGTGATATGTTACACTATTAATACAGTTTGAAGACATTTAGTCAGATTACAACACTTCAGCTTTCTGGCAGGCTTCGCTTTACTCAAAAATTAGATGCAAGTTAATTCTTGGCATCGGAAACAGCAGCTGACAAATCTCACCAAGGTCAAGCTGTGCTGGAGCTTTTGATCATATCGCGTAATCTTCAAAAGATGAGTTTTACCAGTTGTCGAGGAATTATAGACGTTTCCAAGATCAAGAATGAACTTTAAATCTCTACTTCTAAGCCACAGTGGATGATGAGGATAAGAGGTCCCTTAAAATGCTGAGAAAATGGAAATTTGAATATCTACAAATCCATTAACACTGAACAAACTGAACCTGCTGGTGATGTATGATGTGAAATACGGTAAGCTCCCGTAAACAGATCATGTGGGATTAATTTGTCAGATACAATTTTTCTTCTTAGTAAAGAAAAAAAACACTTTTTCTAAAACATTTTTTTGCATTTAGAATGAAATGTAAAAAATGTGGCTGTGCAATAATGAGTGGAAAAAGTGATTCCTGAAGAAAAGAGCTGGCAAGTTGCTGACTGCTGAAAGCTGTAAAAGTATCGTATAGGAAGGAAGGAAGGATGGATGGATGGATAGACAGATAGATAGATAGATAGATAGATCACGGGAAGAAAGGAAACAGTAAAAAATAAATGAAGAAAGGAAGAAGGACAAAAAAAGAACAAATGAGAGGAGGAAGAAGAAGAAATGAGTGGATGAAGAAGGAAAGAAACACCCTCATTGGGGCTGGTATTTTAATTTTTACCTTGTTACCTCTTGGGGCTAAATATCACAGAAGAAATATTTAAAATGAGAAAAATCTGCAGTTGAATATGCTTCATTTTAAAGTGTGAACCACTGAAGCTGAAGACATTTCAGACCTTTTACCAGGTAACTGAACATGCAAAGACCTTGAAATACCTTAGAGTGATTGACGTCAATTAAGGAGCTGTGAATCAAATGAGGTCGTATCCGGTGACTCCACGCTCAACATCTGTCACGAGATGACCGCAATACACCACTTCTCCTGACCTCACTTTACTTCTGCGTCATTCACTTAAAAAAAAAAAAGAATCCACATCTGAGGAAAAATACCCACCTCTCCCCTTTCTGCACAACGATATCCTGGATTACATCATTGATCTTGATTGGTTCGATCCATGCACGTCTGCCCAGTTTATAGTGCTGAGGTGATATTTGATGCTCAATTTTATGATCACATTCCTGCTTCAGACCATAAAATGTGCCAGTCAGATGATGCACATGCAGGGATTTGGCACATAAATAGCGTTTACGATGGTGGTAATTAAATATGACCAACTGTTAGGAGTAGAGATTGCCACTCTCACATCATGAGTTTCACCGATTGGGTTATTGTGGCTCCATGATGATGTTTACGTTGGTTGAGCACCCACAAATGGTTTGTCACTGAGAGCTTGAGAGATAACACAGTCCAAATATGGCTTCATGGATGAGTTAAGTAAATGAGGAGAGCAGGCAGAGGAGAGACAGACGGTGAAAAACAGGATGGATGGCACCATAGGTGAAAAGGTGCGATGGGGAGACAGGATGATAATGACTCAGAGGAGGGTGGGGGTGACGGGGTCATCGCTGTCAGCCCATCTGTTGTTGTCGACCTGCAGTTTAATTGACTGAGTCCAAACTCTGGGGGTGGGGTTTTTTTGTTGGTTTTCGACAGTTTACTTTTGAAAAACAGCTCAGCAATGCAAACACCATTTACACGACATCACCCCGAGTAAAATGAAAGATGCTTCAACGTAAAGCAGCTCATCGTCTGCATATAATCATTTGCGGAAACTTGATGGCAGCATATCAGTCTGACATTATAGAGAGCCGAAGTCACATCGTTACGTCCAGTTAGCCTCTGTTCTTCTACCTTCTGTAACTCAACTTTCATTAGTCTTTCTGAAAAAAATGAAGCATGTTCCTAGAGTTTATTTTTCATATTTTCAGGCAGAAATTAAAAACTACAGTCGTCATTATAATAACTTAAATTTGTTTTTGCATCTTTCTAGTTGAAATTTGTGCTGTGCAACGACTTGCTCCTGTCTTTCCTGGAATATGACATTCATCAAAGGCCACTGATTAAAGATCAGTGTTAGATTGCTTTTCGTAAAACTTTTTCTTTTTTTAAGATTTATTTTTTAGGGCATTTTCGCCTTTATCTGGCAGTAGATGGCAGAGAGGCCGACAGTAAACAGGGAGAGAGAGACAGAGAGGGGAATGACTTACAGCAAAGATCCCTTACTAGAATCAAACTAGGGGTGCTGCCATTATGTTGCATGCACAATAACAACTCCATTAAACACTCATCTTTGTCTAAACAGATGAAGCAAGCCACATGACAAACAATTGGGAAATGTTCTGTTCCGAGGCTGCATTTTTACCTATTAGCATAGAGATGTCAAAGGGCTTTTTAATAAGGCGTTCCTAATTGTGGAGTGGAATTAACTGTGGCTCCCATAATATATAAAATATATAAAATCACCATTTTGAAGACCTGATGCATCTCAGATTTCAGAGAAGTCCTCACTTTATGGAGCTGCAAACACGCCTAAATAAATCTTATTAGTCTCAGTTTCAGTTGAGAGATTGGGTGTTTTTGTTTGTCCTTCTTGATAAGACTTGTGTGTGAGGGCATTCAAAATTTAAAGCTATTTACTTTAAACACAATATTGTCATTTCAAGCCAACATGCTCATGTAAATCAATTTTAGTATTACAGATGTCCTTGTTGAGGTCTTGCAGACCAAACTGTAGCATTGCAACAACTTGCAGTAGTTGTAATTTACGAGCAGTTTTCTACTCTCAAAACATTTAAACATAAGTCTGGCATTGTTGTATATTTTTATTGCTGTCCTCAAATCTCATGAAAACATCAAAACCACTAAACGTTTTCCAACAATGATGTCACTCAGCCCAATATTTGTTCCATTAGAATAGGTCACAGCTATATAGTTTCATATTTAAAGTAGACTCTCTAATTACCTAAAACAACTGGGCACTGTAGTTGTCAGCAAACATTACTCAAACTGAAGTCAACTGCGCATTTTTAGGGACTATTTTAAGCTGAAAATTGATACACACTTGGTGCGTCACTGAGTATTTCCACTTTCTTGCCTTTTCCTTTCATGAAAGTGAAAGAATATGTCACCAAGTGCAGCAGAGCGGCTCATTGATGTGTTTTAAATAGTCCACAAACTGTCTTCCTTTTGTTTCTTGCTGTCTTATTTAAAACACTGCCTGCGAGGCCTGAAAACATTTATCTGTCTGTGCCTTATTCCGTAGGGGAAGCGCCAAGGTCATGATCGAGTGGCCCAATGTGACCGTGGCCGGCCACCAGGAGCTGGGCCTGAAACCTGAGGAGCTGCAGAGGTCCAAATGTGTCCTGGGCTTCATTCCCGTCATCTACTACAGTATTCTGCTCTGTGTGGGAGTGCCAGGTACACTGATGGCATGATATATATCTCACATACATCTAGTGGTATCTTAATACTCAAAGCATTAAAAATACATTTCAAGAATTCAACAATAATGTGTCCAAACCAGATAGGTCATATAAAAGCATGAGTGAAATATATATTTTGGTCATTTAAATAAATGTTTTACCCTTTAAAATCAGAGACTACATAATTTCATTTGTTGCATTTGTGCTGAACCACAGTCAATGTGTAAACTGAGCACTTTTCTCTGCACTGATATATATTTATAACAAGAGTAGAAAACTGCACAAGACAAAAGAAATCAATACACAAGTGAGTTAGAGGTGCTGAAATGAACCAGTGAGGTAATACACTGATGTAGCACATGACCGGCACTGCAGGCTGGCAATTTACAATAATCTAATCATCTAATAATCGGTTTGTTTGGTTTTATGGCCTATTTATCTATCCCTCGATCATCCTGCCAGCAAACTATCGTTGGATCTCTCTGCATTAAAATTTAATTCCTCAATAATTCAGAGAGAGTGGAAATACCTGTCACAGTGATGGACAGCAATAACGCCAGCATTGTTCTTATGTGTATGCTTCAGCTACAAGTTGATGGCTGTGATTTGGTATTGATCCAACAGGGATTAAGACAATGTAGTGCTCAAAACAATTGGACAGATCATTGGAGTGTTCAAATAATGTCTGAGTTGTATCAAGTAATTGGCCTCAAAGGGAAATAAATACAAAGGCCAGAGGTCAAAAGTCAACAGCTGTATGCTTGAAGGGGTCTAGTGATGTTATACAACAAACTGCTGTGGAAATGTCCTGCTGTCGACCAGATGTTTGAAAAAAGAAAGATACTGTAAATAGTACAGAGCGGATACTGTATTCGATGTGCTGCAGGGACATAAATAAGATCAGTGGACAAATTATTTTAATCTGCTATCAATTGTTTTGAGTATGATTATGCTATATAAATAATATAATATATAAATATAAGATTGGCAGACTAGCTGTGGGCTAACTGCCATTTTAACTTCTGACATTCAACATAGGAATTGGTGTAATTAAGTTACTGTTAAGGCGCTGTTAAATATTTGAACGTATTAAATGGTAGATTAATTTTGTTAATTTATGATAGATTGTTTACAATATTACACATAAATGTTGCCATATACTGTACTAGAATTAGCTTAAAGCTCTTCTTCGGCAGTCCCTTTGTAGGTCACAGTTAAAACATACAATGTGAAACAATTTTAAAAAGAGGACAGGATACATAAAACGAAACTACTGTACATACACTCTTTAAATTATTATAGAGTGTATTAGTGTATTGTAGAACTGATTGTCTAAAGGCAGAATGCAGGATCAGCTCATAAGGAAATAAAATGGACGTATTGCATAACATATCAATCTGTTACACAGTTTGTTGATGTTTGTTTGACTGTTTCTGTGGAGACTGCTTTAAATCATAAGTAGCAGCTAATATGATCTAATTTTCCACTTTGTTCTCTTTGTCTCTATCAGTAAACATCCTCACAGCAGTGGCCTTGTCCAGATTGGCATCCCGAACTAAGAGAACTCTGTACTACTACCTTTTAGCCGTGACAGGCTCAGATATTCTCTCCCAGCTCTTCATCATCTTTGTCGGCTTCCTGCTGGAGACGGCGGTTTTTCACCGTGACGTCCCCTTGCTCCTGCTGCATTTTGTCAGTGCTGCCGAGTTTGCCGCCAACCACGCCTCCATCTGGTCCACCGTGCCCCTCACCATCGACCGCTACGTGGCATTGTGCCACCCCCTCCTGCACCGACAGATAAGCTACCCGGCCCGAGCCAGGAAGATCATCGCCACAGTCCTAATGTTATCGCTTGCATCAGGCGTGCCTTTCTTCTGGTGGTCAGACATGTGGCGGAACAGTCACCCACCCACGGCGCTGGACACTGTCCTCATTTGGACGCATGTGACTATAATCTACTTCCTGCCCTGCAGCATCTTCTTAGTGTTGAACTCTTTGATAATCTACACGTTGAGGGTGGGGCAGAAGCAGCAGCGTTGCAAAGAAGAACACGAGGCGAAGTCGACACCTCCGCGGCGGCTCGGAAAAACCACGGCTATGCTTCTTGCCATCACCTCTGTGTTCTCTGTGCTGTGGGCTCCCAGGACTGTCGTGGTCATCTACCACCTGTATGTGTCCTCAGTTCACCGAGACTGGCGTGTCCACCTGGCCTACGACCTGTCCAACATGCTGGCCATGCTCAACACAGCTGTGAACTTCTTCCTCTACTGCTTCGTCAGTAAGCCTTTCCGCAACGCCGTGCGGGACGTTGTGCTGCTCAGAGGTGGCCCGCTGTATCCTCGTCGTGCTATGCCACAACAGCAGGCCCCCACCAATGCCTCCATCTCTTCCCTGTACAGTGGGAACATTAAGCGCTCACAGCGGGACTCCACCCCCTTGTCACCACGCAGGGCCAGGAAGCCCTCGTGACCCCATGCCCCCTCCTCTTAATCTAAAACACCCATCATCCCACGGTCCCTGAGCACTTCTGACCTTGGAGACGCACTCTGTGTTCCAGCTTCATTCATGGACAGCAGCCAGTCAGCCCTGGGGCCTTCTCAAAGGGCCTAAAATGAACTCAACCGAGTCACAAGAAGTAGTTTTTGTATTTGAACATGTCACTGGGTGTTGTTTCTCCATGTAAATCAGATAAGATGACAGCATATTTATTTTTCTTGAGAGGAATTTGACAAAATTAATGTAGGTTTTTAGCATTTTTTTTCTTTTCCATACATGGTAGTAATGTGATAGAATATGTTTTTATATTGTTCAAGGGAAAGAAGAGAAGAATAACAGTTTGTTTTCTCCTCAGTCCAGTAGTTAGATCTGTGGTTAGTACAAAGGAGAGGAAAAAGTGAGGGAGCTAAACTCATTTTTTGCATGCTGCTAGATGTAATTCATTCATCTTCACAATCCCATTTTCATCATCTTAAGAAGTAGTCAGTTTGCTTCAATCAGTTTAATTGACTCTGATGTGATACTCACTCTGGAAGCACCGCAGAGGGAGTTTTAATTTGAACTGACTGCTATCTCCTGCAGTTGTGTAAGGATGCTGAATGCCGAAAAGACAATCCGCCCCGCTGAGCACAGCCACTCGAGCAAAGAAATCGCACTCTGTCTCTGCAGCGCGCTCCCAGGCACAAAAACCACAGCTGCTAAGGCGAGTGTTTATTTTTCATGAAATGCAACTCGATGGAGCCTTAAATGAAAGCTTGCTGTTTAAGCGGTGGGAGTGAAGACCCTGCTCTTCAAACAGCCTCTCTGCTACATCACCAACATGGCCTCAGCTCTGGCTAAACAAACTACGGATTAGCCTGATGGTCTGCACAAACACGCACAGAAACTCACAAGAAGGTACACTCTCTCATGCATGCATAAACATGTGCGCACACTCACACATCAGCTAGTACATTTCCATTCGCTGCAACAATAATTTTCATATGACATCATTGTAATTTGATGAAAAATGAACTGTATAGGTTGTTGTAGGTGTACTTGTAGTGAAAAATTAGACGTCTGAACTTAAACTTCTAACTGGTAATTTGCATATATGATTTATTTAACAAGATCTGAATGAGCCATCTGTCGTTGACATGTATTTTTTGTAGACGCCAGCCCCCCCCCCAATGTTGTCAATTAGATATTTCATGTTGCACTGTGTTGTGTAATGCAGCTTTTCTAACGTTGCCGAAGTAGATATTGAAGAATGGCATGTTTCTGTAGTCCGATAAGTGGTTTGACATTAAAGCTTCAGCCATCTGAGCACAATTACAACAAAGCAAAAAAAGAAAAAGGAAATGAAAACAGCAACAAGAAAAACAACAGCTAAACCAACTACAAAAAAGATGAGAGATGCTGAACACCGTTAAAACAAAGTCAGCAATTAGTCAAGACTTCAAGGGCTATGTTGGCAAAACAAAAATTATTTTTTTTTGTTTTCATGTCAAGCTTCGAATTTAAATCAGTCTGGTCTTTACCTAAACATTTGATCCCTTCAAACTCATATTGATCATAATAGATGATGTTATTTTACTTTTCCACACAGTTGTTAACAGACATTTATTTTACAGTAACGAGTCTGTAATTAATAGAAAATTGTAGGAATTGTGAAGGTTTGGGCTAGTTAGTTTTGTTTCAGAAACAGCTCAAAGATTAATAACAGCATTGTTTTCAGTCTGCGGAGAGTAGTTCTGTGTAAGGTAGATGCCACGGAGCGTGAGGGAATGTTGTTTGTTCACAAAGTATTGCTAGCTTCTTGGGATACATATTACAACCTCTTGACTTTGTGCTTAAGTTGTTTATAATTTAGTGCAAAGTAAAAGATTGTGATATTTAGCACAAGAAGCCAGAAAAGCACTTAAAACTCTTCACAATGAAGGAACATGTTTGTGGACAGCAATGGAGGTTTACCATACAGATAAATAATACTTGTTTGTAGTTCAGTTCATTGTTGGTTAGGATGTGCACATGAGATTTGTTGACAATAAGAAAAATACAGCAAATCGCCAGCTTTATCTTTCAAATCTGAGAGAGGTAGCTTGCGTGGAAAAACCAGAGCTTTTTAGCGTATTTTAACTCATCATTTTAGGGCATTTTTACTGCATAGTTTATTCACAGCTTGGCATTTCAACTGCTTTCAGCAAACAAGCTATGATAAACCCACCATTAGCTACCCAGCACCAAACAACAGACAAGTTTGCCAATAGCTGGTGAAAAAGGAAAAACACCTTAAAACCCAATTATTTTTTTCTCAGGAGTTGATGGAGACCAAACCAGAGCTAAATGGAGAGTGAATATTGGATGTTTCTATTAATGTTAGCCATAACATCTTAGCTGTTTGTCCATTAGTTTGTTTTTTGTTATTAGTTTTTCCTCTTAGAAGCTGAAAAAAAGACAAAAATGCAGCTTTAATGTTTTTAAGAAAAAAATCCTTAGGACTTAAAAGCTTTCGGACATATGCAGTCGATGAAATCTCCCTATATCATCACAAACATTTTTTAATGCTACACTCAACAATGCAGTCTTAAGTGCAGTATATATATACATCTACCTCTCAAAGTGTAGATACTTCCTCCATTTACTCTATTGACCACCCATTCTGGTTTAAAGTTTCCAGTGCGAGCCACCTGCCTGTTCTCATCCCTCCTCAGTCCTCATTATGTTTACTGTAACAGTAAGAAACACAGTGTGAGCTCCCCTGTGTGTCGCCGTGTCGATCTGCTCGTGTCGCCCTGTGGTCATCACACACTGAGTTCTGAGAGTTCGTAAGCAGATGTAGATACGAGCCGCTTCTTTGAAGATATCGCCTGCTGTCTAACAAGATCGGGGGGGTGTGAGAAAGCATATAGTGACAGCGACCTTACCCTGTTGAGGGCGGCAGGGGTCATGGAGATGACTGAATAAACATTTAAGACAATATTACAGTGTGAAGATGTGAGAGCAGGCTTTCATTAAACTTTAATGGAACTACAGCACTGCTTCTGATGGTCCTCATTATGGAGGGGAGGGGTGAGGACATTAAAGAGCAGGTAAACCCCAGTAGTCACACGTCCCCTGTATACCTGCCACCTGTTCTTTGTGCCTGTTCAAACACCTGGTTATGTCCCTGACTCTGCTCCTATTCAGCACTGCCTGCTGCTCAGCAGGTGTCACAAGGCTTTAGATGAAAAGACAAAGCACCACGGAGAGTGACAAGTGTATTATATCAGATGCAGGAAGCTCACACTGACAGGAAGTTCACTCAGTCTGCTTAAAAACATCCTGGAATTTGCCCTCTCTTGGCAAAGGACTAAGTGGTGTGATATTATTGTACCTTTGCCTCGAAAAACTGGACAGACACTGTACATTTTAATCATCTTATACATGTTTTAATGGGCCTTTTCTGCACAGTTTAAGTGTAGGACTTCTCTACCCAGTGTTACATCTCAATGGCCCAGTCAACTAAAGAGAAAAAAGGAAGGGACCTGCACATGGCTGGAAAGATGTCGAAAATATGGTCTTTCTGTTTTGTAGCAAGGTTCTGTTTTATTTCCATCGCAGCACAATCTAAGTCAAGGATACAGTCATAGTTAAAACCGGTAAATACCGTTCCAGTAATATCAAATCAAGCTTACTGCAGTTTATAAACTATGTTGGAAATCAGGCTGAACAACAGCTCCAATTGCAGCCAACTAAAGTTTCTGACCTGCCTAAATTCCATCTGATTGTCTGACAGCCAACTCCTCAAGCCTTTGAGGAATTAATCAAGCCTTGTGACCCACTTAAAAACTAAACATCAACAACAAATGTAGCAACAATTCAGCTTGACTCTAAATTTAGACAATCTCTGGATTAAAATCAGGCTTAATCTGTACAGCGTCTGCCTGGTTTTAGGGTTTCGTAAGCATCTGATTTCAACATTGGAGACAGTGGTCTGCACCCTGTCTCAAGTCAAACTTGTTTTCTTTGGTCAGACAGTAAAAAAAAAATCCTTTGCCGTTAGTTAAATGTAAAGTCAGAAAGTATTTAGTTTCATTGCTCAAGTGAGTTTGATGGAATGTGATGAACTTTTAAAAGGCATGTCCTCCCGCATGTTGGCCTGTTGTTGTTGAAGTGGCTTCGTGTGCATTGTTTACATTATTTCTCAACTTTCTTTGGCACAAGTTTGAAATTGTCATGCAGAATGATCCCTGTCTGTAAGCACTGAGAAGAGTTTTATAAAGAGCGGAAATAAATGTTTAACACAGGATTTGTACTGTTTCTTTTACACTGTGTCAGCACAGAGAACCACAGACACAGAGATAATGTATCAAATAAGTGTATTTCAATATACACAACACCTCCAAATGTACTCAAATATATTTTCAGATTCATATTATAAATTGTTTCTGCTCGTCAGTGAACTTTATCTGCCTAGTGCAGACGTATAATTTCATATAATTAGAGGTGGAATAAGGTCTGAATCTTCCAAATATATTTCTAAAGCCTAAGATAGATAAAACTGATATATTTAATATAAAAGTTACAGACTATTTATTTATAGCCTCTATCAGTTACACAGTAGATAATGGGAAGGTCAGACAGTAATGAATTTGTCCTTGCAGAGTTACAGACTGATGCTCCATTACAGATTGCTCCTCTCTAATGTCTCTCTGGGGTTTTGTACAAGGAAACAGTGAATCGTTCAATACAAAAGCGGCCATAAAGACCTCCACAAAGGACATAATTTGGGATGAGCTCAGGAATGAGACTCGGAGGTGGAGGTCAGACACGGACAAGTAACAGCAGACGATCCTATCTATATCTAGAAACACACATTTCAGAGTTAATTGCTAATCTGAAGGCCAAAAGGAGCCAGATGGATGGAGAGAAATTCAACCTGTTGGGTTCACAGGCCAGGTGGAGAGCTTAATTACAGAGAATGGAGAGGTAAAAGCATGACTTCCCATCAGTGAGAGCCAGATGGAGGAGCTGCATAGAGAGAATGAGAGTGCCTGTAAAGAGCAGACGGTGACCGCACTAAAGGAAATGAAGCAGGAAAAATCAGCTCTTGAGCAACAAGTGCGAATGAGAGTGAAGCTGAAAGCTCATTTAAGGGTAATAGCAGACTCAGATCCCGCTAGCTTCCTCCATCCCAGACTCTGCTGGACCGCAGATTGAAGGAGGAGCAGCAAGTGCTCCGTATAATGTGGGAACTGTTGGGAAATCATTTCGGGTGACCAACTCAGGAAGCTGGATTAAAGAATGCCAAGAGTGTGCCAAGCTAATTAGAGACAGATCATGGCTTGTTTAACACTATTTTGTTTTCTACAAGATTCCCTATGTGTTATTATATAGTTTATTTGTCTTCAGTATTGTTTTACAATGAAGGAAATAGTAAAAAATAAATAAAAAGGCAGAAGTGGTTCAATATTTCACCAGCTGTTGGTCCAGACTAGTTTTCCATACCAATTACTGCTTTGTTTTATTGATAGATAAACACTATTCTAACAGGAGGGCAACATTATGAAAGAGGGGTACAGACTAGACACAACACTGGACCTCATGTAGACCACTCACTATACATTCTTTACCATCATGTAAAGGCGTTTTCTTACCCCATTTTACTGTTTAACTCAAATTGTGAACACATTATCTAACCCTAACCAAGTAGTGTGTTTCATGCCGCAGCCTAACCATTTCAATCCAAACCATGGGAAGGATTGATGTATCACCTGCAAGCAAAAAATATTTGCTAAATAATATAATTTAATCACCTAATCTTGCACAATCAATACTTATGTGCATGCATATTAATCATTATTGACATGAATGATACACACACATACACACATTTGAATTAACTTACATATATGATATAAAAGTCACACAACTGATTGAATATCATATATCTTCTATTATGATTCATATTTTATTAAATGGTAAATTACATTAAGCAAGTGATGAAGAAAGCTAACATTTCAAAAATAGATTAGGAGAATGTATTACTTATATTCTATATACAGAATAACATTTGTCCTCTGCTGCCACCCTCATGTGGTTTATGCTCCCTGACCTGCTGCTGGATTTACCTCACATCACCACCAGATGTCACTAGATACCACTTATATTCCATTCAAGTGGTTAAATGTTCAATTATTCTTTGATAAAGTCAGTTCATTTGGAAGAAAAGTGCACAACTAATACATAATATTAATTTAAACTAGTTGCCACACATTTGACACTGGGGGTTGTAAAGTAGGAGAACATGGTTTGGTGGAGGAGCAGTTTTATGAGAGTTTGTGTGGAAAATATAGCGTGGAGGTGTGTGTGCATGTGTGCATGTTTTTCTATCTTTACGAGCCCCAATTTCAGGTGAAAAGCAGTGTTGTGAGGACATTTCTGTGTGGTGGGGACATTTTGGTCGGTCCTCACAACCTCAAACAACAATTTGAGGTACAACAAAGGTAGGGGGCGAGGGAATGCAGGGTCCTCATAAGGATATAAAGACAAAGTTGTGTGTGTGAGTGAGTCGGAGAGAGAGAGCGACAGAGAGAGAGAGAGAGCGAGAGAGAGAGATTGTCACAGCAGTCACATCGTTTGGGGGAAACCCTGTAAAGCGTCTGTAAAGTTTTATTTTCGGGCGAGCTGAGCTGGTTTTAGTCTGATGAGGTTTTTCTCTCAGACTTGGCGAAGAATAGAAACTTTTTCTTAGACTATAAAGGATTTTTTTAAATCCTCACCGCCGTTTGGAGCAGGTGAAGACGCGTTTCAGAGATCAACAACCAGCAGAGGTGAAGTCTGCATCTGACAACATCCAGGTACTTTAACACTTCAGACTTAACCTCAGTGTATTCACAGTAAACCTAACCATGTTTTAAATCGTTTTATTTGTGATATGCTCTTCTGCGTGTTTGGAGATAACAATTATTACAATCTAATATATTAGTAGTGATTGATTTTATTAGAAATATAGGAAAATATACCAAACGTTCTTCTGTTTTTGTAGATTTTTAAAGGTGTAGTCTGATCAAATTGGCTTTTCTTCGAGGTATTTAATACTTTGTGTCTTTGGTAGAGCTATGCAGGTTAAAGTGTGCATGGTTGATGGTGATGTAGCCCATAATGTTTAAGCTCCCTGAACACACCCTGAAGTAAACAGTTTTTCATGGTTCAGATGCATCAAACTGTATGTATTTTGAAAAGATAATAATAGATAACAGACAATATACAGATGTAATGCTATTATTATTAACATTATTGAGTTTTCTTATGCCTTTGAGTGATATATATATATATATATAAGTTATATAAAATGTAGTTGTTGTCTGCATAAAATACTTCATTTTGATCTTATTTTAAATGATCTCATAGGCTAATGTGCACATAATAATGAGGAATAAATAAAGTTGTATTTTTTGCTCCTACCTTTTGTGCAATAGGCAGAAGTAACTGGCCGTAAGTTTACATGCAAATAAACTTAGGAAAACGTTACATTAGTGAGTCTTGAAAACACATTATGACGCAAAATGATAAAGAAATAAAGCAGGATCTACCTTAAAGCTCTAATCACATCAGCTGATATTTTTACTTTTATGGTACATATTACAAAAAGCATTTTTATGAAATAAGCACAAACCAGTTGAAATACAGTAAGACCATCCAGTTGTTCACTCGTTCAAACTTAGCCTTGTTGTCAATGGTTGCAAGTGGAGATTTATGCATCACTAAATAAAATCAAATGATCATTTTCTGTTTTCTGAATATCATCAGTAAGTTACAACCCAATCTGTATCTTACAGACTTGTACCTGTATGTTCATAGTCCTGAAAGAGTGTTTAATAGATACATTGAAAAGATTATGAGTGAATCTCTTTTTTTGGCTTTGTTTTGTTCTCCCAAGGTAGTGGGGACATAGACGAGGAATGTGTCAAATGAAGAAGAATTTAGAACCAGTTTTGTTGTTATTTTATTGATTTGTTGGATTTTGATGGAGTTTCTACCTTGAGCGTTCAGAAATTGCAGTCATGCTTTAAAACAGTTGATCCTTGAGCTCTCCATGGTGAAGGTGAACATTATCTTGAGTCTAATAGTATGGCCATTTACTCAAATACAGTGTTTGATTTCCATTTCCATTTGATGCTACTTTATGCTTCCACTCCACTACATTTAAGAGGGAAATATTGTACTTTCTACTTCTTTACATTTATTTGACAGCTTTAGTTACCTTTCAGATGAAGATTTAACACAATGGATAATATAACAAGCTTTTAAAATACAACACATTGTTAAAGATGAAACCAGTGGTTTCAACCTTTTATGCTCATCTTACAAAAAGCAGTGTGTAGTCAGGCTCACATTTCAGATGACTATCAGTTGTTAACAGCTCCACTAAATAGTGATTTTTCCCTCTAACCTTCTCACATGGTTTCATTTCAATAAATGTTCAAATGATCCAAAAAGACTAGAGAAAAAGTCCAAAAACTGAAAACAGATTTGTGTATCAGAACTTTGTTTTTTCTTCTTTCCTCTCCCATTAAATCATTTCACCAGCCCTCACATTTATCTGCTGACCCTTTGGAGGGCCCCACCCCTAGGTTGGGAACCACTGGACTAAACTAGCTAACTGTATATTGTAAACTAGCTCCACCTCCACAACAGTAATATGTCATATATAATAATATATCACTACTTTTACTGTAATACTTTAACTACATCACTCATAATACTTTTACTTATGTAGGAATTTTCATGCAGGATTTTTGCTTTTGAGTATTTTTTACATTGCTGAACAATGAGTATCACCATGCTCTTTTGTTTCTCAGTGTGAAAAGCCTGAAATCCCATCAAGAATGCTGTAGCCCCTTCATGAATATATGTATGTGTGACCTCTAAAATGAAATTCGTCTTAAACTAATTTAAAGGTTCAAATAAAGGACAAAACAAATACACAGAAAGACACAGAAAAGGTTGATTCCTTTGTTTCGGAAAGATCCTTGGTATGATTGAGTCATAGAAGTCAGGAAGACAGGAACATCTGCCATCACATGCCTATTGATTTGTCTCTGAGACGGTCCTCAGCTCAGTGTAATTAGATCTGACGGGGACAAAGAAAAAGAGCCAGACACAGCAGAAAGACAAGACTGGGATTGTGGAGATGTTTATTCAGAAAGTAGGAAGCACTCTGGTTTAAATAGATAACATTGAAAAGGTATCATTTATGAAGGATTTGACTATTTGCAGTTGGAGCAGCATGCACTTTCAACTCATTGATTCAGGTGTAATGCCGCTGTACAGAAAACAGAAACAATATGTCCAGATCCAATTAATGATTAACATCACCGTTGGGAAAAAAGTCCAGAGTTTGACATTTTGGTGAATGCTTTGAGTTCTTGGTTTCAGCATTTCCAGCTCTGAATAACAGTTAAGTCTTGTCTTAATATGTGTATACTGGGTAAACACCATGATAAAGGTTTTGTTGTTTTGAATGCTATGTGTTGCCGTGTGTAAACTGACTCATGCAAGTGTAATATTTGCTGGATTGGGTGTGGACAACAGTTTCCTAATCTTGAATGACGTATTTAGAGTTTATATTAGATATATCCACATCAGACCCTTTTCAGACTCTCCCTGTTTTCCCATTTGAACAGGTGCTGTCAGGATCCTTGAGCAACAGACGAGAGGTTCCTCCATATTGAAGTCCCTTTCTGGTCTCTCCCAGTAGCCATGGCTGCCAATTTCACCCCCCCTAGGGGTTGCGGCCCTGATGTGGACTCCCTCTATTACAAACTGTGTGATCTCAGTGCCGTTTGGGGCATTGTGGTGGAGGCCTTCGCAGCAGCTGGCATCATCTTCTCCTTCGTCCTCTTCATCTCGCTGCTGGCCAGCTTAGCCTTCACACAAGACAAGAACCGCAAGAGCTCAGTAGGTCTCCAAGCCTGTTTCCTGATCTGCAATGCCGGTCTGTTCTGCCTCACCTTTGCCTTCATTGTGGGGAAGGACTTTTCTACCTGCACCTCGCGGAGGTTCCTCTTCGGGGTGCTGTTTGGCGGGTGCTTCGCCTGCCTTTTGATGGAATGTGTGAGGCTAAACATCCTCGCCAGGCGCAACAGCGGGCCCCAGGGATGCGTCTTATGTCTAGGGACGGTGGCGTTGTGGCTGGTGGAGGTGGTCATCAACACAGAATGGCTGATCATCACAATAGTGCGCCATCCACTCAACATCACAGCTGGTTTGGGTGGAGAAACACTTATACCTTGCAACATCGCCAACGAGGACTTTGTCATGGCGTTGATCTACGTGATGACCCTGATTCTGGCTGTAGTGGTGGCAAGTCTGACCATCATGGGGGGCAAACACAAGCAGTGGAAGAAGGAAGGCGTAGGCATTCTTCTGAGCAGCCTGTTCTCTGTGTGTATTTGGGTGGCATGGATCGTCATGTACGTCTACGGGAATGAAAGGGTGGGGACAATCCCAACATGGGATGATCCCACCTTGGCCATCGCCTTGGTGGCAAACGCCTGGGTGTTCCTGCTCTTCTACACTATTCCCCATATCTGCTGTTTCGGCGGTGATGATGAAAGCCAGGAAAACTTCGGGGAAGACTTGTACCCAAGCCAAGGAGTCGGATACGAGACGATATTGAAGGAACAGAGCTCCCAGAATATGTTCATGGAAAACAAGGCTTTCTCTATGGATGAGCCCAACCAAGGTATGTAGCCCCTCCCTTTTTGAAATCATTGAGTTCAAATGCCTAAACAGTCAAAACCCATTATTTCACCTATATAGCAAGTTTAAAGCTGAATTGTTTTGCTTGTCAGTTTCAGTTTTGAAGGAATACTCTACCAAAAATCTGTTTTTCAAGTGTTGAACTACTCCCACATTTGCTCAAACAGTCTATAGCTTCACATAGGATGGCAGTTGTAGTCAGAAGACCTACAATAGAGATTTTATATTTCCTACATTATGGTCCAAAATTGACCAAAGGAAAACATATCCAAACTTGATGTTGCATAAACATTTGAGTTTAAACTTTAGTTCACAAACAACCACACATTTGCACCTGTAGTGTTTATGAAGCATGGCATAATCAGGGCTGATAGAGAGTCAACTCAGATCCATTCAGGTATCAGATATACTGACAGACAGGCCATCACAGTCACAGACCACCACCCAGTTAGACTGTTGACTATAATTTGGACCCAGCCCAACTCGTATCCCAGCATCAAAACATGAGATGAAACTTCTCAAACTACTCATATGGCGTTGATACATATATTCATAATACTCCAAACCTTCCTATTTGTAGGTTATTCTGGGATTCATTGTAACTGATGTGAATGTGAGGTGGCAGCTTTCAGATGATCTACAAATTTGTCTACATGGGCGTTGTCCTCATTTGCAAGTAGGGTGGAGTATTCCTGTGATACAAAGCTTATTAATGGGATATTTACGTCTGTCACCTCATCAAACATACATGTGGATATTTATTACGTCATTACACTAAATATAGAACTCATATACTGAATACAAAGCAGCAATTTTACTGACCTCTGCAGTCTGAAGTTTATCTGAAGCTGTTGAAGCTTCAGCTGTCCAAATTAGTTAATTCAAGAAGATATATTTCAACGTTACAGTCTTTTTAGTGCCAAAGTCCCTTTTTTTGTTACTGTTCTTCCACCACAGCTCAACAGGTAAATACAAAGAGGGGATTTGATGCTAAAAAGACTGTAAATGTGTCATATAAGCTTCACATCTACTTTTAAATGACTGTGTGGATAGACTTGTGGATTTTGGCCCCCGTTACTTTACTTGACAGCACGTTTGAAGGGGATCTTTTAACAGCTGGGAGGAATGATTACAGCGGAGAAGTGTTGTTTTAAGACAGGCTTGGAAAAATTATGAACCTGAATTGTTTCATAATTGGGCAGACTAACTGTTAGATAGATGTCCAATTCTTAATTTTCTCAGGCATGACATGACCTTAGTGTTATGCAAAGCTCCACATTTTCATATTGCAGGTTTTAACTCCTACTGTTGTGTGTAGAGGAAATGTTAGTATAGTAGACATATTTGTTATTGAGGGAGGTTCAAGCTCAAAGGTACTTCACTCAAATTGGAAATGTCTGTAGGAGGGTTTACATCATTTTGTGATTCAAGTTGTACAGGCTGTCCTTTGTCATCTTTATAGGCTATTTGTATTATACAGCTTTGAACAGATCAGCGATGAGGATAGACAAAGTTTCAAGTCAACAAAAAACACCAAATACCCTGAAAAGGCTTGTTTTTCATCAGCGTGATGAGCCCACAGAATTTAATATGCTGCTGTTTAAGTTCTGAGCCAAATGAGATCTTATCATATGTCGCAGGAACAGAGTCAGACAGAACAGAACAGTAAGTCCTTCAGCCTCAAAGATACCCGCTCAGCATCAGGACTCCTGGTGGAGTCAGTAGATTCTTATAGATGGTGACGAGGATGGTGCTGTGTGGTCCTGGAAGGTTTTTCATTAGTTTATCAGCTTGTGTCACTGTGTTGAGATGTTGATTTAAAGTGTTTTTCCATCAAGTTGTCTCCAGTACACCACACTTTATATGCACTTTTATTTTAGACAGCTCAGTCCATTTCATAATCATTGCTTGCTCATGAGGTCAGTGCTTGCTCATGTGGGAATGTTGAGTCTCTTTAAATTAAATTAAAGAGTACAGTCTAGACCTACTCTATGTGTAAAGCGCCTTGAGATTGTTGTTGTGATTTGGCGCTATATAAATAAAGATTGATTGATGGATCCATTGATTAATTCACAGCTGCTGTGTGATAAGAACATACTGAGACCTGGGTTTAGCAACGTTTGACTTTCTTTATCATTAACTTCCTTGTTAACTCCCCCGATAGTTTATTTCCTTGCATTGTGAGCAATGACTAAAAAGTGAATAATAGCCTCAGAGCCTTGACTGGAAAATTCAATCAGCCTTCACATTGCATTCCCAACCTTGCAGTGAAGAATTCAGTGGGAATGTAGCCTCTGAATCATTCCTGTTAATGAGTTTCTAGCATCCTAACTGCATCCCTAACTACTGTATGACATGCAAACACTGCCACTTTGCCTCCGATTCCCACCAGAAATGTCGCACCTTGTGTTTGCATCGTCTCCATGGTGATTAAGGTGTGGTAACAGTTTCATCCTGGAGAAAATTATTTGATGTCTGGAGCCACAGAGTGTGACGAAATCATCTCTTTCTTCCGTCTGTGCTGGGTGTTTCTACAGGATGTATCACTAAAGGCACAAACAAGATAGAGGAATGATAGCACCTGGTTGTCTTGTTCTGGTGATTCAGTGCTGTTGTGTGTCTTCAGTGATTGTAATATAAAGATTTAAGAGATAGTTGCCGGGGAACGATAGCACTTTAGAGGCCTACAGATATCACACAGAGGGCTTGTTAGGAGAAAAAATTACAGTGCTGGAAGATGTATTCAGATCATTTATTTAAGTTAAAGTACCAATTCAGCAATGTGAAAATACTTCATTCCAAGTAAAAATCCTGCATGAAAATACTAACCGTAACCCTAACAACAGCAAAAGTACATAAATATTATGAGTGATGTAGTATGCAGTATTACCGTAAAAGAACTGCAGTATTATGTAGTATGCAGTATTACAGTAAAAGTACTGCAGTACTATGAGTGACGTAGTATGCAGTATTACAGTAAAAGTAGTTATATATTATTATATATGACATCATTAGATTATTAATAGTGAAGCATCAGTGTTAGAGCAGCATGTTACTGTTGTAGCTGCTGGAAGTGGAGCTAGTTTACACTACTTCATATACAGTTAGCTAGTTTATACTACTTTATATACAGTTAGCTAGTTTACACTACTTTATATACAGTTAGCTAGTTTATACTACTTTATATACAGTTAGCTAGTTTACACTACTTTATATACAGTTAGCTAGTTTACACTACTTTATATACAGTTAGCTAGTTTATACTACTTTATATACAGTTAGCTAGTTTACACTACTTTATATACAGTTAGCTAGTTTAGTCCAGTGGTTCCCAACCTAGGGGTGGGGCCCCTCAGAAGGGTCACCAGATAAATGTGAGGGGCAGTGAGATGATTAATGGGAGAGGAAAGAAGAAAATTAATGTGTTTTCAGTTTTTGGACTTTTTCTCTAGTCTTTGATTTTTGGTGAAATTTTGGATCATTTGAACATTTGAAATGAAACTATGTGAGAAGTTTAGAGGGATAAAACACTATTTGGTGGAGCTGTTAACAACTCATAGACATCTGAAATGTGACCTTAACTATACACATTGTTCGTCTCATCTTTAACAATGTGTTGTATTTTAAAAGCTTGTTATATTATCCATTATGTCAAATCTTCACTACAAAATAATAACATTCGTTGTCTCTGTCTATCCATTACAGCATCCAAACCCGTATCTCCATACAGCGGCTACACCGGCCAGCTGCGTAGTTCAGTGTACCAGCCTACTGAACTGGCTCTCATCACTAAGGCAATAGGAAATGTGAGTATACCTAAATGGTTTGTTTACAGACACATATTTGAATATGGCGTTTGGGGTGTAGTGGATAAACAGCTCTATCCATCATGTGATAAGCAAATTATTATTGAAATGAGCGACCTTTGGCAGTAACAGTGAACAGACTCGACGTGACATAGTATGTGAATGGGGTTTGAGGACATTGTGCCAATTTAACTGAAGGTGACTTATCTCAGACATATTCATAATACAAACGTGCAGATGTTTACCTAAAACAACCCCTGCCAACATCTCAGCCTATTACTACAGAACTGTATCTGATATCAAGAGGCAAGTTCAGATAAGCTCAAAATTGAGGAAGCATTAAGGACCAAATTAAGTACACAAATAGTTATAAAAAGGTGTATTGTTTTGGTCATGACTGTATTCATTGTTTTGACATATTTCACATATCCAATGGTTTTCTTTTAATAGTAGTAGTTTCCAAATATCACACAAAAGGTGCATATGCCCATAACGATTCATGCTCACGTCATCAATGATGGTGAGTGATGGAGTATGTTGGACAATTTACTACAAAATCCTATAAAGTCTTATTTGGGCAAATATTATAATTAATTAAATTTCTGGCCATTGCTAAGCTTGATACTGAAATCTTATTTGCTGATGATAACATACTGTAATCTAGTCATTTTCATTACTATGCAGGCATTATAAAAGGATTACAGTTCAACAAGATAGGATGTATAGAAACGTATGATTTTCTTTATGAATACCAACTTTTTCTTTTCATTTATTTATTAGTTTTTTTCTTAGGCAGTATGTTTGTAGTTTAAAACAAGTCAGTTAGAGTAAGTATTTAGTAGCTTCAGCTGATAAAATCAGCAGTCATCGGCCAAAAAAAATGAGGAGCCTGTTTTTTATTAGTTTTGTGTGAAATGAAAGAAAACCCATTGTTTCAACATTCATCACAAGTTATTGTAACCCAATTTAACACTTATCCAGTGCACTGTGGGTGAGAACAGGCAATTTCTGGGGGATCAAGTTAAAAAATGCTAAATCCTTTAGGAGTCGACTACAACAATGCTAAAACCCTAAAGTTTAATTTTACCATGAAAAAGTAATCGCAGAGCTTTAAGCCTTACATACTGTTCATATTCTGACTCATAATTAATCTCCACACCAATTCACCTTAATAAATATTTAATTAAACTGTCAGAGAGCAAACAGAATGAAAAAAAAAACATTCACAATCACTATGTTATGGTCCAGGATAACGTTTTATAGAATATGATGAATAAAACATGTTTGAATGCTGGTTTTTTAAAACTTTTTCAATAAATACAGGTCAAATGTGGACATTTGCATATACAAAAATGTGTATCAGCTGCACAAAAATAAAACTATGATGCATTAATTTGTATATTCGCGGTCACATTAGGAAGAGCCCTTTAAAAGAAATGTGTATAGGGTTTGCTTTGCTGCTCTCAAATGTAAAAAAATGACTCTGAACAGTATGTAAGGGTTTGATAAGAGATGATTTAAAGAGGTAAACTAGCTCAGTTAGTGTGGGGAGGTTTCTCCAAATAGCAGATGGGTAAAGATCCTTTCCCCTCACACATTTCTTGGATGTTTTTGTCACGGACCATGTTGTGACTTCACGCAGCACCCGCCGGACGTTCCCTATGACTCGATCATTCCCAGAGCTTCCACCAACTCTGCAGGCGGCAGCGGGAGCAGCACCCTGTCGCAACACAACGAGATCGGCAACACTCCTTACACACAGACAAACGGAAATAGCGTAGGTCGTACCTGAAAACCAACCACCACCCCCCCACCCCCTCTCCACTCCAACGCATCTCCGTCTTCACTCCTTACTTCTCTTGATCCATTTCTCTTACCTGCAGATGCTTTTCTATACTCTCGCCTCAGTGCATGTCGACCTCTTAGCTCCTGCTGTAGCCATAGCAACTCCTTCTACAGGTTGACTATGAATCACTTCTTTGTCTGGCTTTTTTTTTTCTCCCCTTATGGAGCTCACTCTCTCCAGGCCTCATCTTTTACCTCGTCTGTTCAATTGGACTGAGTACGCTCTCTACATCGTGTTTTTCCTTCTTCCAATGTAATAAATAATGTGGGTGATGAGGTTATTGTTTGATGTTGTTGATTGATTCATCTCTTTGTGGCCCTATTGTGGTTTTTCCCTACTTTTATATATTGTAAAAATAAAAGGAATACTCTACTGAAAACATACTTTTTGAGTACCTAACATGCCTCTAAGCTTTGTGAATTACAGTTGCTGTTGTCAGTTTGGATTCACAGCTGTTAAAGTGGGTGGAAAATACCCAAATGGCATGGTGAAATAAATCATAACAACCATTGAAATATCTCAAACTACGGATGGAGCATAATCTACTTCTCTGTCTACCTGCTCAGTATGTGTCATATTCATATAGTTACACAACATAGTCAAATGTTGTAATTTCATATCTTTTGGTTTTGGTTATTTATTAAAATATCTCCTCCAGACATGTTTTAAGATGAGTATAAAATACTCAGGTGGACTTTAAGTTAAATAAGTCATCATATTTTTGCCAAATATTTAACTGACTACACAGTTTCTGTTTTTTTTCCCTTGCAAGATTAATCTTTAACATTTATTATATGTATGTAAAGCTAGTATATTTGCATTGGACATGAGACAACAGCTTACATAAGGGAGTTTTATGTCAAAACCTGGACAGCTATGTTGCTGTGAACCAAAATATAGTCTAAAATACGCATTTATAATGTGTTTATTTTTCCCAAAGTACACCAAAATATAACTAAAGTAAACAGCTACTTGTTTTAGCCAACTGAAGGAAGGAAAGGAGGAAAAGGTAGCTGTGTATTTAGCCGTATTTGATTGAAAATTCATGTCAAACTTACTAAGCATATACATGAAAGCAAAGAAGAAGCACATTTGTTAGTGGTTCAAGTTTCTGCACATATAGTGACACTGTTTCCTGCCTTATACTGTGACTGAAATCAGCCCTTCCCCAGGTTGTAGGTTACTGAATAATTGGTGGTAAATGAATCATCATAAAGTCACATCACTGTAATTTCCACATCTATCAAAAGGCAGCACTACCTTTTAGTTCCATTAGAGTAACTTTGGATGCAAAACCTTTACACTACCAATTCAGAAACTGAAATAAAGTAGTGGAAAGTAAATACAACTCTAATTTTGTGAATCCAAGCTGACTACAGCAGTCATCCTCCACAGAGGAGGAAGCTGGATTTTTTTCAGAGGCAGCTTTCATCCCTTTTTAGAGGATATTTGCAACTATTAAAAAACAGGTTTCCAGTGGAGTATTTTCCTATCATCTACATATGTTGCTGTTTCACCACCAACAATACCATCTCTGTCTCTTCTTCTGCAGGGGAACGGTCTGCATAGGATGTCCCAGTGGTGAACACCCCGTCGTTCTCAACGCCCCTTCAAAATAATTTCAGGTCATGTCATTTCATTTGCACTTGCTGTCTGCCGTTTGCTGTTATCCATGGTTCTCTAAGCTGGCTCTAAGAGAAACCCTCAGCCCCCCGACATGCGGAGGTGAACGCTGGGTCATCCCCACTGATGGTAAACAGCTAAACCTCCTATTGACTGATCTCCTGTGTGCCACTGAGTATCAGACAGCATACAGCTTCATTTGGAAGTCAAAGCGAGGGGGATGAAGCCACGGCTTTGCTGCAGAACAAAGACTTTTTGCAGTGGTCGCCATTCACTGAGAGTGAGCCGTGAGCTCTCTGCTGGACCCGATCACACAGATGAAGAGTGATGGTGCTGACAGCGCAAAAATAATGCAAAGAAAAGTCAAAAAAAATGTTGGGAGTGTTGTTTTTTTTGCCTCAACGTGATAATAAAAAGTACACACCCCTCCTCCTTATACACAAACATCATGAACTATAAACTACACCAAAATAATCAGTCCTTACTCAGTTTGGCATGAAGAAAACTGGAAACACTATCAGAAGGAATGTTTTCACTTACATTAAAAGAGAAATTGTGCACAGTCAAGTTTGATTATAGGGGTCAATATATATTTTTGTGCCTGGTTTGTGAATATTGTTAATAGCCACACAGTAAGGTCACACAAAAAAGTTGCGCTACTGGTATTGAATTAATGTAAATATGTTGTCAATGGTTCTCCACTGCACAGAAGCATTGTATTAATATGTACATTTAATACTATTTATAGCACTACTGGATGCTATTTAATTATCTAATTTCTACACATCAAACATTCATGAGGAAAGAAATCGTAAATCCTGGAAGGCTTTGTTGTGAGCTTACAGAGGTCAGTGTAATTTCTCATTAAAAGGTTACTTTTATGGGTTTTTTTTCTGAAAAACTGGAACATGATATTTGTATTTTGTTGTAATTTAAGATGAACATGCATCCGCTATTTTACTGGACAAAACTGAGTAAAAACTAAACATGTGGTTAAGGGCTATGTCAATCATTTACACCTCAATATATTCACCTATACAATACAGTGAGTTTGCCTTTTTGTAGTGTTGTGTGAATGTCTAGTGGAATTTAATTTACTCTTGACTCAATTTCTACTGTCCAGGTTTCTTCCACTTTTGAAGTTTGCATAGAAACGTCTGCTAAAAAGTTCAAGAATTAACGTTCAAGCTCAATATCCCACAGGTTAGTAGTATTCTATAATCTCTGTTCATTAACTGAGAGCTGCTTCTCTCCAAAAGCGACTTTTAGATGTTTTCGTCAACATTACATTTTCAAGTTGAATGCATTACAGTGATTATATTTTATTCTGCTATCTGACAATCTTTTCCTCTTTGCAGAATTTACAGCATAGCATGAGACCTAACTCCGCCATTGTTTCATTTTACAAGGTGCTTAAACTTAACTGTCCAGTACAGAGCAGTAGATGCAGATTATGTCTAAATACGTAGACAATAATTTACCATTATTATGTTTCAGCTTTTTAGAAAGACAAATGAAGGAAACATCATAGAGATTGAGGATGGTGGAAAGCTTCTTAAAAAAGAGGATGTCTATATAACACCTTTATGTTAATGTATGACATTTATTCATAGAAACCACAGCCACTGGATTTGTTGAATGTAAATAAATATTAATTTGTGTCATCAATAGTATGATTTTTGTGGGCTTGACTGTAGTTATTGCAGGACACACTGCTGTTTGGTTACAAGTTGTAGGTCCAATGTGACGTGAGAAGAATAACAGCAGGCGCACAAATTCAATCATGTTCATCAACTCTTGCAAACAGATTTATCGATCCTGCCCCGCAGACATTAGACAGCTGAATTCATCAAGGTCATAAGAGGAGACAGAAATAATTGATCTGCTCCCCTCAATGCCAAATTGTCTTCGGTATCTCCCCGTTGGAGGGAGAAAACACTGCAGCGTTCTGTATTTAGACGGCTATATTCTCCAGCGCTGAAGGGGAAAGTAAAAATATATCAATTAGATGAGACGTATCTGTATCCAGGTTCTCACCATCAAACCGTCTCCACAGTGTGTCTGTTTGCTCAGCAGAGATCACCATCTGTGAGTCATCTCAGCTGTTGAAATGTCAGCTGACAGCCACCACCACCCCCAAGGTCCAGGCCTATAACTCACAGCCTTTCAAAGACACCGTTTCACATATAAGAGCCATCTGAGAGCAGATTGAAGAAAAAGATACTAGTGTATAAATAGCAGCTTTGTTTTTACATGATGTAGAAATATAAAAGATGTTCGAATGCAACCACAACTCTTAAAATGTACGACAAATATGGTTTAAAATGTGATTAAAAACTAAAACTATCACTTAATTGCTAACATATTTAACTGAACCAACAATAATAGGCATGTAAGCATTATAAGGAGTTCAAAGAAATAGTTTAGCATGTTGGGAAATGTGAAGTTGTGCCCTTTCTTTAGATGAGAAGATTAGCTTAGCTTAGCTTAGCTTAGTATAAGGACTTGAAGCAAAGGGAAACAGCTCCTGGCTACCTTCTAACACCTATAAAAGGTCACTGATTAACACAGTGTATATTGTTTGTATGATGGATACAGGAACAAACAGGAATAAATAAATAAATAAATAAGAATTGCAGGTAAACTAGGTCAGCCAGGTGGAGTGACTTCCCGGAGTCTGACAAGCAAACTATTGTTCATCAAGTTACAGCACACAAGGCCTCCAATAAATAAGATCAATCATGTAAATTAAAAAGTTTTAGTGCATGTTTATTAAACTGTAGACGTAGCCATGCTAGCTGTTAGGCTAATCACCGATAAACAAGATAAAACATGTAAATTAGAAAGCTTTAGTGCATGTTTATAGACATATTTTTTAAACTGTAGACATAGCCATGCTAGCTGTTTACCCCTGCTTCCAGTCTTTATGCTAAGCTAGGCTAATCACCTCCTGATTCAAGCTCCATACTCAAAGCACAGTGGTATCAAACTTCTCATCTTACTGTAGGAGAAAACTCAACAAAAGCAATTAAGCCTATTTCTCAAAATGCTACAAAACTATTCTTTTAATAGTGCAATTCAAGCTGTAATGGTAGTTGGTGTTATTATATTTATGATAGACAGACTTCATACAAAAAGAAAAAAAGATGGAGAAAAACTAAGAGATATTAAAATGTGTTTTCTCAACAAAGTGCTTAACAAGTCCACAAAAGTACCAGTAATAGAATTACAATATGCAAAACCACAGTCAACTAAAAGTGTAATATAATATAAAGTATAACATTAAATAAACGTGCAGTAAAAAGTGTAATATAAAAAGTGTCAGGCAAAGTGTAAATGTGTTTTGGGCTGTGAATCAGAGACGACGTCAAATAACTTCCTGGTGTTGCCAAAAGCTGCACAAAACCTTCTCTGTGCCGTAGAGACCTGGAAAGAAGTCAGACTACACAAACACACAAGAGGCATTATCTTTTTGAGGTTACAATTTTCTGATAAAATAACATTATACGATGTAATGACCAGCAAAGTATTTGATATTGTTTTATTTGAGCCATTTACAGACACATTTTTACTCAAGTTATCACAATTACCAGCAGTTACTATTATTAGTTGTCGCCAACTCTTATGCAATCTTCTGACATGGATCCATCGGACCGTGCAAACCCACAGATCTCTCTCCAACTCCCCCCCTGCATGCTCATGTTTCATGTGTCTGTATTAAAGTGGCTCGGGCTGCTTGCTGCTGTGGTAACACTCGGCTCTGGTCAAGAAGCTGAAACCGTGATTTATAACCTATCCAACTGCTGTGGCCTGATAACCTCCAAGTCTCCTGAAGAGGTGAAACAGGGCTACATCATCAGGCCTATTTAAAGCTCAGCAGGCCCTATTATCACATGTGCTTTTATCACTTTCACATGATAGACGGAGCAGCATAAATTCTACCAAAAAAAAAAAAAAAATACTACTGCTGCAGAACAGATAAGACATGTGAGAAGATGAATGGAGTATGCAACAATAATGCTTTGTCTTTTTTCACCTTTTGTGTCCAGTGGAAGGATCTCTCCACTTGTGTGATAATGTCAAGTTACAATTGCTCCTCAATTTATTATGTTTAAAGGTGACGTAAAGTTTGCAGGGTCAAAACAGGTCTTTATTTTTGGATGTTTAGATTACTACTGTATGAATTCCTTCTCTTGATGCCAAATGCTCCATACTGTTTGATGGAGCCATAGAAAATGCTGGAGTCTGTTATTCTTAAGACTAGACTAAACCTGCGCCTGTTAAAGCCTGTGTATTGTTTGATATTACTATAGAGCGATGAGACCGTGTGTTGTTTGATATTACTCCAGAGTGATGAGACTTTGTGTCCAGGGGAATATGGAAGGCAGCAAAGCTTCCTGGAACAGAAACATCAGGAGACCGAGAGAGGAATCTTGCTGTGAGCTAATTGGTGCTATGAGGCAGCTTCTCCATCCTGCTGATAGCGCAGGTATCTAGAGCAGTGAGCTGTGAGCTGTTTGTGTCTCACTAACTGATTGGACAAACACACACACACACAAACACACACAAACAAAGCCAGGACATAAATTGCAGTGAAGTGTTAATGCGCTACTGAACAACATGACATGAGAGAGCTGTAATGGATCCTTTAATAACCATAAATGCAGATTATCTCAGCACAGAGGACATCATGTACAGCAGAGGATGTTTACACAGTATGAAAGCCAGTGTCATTTATTATCAAGAGGGACATTTCCAGGTACTGCATTGGAACGGTAGATAACCAATTCAAACACACTCCCTGGTTAATTTTAATGCATGTACAGTTTGCCAATAGCTGGGGACATATTCACATATTATGCTATGCTTGAGTATAAATTGCAGTACCACACTGTAAAAATATTAAACTACAAGTATTGCATTGAAAATGTGCTCAAGTACATCTAAGTATGCATCATCAAAATGTAGTCAAGTCTAAAAAGTAAAGAAAGTACTCACTGTGCACAGTAGATACAGTACATATATTATATCACTGGAGTTACGAGATGATGATGATGAACATGATCTGAACTTTCAACTACATCTTGCTCAGTTGTCATGGAAATAGCTCCGATGTCATTATATGATCACTGGAAACCGGATTTGAATTCCTCCTCAATCTCAATCAATGTATAGCGCCAAATCACAACAGAGTTATCTCTTTACAGGCACTTTACACATAGAGCAGGTTCTAAACCAAACTCTTCAGGTTTTAACTGTAAAGAGACCCAACATTCCCACATGAGCAACAGTGGCAAGAAAAAAACTCCCTTTTAACAGGAAGTAACCTCAGAACCAGACTCAGAGTGGGAGAACATCTGCCTCGACCGGTTAGGGTTGAGAGGAGAGAGAGGAGAGAAAGGAAGGATAGAGGGGAGAAGCACAATGAAAATCAACAATGAAGCTAGAAGGTCCGGGACTGGAATCTGTCATCCGGACGTCTACAGGCCCAGATTACCTGTGAGACCAGAATTGATCAAATGTTTCAAATATAACAATCTGAGAAGGAGGACTCACGTTGCTCTATATCAACACCTGAGGAAAACATCTGGCTCTTGGGCTGCTAAATGCCTCACTATGTTCACCAGCTAGTCGCTATGTGAGCAGCTGCCAGTTGGTGCTGAGCAAGTGGGTTTTTAGAGCTTTAAAAACAACTGCCTGCTGGTGTTGAAGTGAGGATGACGAAAGAAATGAGACTGAACTAAAAAAGTAAAGTTATGGGCAGTAAAAATATATATATCGAAGAAGGGCAAAAAACCACCCTGTAGAGCTATGGGGAACTGCAGAATCAGCTGATAATTCATCACTACAAGCGACCCCTTTCACATTATATATAGTCAATTGATCCATTGTTGATATAAAAATAAAGATTAGTGCAGTTTAAAACTACTCAAAGTAAAACTGCTTCTAAACCTACTCTGAGTCAAAGCAAGTAAAATGAGAGGTTAAAATTAAAATTTTCCATTGCGACACTTTGCTTTTTATTTTTCCCAGTAGGGCACTGACTGATAAGCACAGGCCAGCATGGTTGGCAGAAACCAGCCAAACCTGGGCCCAGAGCCCTGGCACTCCCTATCCAAGTCAAAGCACCTCTGTCCGTCCAAAATAACCCCCTCCTCCCTCCCAGTGAGCAGCCCCTCCATCATCATCCAAATCCTACTGGTCTCGCCCCCACGCCTCAGCAAACTGCAGCCGAGCTCTAAACCATCGATGAGTTCATATTTGGAGGCCAAGGTACACATTCACCCTCGACTGTTCTGGTTCTGCTTTGTTGTAAGCATGTTTAAAATATAATATACAATATAATTACAAATTCTTTCTTGTGATGCACATCTTGTTAAAATGATTTAATCATTCCAGACAGTAAACCAGTCTGTTGTTTATTAACAGCTTTACATCCTGCTGCTACTATACAGAGCAAGTGGACTGTGCCAAAGGTTTGAGTGATGAAGGTGTTAAGTGACCGCGGTGTTAACATTCAGGGCCATTGATTGGTCAGTGTGCCTTTACTTAACATGACAGAAATCCACTGTGCATGTGGGCCCCTTCATTTGCTGTTACTCAACCTTCATGTGACCTCGCCAACAAGATAAAGAATGATTTACCAGCAGCTTGACCTGAACTGTATTCAGGGTAAACTCAGAGTGAGGTGATTGACCAAACAGTTCGGTTCCTAAATGTTCATAAACATCCAATGTTAACTAATGCAACACTTGTGTTTTAACTACAGAGCCTATGTTTAGTTGAACCTCCTAAAAAACATAACACTTTGGGGTTAAGATGTCTACAGAAATATAGCATTTCCCTTTTGAGGGTGCATTATTATAATATTTTGACCAAAAGGGACCTCAAGCAAGTCTCGTTGCCACTGAGAGTTCCCTTAGCACATAATGTAGACTCAACAGTTTGATCACACACATCCTTTTATTAACAACTGTTTACACATATTTTAATATAAACATGTGGCGCCTCCACAATGGACCTCTTCTCACGCACACAGTCCAGTCACTTTGAGTCACTCAGTCCCACAAATAACATTTACAAGCCATTTACCACCAAACAATAGTGTGCCGTCTGTCTGCAGCGTTCAACAGTCATCTGAGGTCCATTGCGTTGATGAGTGGAGGTGCCAAAACAACACAGGGTCGCCTGCCAAAACACTTGAGCTTGGTTCACATGACATCATCCGGCAAGGTGCTGTGTTTCAGCTGTTTACCTTGCAATCGTTGGAAGCAAAGATAAAATGCCTAAACAGCTACCTAAGTACCTAAACAGCATGCCCCCTTGCATTGCTTTAACATGGGGCCTGATTTCTGAATGCAGCCCATCAGTGATTTATATGTATTTTATAGACAAATTAAACAGTAATCCACAAGTTAAATACTGTTAAAGCAAAGTTTGAACAAACAACATAATTTAGTAATGGACACATATCACAATTATAGTATTTCTGCTTTTCTTGCTAATTTATAATCTCACAACCCATGGCATTTATCCAGTGACATCTTGGGTAAAATAATCTATCTATCTATCTATCTGGTCCTAACTAGCTTGGTATCTATCTATCCAGAGTTTTTATTATTTTTGGTAACAACCTGATCTTTTTTTAATTATATAATGTCAGTCAATTTTGTTTATTGTTTTAGTTAACTCCATCCAGTCTCCTGTTTCAGCTTCTTTACACATATGCAAACATGTTCCTGCCAATTCTGACAAGTTACCATTTGAGGTGTGTCATTGACCTGTCATTTTGGAGCAGTGGCACAGCGGCCGTATGCTCGGGGTAAATGAACAGTGTGGTCTTTGTGCACTTGGAACAAAGCTGGTGCTGTGAGTTGGCCAGGAAGACCTTGAGGAAGGACACCTGAGCACCAAAACACCTCCCCGTTACCTTTGTAACACAGGCTGTCGGACTCTGAGCTCATCCTTGCACATCCACAAATGGAAAACACACTTCGTTATCAGAAACACGGCATTTCAGTAAAGTCTGAGGTGTCATATGAAGAGAACAGAAAAACCTTGTTGGCATTTTTCTCTGTTTTGGAGGAATTGAGGGAAGCTGTTTGCCCAGACTGTTGACACAGCTGTGGCTAGAAAATACTTCCTAATTCAGGCACTGCTACCATATCAGAGGTACATTATAGTTCAGACAACCCAACTCTGCACAGCTGTCCGCTAAACACTCCAACAGGGAAAACATGACCTTTGATTTCAGATCAGAAACTACATATTTGATTATTAGCACGTACCACTGTTATTTTGCAATGATGCATTTCTAAAATTCCTTTTTTTATCTTTGTTTGCGTTGCATTCCAGGAAAATCTTTCTACAGGTTGTTAAACATACTGCCAATGCTTTTGTGCTTTTGTGCATGCAGGGTTTCACCAGGATTATCAGTGAGGAAGCTTAACCATGAAGTGTGTGTGTGTGTGTACTTGTTTTCACGACAAATTAGGACATTTTTATGATAACACACCTTCGATATCCGGACACTCAGCTATAAAATTAAGTGAGTAAGGGTATCGTTTTTGCTAATCTTCGATTTTTCCGCTTAATGGCCAGTAAAAGAAGAACAGTAACCCCGTTTTCACTAAGGAAGTCCCTAGTAAAATTTAAGAGGCAGGACCTCTACAGGAACGTCCTCTCAATCGGCCCTCTAGGCTGTTGTGTCTCCATAGCAGAGTAGGACCCGGATAGGACCCACCGGACACTGACCATGACATCACAGAGGCGACGCGCCAAAAGCAGAACAAAGAAACAATAACGAGGAGGTAAACATGGTTGCCACGTTTATGGTTTGTGTATTTGTGTACTTGGCAGTGGTGGGGTTACGCTATTAACTTTTTTCCAGCAGTGTAGACGCTTGATGATGATGTCGATCAAAAGCATTCTGTTCCGTAAGTCCCACAGCAACCTTTGCTTAGCAACCTGCAGCACCTAGCAACAGCTTTTTTTCTCCTTTTTTCTTTTTTGTGTTGTTTTCCATTGCACAACAACAATAGTGCAATTAAAAAGTACTGCAAATGGTGTGAGACAGCTTGTCCATATGCAAAGGGTGCAGCAGATTCATTGATATAACGTGGCTACTGCTGTTATGTGTGTGTGTGTGTGTGTGTGTGTGTGTGTGTGTGTGTGTGTGTGTTGTAGAGAGTTAGATTATACATTTCTGGCTCTGTGATATCTAAAGTCCTTGAGAGGAGTCTTCAATAATCTTGCTGGTGATATTGAATTTGAAAGCAGTATGAATTTAAAATGAGCAAAATCACCTTCTTTATGAATACAACATTATTTTTATGCAGATGTCTGCAGCTTATCTTTACGAGGCCTTCAAGAATTCCCTGAGAAACCATGGGAGTCACTTTGGGAACCACTGGGTCATGTGAAACATTTCAAAACCATAAAACTGTATCAAAAATAGCCTCCTCCCCTTCTGCGTTTTCTTTAAGTATTTGTCATGTGCCCGACTTAATCTGCGTTTGCCTCAATCTGCAAAGGAAAACGGGCCCCTCAGGAAATGCCTGCCGGAGGTAAAGCAGGGTCCAGGATCCAGGATTTCCAAGGGAAAAGGTGTTGAGAGAAACCTAATCCAGCAGTGGGGCTCAAGGGTTGTGGGGAGGGGCAGTTGGCTGTTTGTGAGGAGAGGCTAGTGGCAGTCTTGGAGAAAATGGACCCCTCAGCGCATACTTTACATACTTAAGACACTCTGAGCTGACCTGCACAAGCTGACACTGAACACTGAGTTCATCTAACTATGAGTTATATTAAATCACAATGTAGGTGAAACTAGACTCTTTTTGATACAATGTGAAAGAAATCAATGTCAACCTTCTGTAGTGCAACTTGTTATATCCTATACACATACAAACAGTTATTGGAGGAAGTATTAACATCCTTTAGTTACGTAGCAATATCATAGTGTAAAAGTATAAGTCTTGCATTGAAAACTTAAAAAGGTACTTTACAGAATGATCATTGCACTCCTATATCAGACTCACAACTTCAAAATCAGCACCTACTTTACCCACAATGACTGCAGACAGTTTTTGGGTGTGTCATATTAGTAGTAGCTAATGTAGCCTGGAGATGAGAGATGAGTGGGCTACAGAGGCCAGGTAACCTTAACTCATAGTCCTTAACCGACGCTGACTCCAGTGACATCACTTGAGGCAATTTATCAGATTTCACACAATATTACACACATGAAGCTAGCTAGCGAAAGTTCAGACAGGAAGACAACCTTTTTGTATGCTCACATCTTAGTTTTTTGATGTTGTTTCGTTCGACCCACCCCCTCCCCATCACCACCCAGTCTTCAGATTCCTCAATGCATCACTTCAACTTCATCAGCCCGATCAGTTTCAGCCTCAAGATGACTTTGTTGTGATTTGGTTTGTTGTGAGATTGATTGATCGATGTCATCAGCCACCACCACCAGTGTCTGGACACCATGGGGGGGATCTATCATGCTGATGCTCGGGACTTACGTTCTTCGATTCAAAAATTCTCCCTGCAGAGTCCAAGCAACATATCATCTGCATAATAAACATTATTTTACTTCATTCTCTGGTCTCTCCTGATTGAAATGGTGGGGTGTATAATCAGTGGTGTTCCCATTTTATTTTTTGTAGTATTAGTAACAACTAATTAAATGTTTATGTATAATTTGAACTCAGATTTTTTAAAAATATCCCCTGACTCTGCAGTTGATCAGAGCATTTTTGCATTTTTCTGCTCATTGTTTTGCAGCCTGCAACTTTACCACTTTTGGTTTTATCTAAACGCTCTCACCCACGTCATTCCCAGCCACAGCTGGTGGCAATTTACAGTAAAAAAAAATAAACCTGATAAAACCACTGTACGCTACCTGCTCAGTACCAAATGGCAGACAGACAAAGATAGAGACTATTTGGTGAATAAAGTGAAGTATTTAGCAGCTAAAGAGCCAGATGTTTTTTCTCAGGAGTTGGTAGAGAGCAGGAACAGAGCTAAAAGAGAGTGAAGATTGGACTTGTAGTCATCAGGTGGTCAAGCAAAGGGTAATTATTAGCTAACACATCACCATATCAACTTTATGTGGTAATATGTAAATGTTGCATTTACCGCTTGTTGCACTGCGTCAATGTTATATTTCTACTCTATATTAACTGGGGTTTAAACGAGGAAGTTTAATGTTAAAGGCATCGTTCATAGTGGCAAACCTACAAAGACTCTGTGGTTGCCCTCAGTTCGACAGAATGATTCATTGTCTTTCAGCTCGGTTCTGGTTTTACGGCAACTTAACTGTCTCTTTATCTATCTAGTTATGTACAATTGCTATCGATAACAAAAAACAGATCCACTGGTATATAATGTAATGCTACGGTCTGCACACATAGTCACATCACAGTTGATCTGATATGAGATATGTCACTCTAAACACTATTATCAGCTGGTCATTTGAGTTCAACAGGGCTGAACCATCCATACAGCTTTATAATATTATGATGTCGCTCTATTTAGGATGTAATGCGAACTAGCAGACACACCTCTCGATAACAAAACCCTCCGTGGAATGGACTTTATTATGACAATGATTAACCCACTGGATAATAGTCTGAATGTCTGAATCATTGTTCATATTAAAACGGATGTCTGTGTACATTCAACTATCTGTGCACACAAATACCTTCTATAGTCTGTTTGCCATCCAAATGTTCTTACAGAAGAATATCAGCAGCCTTTTAAGTGTGGTTAGCTTCATGTGTTTGAATAAAGGTCTGAGTTTCGATGAAGCATGACTATGACTGTGGGAGAGCCTCTCCTTGGGATAAAGTCATATTGTGATCCAGGCCTCTGGTGAGATAACATGCCCCACCACACACCTGGTATCTCATGCCAGGCCCAGCAGCTGCTGTTTCCACACCAGGTTACCATGGATGTGGATTGCAAACACTGAGGTCTGTGGGGACCTCAGTCTCAAACTGCTTGTCGTCCTTACTAAAAACACACACACATCTCCTCATGCTTCAGTGAATGGGTCAAATAAGTGGCAGGATATGGTAGGCATGGGGTTAAACCACAGTCACACAAAGAAACACTATCAAAAGAGGGTTTACTTTCACTCATGACCATAAAAGAGCTGTTTCTTTGACCAAATCTGCTTTCCTGTGGTTGTAATGCTCTTTGAGCGCTGTGAAACATGTTCAAAATAAGTCAGTGAATGTACCTCAAGGAAATGTTTCAACAGGTTTTTCTTATATTATGTAATCTAAATATGTCTCCAGCCACCTTACAGATGTACTATGAGACACTGGGAGATCAATTTCTACCAGACGTGGGACAAAGCCATTGTTTTGCAAGTTACTGGTTAAACGTTGTATTTCAGGGCTCTAAGAACTCTACTTACACGCTTCTCTGAATTTAACACATTTTTAATTAAAAAGTTAACAGTGTCTTAACAATAATGTACTGATGGACCCACATTCCTGCCTGAGTGTGTATTTCCTGTGACACAGTTACAATAGTGTGTAGTTTGCGAGTGTGTCTGTGTGTAGTGTAGTGTGTGTTTTGCATGTTTCCATCCTTTTTTTTTCACATCACATCACGCAACATTTAATGCGATAATCCGAGGTACCATCTTTTGTTTTGTCTACTGGTAGGCAAAACAATTAACTTTCCTTCCTGCTCATGCAGTGTGAATGGCTGCGGCAGTATAATTTTTATATTTTTTATGTTTGAGCTTAAAGGAAAATATCACGTCTTTCCAGGTCAAAGGGCGAAGTGAAGTTTTGATTTTGGTCACATTGTATAAAGTCATCAGATTTGTGACTCAACTCCAGGTGATCAGTTCAGTGTGACTCAAAGCCACACCTCTGTCCTCTAGTACTTCTGATCACGGTATCACCAACACACAAGATGAAAACATGGCAAGTAACAGGAGATAAGACAAATATTTTTGATGAAAAGGGACATACTGTATCATAGCCTTTTTCTCATAGTCACATTTAACAAAAAATGTGTGAGAGCACAACAAAAAAGCCCAGAATTTCACTTGTAAACATGTAATTAGTAAGTCACATCAAAGTGCTGATCTTTGCAGCTGAACAGAAATTGTGTTGCTCAGTCTAAGCAACAGAAATTACACTGACTAGGCACATGCAGTCACTCAGCTGTAAATAGTACAAGTCAGAGCAATTAGCTGGGCTTGTACAGTGACACATCATCAACTACATGAAAACATGACAATAATAATAAGAGATCTCCAGGCAGGGAGTTCCACAGCTGAGGGTGGCATGTTGAGATATAGGAACCATCAGTAGGGCCTTGCTGGAAGATCTGAGTTAGCAATACACAGATATAGGCACGAGTCTTACCTTTCATTTACTGCTTTAAAAACAAGCAGTGAAATGTTAAAATAAATTGTAAAACTCACAGGTAACCAGTGAAGGGCAGCAAGGATTGGTGTAATGTGGTCATTAGTACCTCTTAAAAGCCTGACTGCAATACATTGTAATGTATTAGGACATTTATAAATACATACGCAAATATACTATTATAAAAAATATGGATAAAAGTTAATAATACATCTAAAAAGAGGTGTGTCTCTGTTTCTCTGTATTACCTCATTGAACCATTTTATTGCGTCTTTACATGTAAAACACTGACACCTGCCGGACAGAGGCTGTAAGTGCAGCCTGTCTCCTTTAGTCCCGCCCACAAGCTGTTCTACACTTCCATTGGTTGAAATACAGAACGGTCATCGTTGATTGGCCACAGTATATCCTCTTGGCCAATCAGCGCCTTTGTTTACAGCCCCAAACCAAGGTCACAGTTCAGGAGAATATGAAGTGATGTAACTTGGTAGCAAGCTCTGGATTTTACCCCTGGAGGGAGAAACTATATTTGTCAACCGGCAAAGCTCGATAAATATGAATTATTTAGACACTTAATTAAGCTTACAGTTTGTACCGACGATGCTGTATTCGTGTGTTTGTGCGCTGAGGTCGTCGGTGTCCTTACAAAAGGTTGGTAGCTTAGCTATCTTTAGTGTAGCTGCTAAAATAAGAAACGTGGGTTAATTTGATGTGACCTTTACTTTATTCATCTGTGTTGGTTTATTCAGAAGGAAATGCGCATAATGGATGTTGTTACAGTAGAAAGGGTCGATGGTGTGTTTAATTTCCTTTCTGAGACTGAGCTACGTGTTGTTAGAAATTAGAAAAGTTAGCTTGAGGCCAGAGAAGAAATCACATCCTTCCAACTACATTAACCCACAAACCGTAAATGTGTGACTTTATTAAGTATCAGGGCATCATAACTTTTAGCTTAGAGTCATTATTGTTTCTAAGTCCCAATCTGTGCCTCTGTTTATTAACCATGTGCTAAACTAAGGCTGCGACTAAGTGTTATTTTCATTATTAGTTTGTCTGACGATTTTTTTCTCTATTAATCGATTTAGTGTTATAAAACCCCAAATATATTAAGTTTATTGTCACAGAGATTTAAATACACCAGAAAATATTCACACTTAAGAAGCTGGAACCAGATAAATTTGTAATTTGTTCTTAAAAGTATGTATTTGTACAAATACAATTAAATACACTGTAGGTTGATAAAATATGTAATATTTATCATTATTTTGTGGTTACACCATTTGACATCTTCAGGAGCATTCAGTCTTACTTTAGGCTAAAAAAGAAATGGTGTAAATGTCATTTTAAATGGCATATAACAAATTTTTAACAAACCTCATGCTGCTTTTTAGACAATTTTTAAAGATCTTTTTGAATCGCTCATCTTGCCAACCCTTATTTGTCACTGACCCAAATATAACCACCACATTGTTCTTCTGTTTTTCAGCTGTGCATCCTCTCCCTGCTGCACATGAGGACACATCATGGCCCTCAGCAGTTGTGGAGTAGAAGTCTGCACAGCGGGACAGTTCGCAGCCTGTCTTCTGGACCACAGTCTCCGTCTCCTCCCACATTAACAGACTCTTCTGAATGCACTGACACGCAGCCCTCTCGCAGCACCTCTGCTTGGTCCCCTGAGGAAGGACCACCACCCGCTCCCACACACTGCTGCATGAGCGGCTGTCATAACTGCGTGTGGATTGAACATGCAGAGCAGCTGTTGGCGTACTACCACGACGGAGGCGACCGTGCGCTCGCCGCTATCGAGGAGAACGTTCTTGATGAGAACCTTAAAACGTACCTGAAGATGGAGATTAGACTCATGAAGAAGACGTGACTGATACGTTGACATGGAATAAGTGTTAATGAGTGTTTTTATGGAAGAAACCTTCACCGACTCAGTTTAAAGGTGCATGTAAGATTTGGCAGAATTAAAATCAACAAGTATCAACGGAATATGAAGAAATGATAGTTTTGATGTTATGTTTAAGATGTCTATGTATTGTGTTGCACTGATATCTGAAGTTAGCACACTTAGGCTTTCCCTGTCTCATAATACCACTTTATACCTCAAGAGGTTAGCAAGTCACTGTAGCGTCCAATCTGCCCTCAGTCTAACATGAGAGGAAGACGGAGTATTAGTGGTAGCAGCCCTGAGCCACCTCAGCAGCAACAGTATGTTTGAGCCAGGCTTAAAGCTGCTAAACGTATCACTGTCTGACAGGTAATATGTCACTTTATTAAGTTTTAATATCTTTAAGGTGAGAAAGTAATCATTTAGGTTCCCATTAAGTGATCAGCTTAACCAAACAACTTCAATATGGAAATTTACTTCCATAAATGTTGGAGATGCTGCTGCTGCAACCACTGGCCGGGCCAGCTGGTCATCTCAGCTGCATTTTTGTGATGTGCTGCCCCTTATTTGTTAAAAGCAGGTGGCCAAATCTTACTTATTGCACTTGTTGAGCACTTTTATATAAGGCACTCCTCCTTATCCATTTCATCTCCACATTTTCACCTTCTCCTCCTCCTTTTTGGTTCACACTGTTCATGTCTATAGAACATTTCAGCAATCTGTCAACAAAAAAAAGTTTTTAAAAATCACCACATTCCCAATTCTCAGTAATTAATGTTGTGAGTAAAATGATTGAAATGACTTACAGTACATTGTGTGAAACCGTGACTATCCTTTCAGTTTCAGCCCAACCTGTTACACCTGAGAAATGCTTGAATTGTCGTAGAGCTGCAACGATTATTTTCACTGCTGATGAATCTTCCGACATTATGGGCTGATTATTTCTTAGACAAGGACTACACTTGTTCTTAATGGATATTTTCACATTCAGTCCAGGACTAGTTTTAATCTCTGTCTGAGAAACTGGAACATAGTATATGAAATCTCAAAATGTAGTTTAAAAAAATGTTCATTTCAGTTCCTCAGAGGCCAGTGTGACCTCTTCAGATGTCTCTTTGTGTTCAACTAACCTAACAGTCCAAAACTCAGATATTCAGTTTAAAATGATGCTGAAATAGAGAGAGACGAGCAAATCCTCCTTTTTAATGAGCTAAACCCTCCTTTCTTTTGTATTTTTGGCTTTAAGAATGACTGAAAGTATTTATTATTAAAGTAGCTGTCGGTCAATTTCCAATCAACTAATTGATCATTGACTAATCATTGCAGCTCTACATTAGTGCCAGATTGATCATTGCTTCAGTTTCAATATCAGATAATTACTTCTTTCAAGTCTCATTTATATTCTTCATTGATTCATTGTCACTTTCTTTTAGTCGCAAAGGCGATTTGCACATTTTATTTTTTTATAAATCAGTTTGAAGCTTGAATTGAAGTGGTTAAAGTATATTTAATGTCTTTACTTTTACTTGTTTCATTGTATTTAAAGAGTTTATTTAAATTGTGTAGTTCAATTTTATTTTGAAGAGCTATTTGTTAAATAAATGTTGTCTTGTATGACACGAACAAAACTGTGTTTATCTCTTTTTGTTGGTATCTTCTCAGCATGAGTCGGAGCCAGTAGGGAGCGCCAGAGTAACACAAAACTGTCTCACTCTCATGAAGATAAAATAATGTCTGATCCTCCTAATGAGTTCATTTCATCGTCATTGTGTGTTTATCCAGCACATCCGGGTTGATTGAAGTGATTAATCAGTATATAAACAGTTAATAAATGTTTCATAATTAAGTTGTAAGGAGATATAAGTGTATTCGTCAACAGCCATAACTCCTCCTGTGAGCAAATATTTAATTAATTGTTAATTCAATTGGCTAATCATTTGAGCTTTGAAGTCCTCTGTAAGAATGTACAGCACCATGACAACCGGGTAATATCTGCTAATGAAGATCATGTGATATGATCAAAAGCCCCTTCTGAACTTCAACTGTAATGATGGCTGAGGGAGAATAAAATATTTCACTTGAATATTAGCATCTGTTATGCTTCACAGGCTGCAAGCATTTATTCAAAAACCTAACTCAATTTATATGAACCCACAAGTCAAAGACTAATTCAAGATTCAATGGACACACTCCAAAACCTCAGAAGTGCTACCTGATGCAATAATCACTTCATGGACACTTTTGTTTATGTTCAATGTAAACACTTTGTTTTAGGGTGTGTAAAGTATATTGAACTATCACTGGTCTGTAACACAGCTGCTCACACTCAGCATCACATCCTGGTACAACTTTCTTTCTCTCTGTAAAAAAACAAAATAAAACTTTCTCAGATCATCAACAACGCAATAAATATTACAGCTTCTAGACTTCACCATAAGACCTCAGACACACTTCAAGACAAGTTCCCATCGCCTTTTTTTCTGATTCTGGATATATTTGTTTCCACTCTTCTTTGGCTGAAATCACTCAATTGTTCACTTATTCACTTCTCCATTTGCACCATCACTGACAGCTGTAGACTAACGCAACTATCATTTTCACACCTGTAACACCTTCTGGAGAAAGTAGTGTACCTGCCTATATATTGTAGAATGTATATATATACTGTATTGACATTGGTGTACAGTTATATGGTGCACTATATAGTAAGTCGAGTCTCTAAACTAAAAAAACCTGCCTTACAAATTAGAGATGTGGAGTTTGAAACAGATACATTCTCACATTGCATTAATGGGAATTGTAGGATCTGGAGATTTTGGAGATCTAAAAGTCATTTAATTGCTGTCATAGCTACAGAAATTTAATTGTCTGTCACTTTCAACTGGAAACTAAAAAGCTAAGTCAATGAAGTGCCCCTTTAACTAAAGGTTTCTAACTAACAGGAAGTCCTGATTAACAGTATTTCTGTTGCAGTCATGTGTCCAGGATGAACTGCAGTGACACTGAAACGTACATTAAGGTGATTGAATGGACTTTTGCACGGGGGTGAGTTGGGGTTTTGCCTGAAGCAGATGGTGATTGTGTAACAAAGAAGGAGTGGGTAAGGAGGCCTTTCTGGAAGCTTCCTGCTCCAACCTTAATCTGCATCAACAAATATCACACTGTGTAATCTGATCATCTCAGATCATTGGTTTGATTAGCACTGTTTGGTATTTTCTTGAACTTTCTGGACCGACATGTTTTCGGCTTGTGGCCTTCATTAGGGTCATCATAATAAAGTGTTACTGGAGATTTGAGGTTCACTCTCTAAGACCCAAACTCAAACATGTGAACTGTTGACAACAGGGGGGCGGTGCACTGGTAATCTTCTCGGGGGGCTCAGCATATAAGAGGGACCCTAAGCCCCGACTGGTCTTCACAGCAATCCTAACATAGAAGAACTGTGACAGACCGGTGTTGCTGCCCTCTTCTGGCTGTTCTTCACCCAAGCAGTCGGTGAGTAGGGCATCGATAGACATCACCACCACTACTGTACCACAAACAGTGTTATTATTGAGGTATTAGAGATTTAATGTAGTGTTAGAAACCACTGTGACAGCTTTGAGATGATTGATGTGACTACTTTAGAGGTGCATGGTAGTCAGTGCATCTTATGGATGTTACATCTATTACTCTGAGAGCTTTGAAGTTATTTTACTTTGATTGAAATGATGCAAGAGGAAGAAATGTGGTGAAGAGGTCAGGGTTCAAACAATAGTGTGGTGATGACAGGCTGGGACACTTGTAGACCTACAACCTAAATTGACCTACAACATGATGGATCTGTTGATATGATGCTTAGAGTGCAAATATCCTTCAGTGGTTTTGAGATTAGTTTGACATTAGGTAAAGGACTCAGGAAAAATATTCAAAAATGGTGAAGTTAGCAGAAGACAATTTTGTTCCTTTGTACATTTGTGGAAGGTTTATCAGGCAGCTGTTTACTTCATGATCAGAGCTGTTTGGGAATTTTCCATCATTATGCATCATGCACTGTGTCAAACTAGGCTTTGGGGTCATAGCAAGGCCTCACCAAATGTTGGGTTTAGACACTGTCTCCCCTTAAGATAGTGCCAAGCAGTGAGTCTGCTCCTTTTGGGGAAAACAGGAGGCATTCTGATAGTGTTGCTATAGCAGCCGAGGTCAGATATGTGTTTGACTGTTTTCCTTGAATGGAGTAGAGGTAACTAGAGTCAGAGGTTTGATATGGATGGAGGACAAAGGTCCTGAGTGTCATCCCAGCAATGTTTTGTCTATAGACCAGTAGACTAAATTCTGTATATTGTAGATGTGTTGGATCTGCCCATATTTGGGTATGGCTCAACCTGTGGCATTATCTGAATTAAAGGAAGCATCAGAACATAACGTGCACTGATCATTCATTCACTTCTCCTTCATCAAGTAAATAAATCTTTTGAATGGAAGATATCCTGGACTCCTCTCTACTCTCTCCATTGATGTATCGGCTGCATAATTAAAATCTCCAACAAGAGCTGGTTGTCATTATTTATTCTAATTTTTATGATACTTCAGTGTCATTGTTGAGCTTTGGTGTAGATAGCAATGAGTTCTCAAATATTAAATATTATCTCTATAATCACAAGCAGTAGTACAACACATACTGTATCCGTTGATATCTTAAATGATGGGTGTTGATGTTCATCCTTATGTATGTTATGTTGATGCTTTAGGATGGTGCAAATATCAACTATAGAACTTTTTAACATATTTGTGATTAAGAGCTTTAAACAGGTGAAATGGTTGACATCTTTCTGATTTACATGTTACTTGATATAAAGCTACTGTACACTCCACACATACAGAATCTTTTGTGTGGATTAACTATATTTACATTATCAAACCACTAAAACCACATTATTAGATAACACTTGATCAGGACTGCCATTTTCATTGGGGGTACGGAGCCGGATTGATCCTTTAGACCCTCAGAGCAACCTCAGCATATCTGCGTTGCTGTCCTTGTTCTAACAGGATTACATGTGGACGGTCGACTTGAAACAGAGAGAGAGGGCTGCTTATTAACTTGAGCCAGGGATTATGGGAAATCCTTGTAGAGCATGGTACACAGGTAGTCCATCTCAGGCATTCAATTACTGTGAAATATCATCGTAAATCCTGGCTGGGACTCGTCAGATCAGTAAGAGGATTAATGCCTTTAATGTCAGACAGAGGTGACAGAGGTTGCATGCTATCTGTTACATACAATTAACAGTGTAATAAAGCATTTTCAGTAATAGTTTAGTGTCTAAACAGGTAAAAAAAAATGTAGTGATATCTTGGGCTTTTGTGGCATCACCTGACTTTTTCACTGTCATTTCCAAAATGAACAGATATCATCAGGACGACTACACTTCAAAGAAGTGTCTTGAAAGCCAATAGCCTGCACATAGGTAACATAACTCTTCAAAATGAACCTTGAGCCGCCCAAACCTGGGTTCAAGTCGGCCACCCGTGTCACCGGAGGCCCCTCCACCCCACGCAAGGGACCCCCTAAGTTCAAGCAGAGGCAGACCCGTCAGTTCAAGAGCAAGCCTCCCAAGAAGGGAATCCAGGGGTACGTGTTGAGAGATGCACAATTTATCATCAGATTTGTACAAGATATGGTGTGTAATCATCTTTTTGTTTGCAGATTTGGTGATGATATCCCAGGAATGGAGGGCTTAGGCACTGGTAAGATACATGATGTGTTTAAAATGCACAGTAAATCAGTTGCTGTTACTTTCAGAGGCCTGATCAACATCACATCTTTGTCTTTTCTTTTTGTTTTTTTACAGACATCACCGTCATTTGCCCATGGGAGGCCTTTAACCACCTGGAGCTGAATGAGCTGGCCAAGTATGGTATCATCTGAGCCTTCCCTGAAATGTCCCTGCAATCTCCTGAGGATAACAGGCCAAAACATATGCCTAAGGATCCGACTTGTACCTTTAAACGGAACTACTCCGAACCAACTTCTACAACAAACTGTAACGAACACTAAAAATGGAAAAAGAGAAAAAAGATCTAAAAAAAACAACAACTTTCTGTCCTCTTTTACTAGAGTCTTCTTCTTCTTCTGATTCTGCTGTTCACACACACATAACATCTGCTCACATTTAGCATCTGTTGATTTGATCTTCACTAGATCAAACAAGGCAGCCTCAAAATTGAGTTTAAGTGACAAACCCGAGAAGTGGATGGGTTCCCATTTCATGTGCTTCGGCGTCTGTTTTCGCCACTTTTTAGAGGCTTTTATTTATTTTAGTGTGCGTCCATAAATGTGTGAGTTTGTTGTGTTCTGTTAGAGTTTATATGCCACTATGAGAGCTAGCTGCCAGTTTGTCACAGGCTGCAATAATTTATGAATGTTAAGTTATTGTATTGTGCTGGTTAATGATGCTGTACGATCCCCTTTGCTTTAAAAAACAACAACATTTTTTTACTCAGTAAAGGATGTGATTTCAAATGGAGCGAAATACAATACTTCACACAAAACATACTTAAATATATGGAAGAGGATTAGGGCCACTGTGGGAAAAAAGTGAGTTCTGACTTTTTTTCTCAAAATTTTGACTTTAAAGAATTCGGAGTTCAAAGTCAGAATTTTGAGAAAAAAGTCAGAACTCACTTTTTTTCCCACAGTGGCCCTAATCCTCTTCCGTATAAGTAAAAGTAAAATTACAGATTTTTAAAACTACTTTAAAAAGTACAAGTACACAAAAAACTACTCAATCACAGTAACGGAGTAAATGTAATTCATTACTTTCCACCTCTGGTAACATGCAAGTTATAGTGTTGAGGGGGTGATGTATGTAAAGTGCATAAAAAGATCAAAAATAACTAAATATTTAAATGTAAACACAAATAATATACGTAAATAAGTCCAATATGAACTCTGTAAATGTCCATTTTGACATTTTAAATGTGCTAAATTGAAATTTCGTTAATTTAAGATGTCACACAGACAATAAACCTGATGTGTCATGTCTGTTCTGCCATGGTAGCGTGACGTCTTTCAGTCAGGTGAGTGTCTGCTGCCTGGATGTCTCACAGGTCCAGTTTCTGAGGTGATAATGACCCTGATCTCCATGACTGAGTCAGCATCAGTCTGGTGACAGTGAAGCATTGTAAATCCTGGGCAGACTCACAGCATACAGAGTTATTCTTTGACCTGGACTATACAGGGGATTACACATGAGGGGTTTCACTTATCTTATACAGTGCAGCGAACCTGCTCACCATGACATGATGGAAAAAATACTGATTTAACCATTTCAGTACTGTATGTCACTTTGCATCATGACAGGCTGCAAAGAATGAAAACTCCTGCTGATCACAAGTCAAATGCAGAAATTGGGTTGATTCGGATTGTCAGGTGAATGACATGATTAAAATGTGTAACTCTTAACTTAAAGTCCTCCTATTTAGCATTCATAATCAGTATATAAAGAGTTAATAAATGTTCATAATTAAGTTGTAAGGAGATATAAGTGTTAATGTATCCGTCAACAACCATGACCCCTCCTGTGAGCAAATCTTAATAATATTAATATATCATAATAAAGGTGTTTGATACTACAAATGTTGCTGGAGATTTGAGGTTCTTCACTTTCTGGACTTTTCATGCACTTTGGAAGTAAGTGAAGTTGTGCCAGAAACCTCTACCCTGTTTTTTTTTACTTTCTGAAGACATACAGCACAATAAGTCTTCTTATGTCATGCTTTGGATACTTCAACAAGATCATAGCAAACAACTCAAATCCTTCATTTCATATAGATATACATGTGTTTCATCCATAATACAAATACAGAAGATTGAGTTTGGTCCTCCTTACACACTCACCCTCTTTGACCCAAACGTAAACATGTGAACTGTTGACAACAGGGAGGCGGCGCGCTAGTAATCTTCTGCAGGGCTCAGCATATAAGAGAGACCCTAAGCCCCGACTGGCCTTCACAGCAATTCTAGCATATAACAACTGGACAGACCAGTGCTGCTGCGCTCGTCTGGCTGTTCTTCACCCAATCAGCCGGTGAGTAGACGCACTGATAGACATCACCACCACCACCACGAACAGCGTTATTATTGAGATATTAGAGATTTTTGAGATGATTGATGTGACTACTTTGGAGATGCATGGTAGTCAGTGCATCTTATGGATGTTAAATGTATTACTCTGAGAACTTTGAGGTTATTTTACTTTGATTGAGATGATGGAAGAGGAAAAATTTGATAAAGAAGTGAAGATAAAAATTGTGCCACCATTTGTTTGCCATTTTAACTCTCTTCAAAAAGAGATTTAGAACTCAAGAGATCTTCTATAGCTGGTCATATTTTAATTTAACATATGAAAATAAGATACTACTTGTTATCTTCAGTTAAAAATAAAGCACAGGTTATTCTAAAAAGATAGTTCTGTCACTATAACCTCCGTCAGGCTTCAAACAATAGTGTAGTGATGACAGGCTGGGACACTTGTAGACCTACAACATGATGGATCTGTTGATATGATGCTTAGAGTGACTACGGTGCAAATATCCTGAATATCCTTCAGTGGTTTTGAGGTTTGTTTGACATTAGGTAAAGGACTCAGGAAAAATATTCAAAAATGGTGAAGTTAGCAGAAGACAATTTTGTTCCTTTGTACATTTGTGGAAGGTTTATCAGTCAGGTGTTAGGTTTACTTCATGATCAGAGCTGTTATTATTTAATTTTTATATCATACTTCAGCGTAATTGTTGAGTTTTGGTGTAGATATCAACAGCTTTTTTCCCATATTTTGAGAAATATTGATGTGTTTTTCTACAGAGTTCTCATCTTTTAAATATGATCTATATAATCATAAGCAACAGAGTACACATACTGTATCCGTTGATATCTTAAAGGGTGGATGTTGAATTCTCATCCTTATGATTGTTATGTTGATGCTTTAGGATGGTGCAAATATAAAATATAGAGCATATTTCATAAGTGAGTTACATTTTACAATATGTAACTTGATACAAAAGCTATACTGTACACTCCACACATACAAAATCTTTTGCGTGGATTAACTTTGTTGGTTGTTATAGATTATTATTTATATCATTATCAAACCACTAAAACCACATTAGACTTGATGAGGACTGTCATTGTCATCGGGGGTACAGTGACCGGATCGCTGTCCTTGTTCTAACAGGATTACATGTCGACGGTCGACTTGAAACAGAGAGAGAGGGCTGCTTATTAACTTGAGCCAGGGATTATGGGAAATTGGGTAATCCTTGCAGAGCATTGGTGCACAGGTAGTCCATCTCAGACATTCAATTACTGTGAAATATCCTGCCTGGGACTCGTCAGATCAGTAAGAGGATTAATGCCTTTAATGTCAGACAGAGGTGACAGAGGCTGCATGCTATCTGTTACATACAATTAACAGTGTAATAAAGCATCTTCGGTAATTGTTCAGTGTCTAAACAGGTCAAAATGGCTCTTTTTTTTTAAGTGATATCTTGGTCTATTGTGGCATCGCCTGACTTTTTCGCTCTCATTTCCAAAATGAACAGATATCATCAGGACGACTATACTTCAAAGAACACAGGTACCGTAACTACTCGAAATGAATCTTGACGCGCCCAAACCTGGGTCCAAGTCGGCCACCCGTGTCACCGGAGGCCCCCGCTGCCCACGCAAGGGACCCGTTAAGTTCAAGCAGAGGCAGACCCGTCAGTTCAAGAGCAAGCCTCCCAAGAAGGGAATCCAGGGGTACGTGTTGAGGGATGCACAATTTATCATCAGATTTGTATAAATTATAAGAAGATATGGTGTGTAATCATCTTTTTGTTTGCAGATTTGGTGATGATATCCCAGGAATGGAGGGCTTAGGCACTGGTAAGATACATGATGTGTTTAAAATGCTCAGTAAATCAGTTGCTGTTACTTTCAGAGGTCTGATCAACATCACATCTTTGTGTTTTCTTTTTGTTTTTTTATAGACATCACTGTCATTTGCCCATGGGAGGCCTTTAACCACCTGGAGCTGAATGAGCTGGCCAAGTATGGTATCATCTGAGACTTCCCTGCAATGTCCCTGCAATCTCCTGAGGATAACCGGCCACGCACTTCAAATCATCTGCCTCAGGAGCCGACTCGTAGATTGAAACGGAATTACTCTAAACCACCTACTGCAACAAACTGTAACGAACACAAAAAATGGAAAAAGAGAAAAAAGATCTAAAAAAAAAAACAAAACAACAACTTTCTGTCCTCTTTTAGAGTCTTCTTCTTCTTCTGATTCTGCTGCTCACACACACATAACATCTGCTCCTGTTTAGCATCTGTTGATTTGATCTTCACTAGATCAGCACTGCATCCTCCTCTACTCTCACTCTCGCTCTCTCTCTTCTCAGATGCATTCCTACTTTCCTTTCACTTTTCTATCCTTCTCACGGACAACACACACGAAACTTACGCAAGCGAGGAAGCCTCAAAATTGAGTTCAAGTGACAAACCCGTGAAGTGGGTGGGTTCCCATTTCACGTGCTTCGGTGTCTGTTTTCGCCACTTTTGAGAGGCTTTTTCCATCAACGCCGAATCTATAACATAAAAAACCTGAATTCTGTAGAGAGATTGCTGAGTGTTAACTTTAATATCCCTCCTTTCACTCTGTTATGACCTTACCTTACCCATCTCTATCAGGATATAAGTTTTCAGGGATAATTTCAGTTCAGTTTGAGCTTTTATGGTAAAAACAATAATTTAAACATCTGCCCAAATTGACTTAACCAAGGAGGTACAGTGTCTTCCATCATTGTGTTAGCTTGTGCTAACACTAGCTTGACATCTCTTCTCATTTGTATGTCTTTTACAATTATAATAATAATGTTTATGAAAAATATGTACTGTCACACTTTTCCCTGAGTGTTTTTATTTGTGTTTTTAAGCTCATCATCTTAGCTCTCATTTGTTGTTTTCTGGTAGAGTTTTCCTTCTTTTTTTTCCTCGTTGTCCTGCCTTCATCCATCCATCCGTCCATTCAGTGTTTCTCATTTCATCATCATCTCCGTTGTCCTCTCCATCGTCATTTATCCTCCATTCTCTTCATGTTTAGACAGTGTTAACCTCCACAATTAAACTTGTACCAGTGTGTTGTACGTGTAAGATCAATGATTCATACCATGAGTTGCATTTAGATTTGCATTATAATTTGTATTATCTTGGCTTTATCTTTTTGAACTGATGATATAAAGCTGATCTTTCCAATGAATGATTGCACTGTGTAATGGAGCGTTGTCCTCTCTACAGGACGAGGAATAAAAATAAATCATAAAAAGAGGAAAATAAAAACTGTGTTTTATTCATTCTCATTAAAATTGTGCTTCTGATTATGATCCAGTAGATTGACATTGACAGCTTGATTGATCTTTATTTTGATCTTGAAATTGAGATACATAAACGCTATATCTGCATATACAGTCACACGCACACGAGAATACATACTCACATATACAGTCAACCTGGATTTCATAAATGGAGAATAAATATGGTGATTTCCACATTGATTAACAATGTGACCTGCCAGTATTCAGGCATTCATTGTTTATTAAACTCAGCAGTCTTTCAGAAAATGTAACTTTTTCATCACAAAAAGCAAACTGAAAAACTAAATAAAAAAAAAAAACTAATGGAAATTTCAAAACAATAATAACCCTGCCATCAACATTTTAAGTAACTGTAACAGATTACAGTTACATTTACACGTATTTGTATAATCAAATTACGTAATGCTGTTACATATAGCTAGTTAATCCCCCAACACTGACCACCACTGTAAGTAAAAACAGGACGGTGGAACTCAACACATCTTGTTTCAGTCGGGGTCGTTTCAGTGCGGGACCGATGGGAGGCGATCGGACACTAATGTTTGCTACACCCGGTGTTTGAGTTTCTGTGGGATGAAACAGACAGAAAACGCTTCGTGAACTTTGTGTTGTTGTTTTTTTTTAACGAGGTCTGTCTCCCAACAAGGCTGTTATATATATATCTACCGGGAGCGCTCACCCCCCTCGAGCAACATGGCGGATAACATTGTGAGTATTATGGGCTGGTTGTGGTTGATGCTAACAGCGGCTAGCATCGGTTAGCCTGTTAGTCCGGAGTGATGAGGCAGCAGAATTAGCCGCGGAGCTAACGTTAGCATGGGCCTGCTAACCGGTGTTACGCTCTAACTGGTGACCGTTTTATCTGGTGACTTTCTCACAATTTAGGATACGTTACGAGGGGGCGAATGAGCTTTATGAACACAATTGAACTTACATACATGATTAAGATACTTTAGATATTTAAACACAGATGAAAAGTGATTCAACTATAAAGTGATTTCTATGTTAGAGTCACCAGATAACACGGTCACCAGTTAGAGCATAACACCGGCTCATCTCAGCTGACGACATCCGAATAAAAACATACATTTATCAGCTAATAACAGAGCTACATTCAGGGATAACGATGTCTTGATTACTCCTTTTCCTCATCTCAGTGGTTAAACATAAGCTAGAATATTGAAGATGAATTGTAAAGGTTGTCGATTCATAAAAAAAAAGTGACATTGTTTTTGTTGACTGACATGTATTTGCTGCTAAGTTCACAGTCTAAATCTAAATGCTATAAAGTCATATTAATGTATTTTAAAGGGGGAGGGAGGGAGGGGTTATGTTGATATGACATGTTTTGCACTGTCATCGCTGTCATAATGTCCTGACACCGACACACACAGGGGGGGAGCAGCTCCTGTGTTTAGACTGACAGGCAGTGGTGGAAGAAGTATCCAGATCCTTCACTTTAGCAATACATGACAATACAGTAATCTTACATGTAAAGGTCCTGCATGCAAAACATTATGCAAGTAAAGTATTATGAGATATGTTGTTAAAGCATTACAGTAAAAGTACATAAGTATTATGAGTGATGTAGTTAAAGTATTACAGTAAAGTACTGCAGTATTATGAGTGATGTAGTATGCAGTATTACAGTAAAAGTACTGCAGTATTATGAGTGATGTAGTATGCAGTATTACAGTAAAAGTAGTGATATTATTATATATGACATCATTAGATTATTAATAGTGAAGCATCAGTGTTAGAGCAGCATGTTACTGTTGTAGCTGCTGGAGGTGGAGCTAGTTTACACTGCTTTATATACAGTTAGCTAGTTTATACTACTTTATATACAGTTAGCTAGTTTATACTACTTTATATACAGTTAGCTAGTTTACACTACTTTATATACAGTTAGCTAGTTTATACTACTTTATATACAGTTAGCTAGTTTACACTACTTTATATACAGTTAGCTAGTTTATACTACTTTATATACAGTTAGCTAGTTTACACTACTTTATATACAGTTAGCTAGTTTATACTACTTTATATACAGTTAGCTAGTTTACACTACTTTATATACAGTTAGCTAGTTTACACTACTTTATATACAGTTAGCTAGTGTACACTACTTTATATACAGTTAGCTAGTTTATACTACTTTATATACAGTTAGCTAGTTTACACTACTTTATGTACAGTTAGCTAGTTTAGTCCAGTGGTTCCCAACCTACGGGTGGGGCCCCTCCAAAGGGTCAGCAGATAAATGTGAGGGGCGGTGAGTGGATTTAATGGGAGAGGAAAGAAAAAAAACAAAGTTCTGATACACAAATCTGTTTTCAGTTTCGACATTTATTGCAATGAAGCCATGTGAGAAGTTTAGAGGGAAAAATCACTATTTGGTGGGGCTGTTAACAACTCGTAGACATCTGATATGTGAGCTCGGCTACACACTGCTTTAACAATGTGTTGTATTTTAAAGGCTTGTTATATTATCCATTGTGTCAAATCTTCACCTGAAAAGTAACTAAAGCTGTCAAATAAATGTAGTGGAGTAGAAAGTACTATATCTCCCTCCCTATGGAAATACTACAATAAAGTAGAAGTACTTCAAAATTGTATCTAAGTAAAGTACTTGAGTGAATGTTACTTTGCTGACAGGTGCTGAAACTTTTATTAGCCCAGTGTTATTTTTGTTTGTGTGTAGCTAACAATAGATCTGTTTGAAGTGGTAACTTCGTACTCTGACATCTTCTTTTTTTTTTGTCGTCTTTTTTTAGATCGTCAGGGTACAGTCCCCAGATGGGATGAAGAAAATTGCTTCCACCAAGAGGGAGACTGCTGCTGCTTTTTTGAAGAAGGTACAAAGTGTAAAAATTAACATCTTTTGAAGTCAGCAGGAGTCACGCATCTCTGTTATTTTTCATGCTGACTTCTTCAAATCCTGAAGTCTTTGGTTAGTTTCTGCAAGGGTACACAACATGTACACCACAGCTTTAAAGGACAGGTTCACAATTTTTCAGGCTGTCTTAAACTAACAGTCAGGAGCCCAAATGAACATTAAATCATATTGTTCTTGCTGTAATCATTCCTCCTGTTCATACTGACCATTAGAAGATCCCTCCATAATGCACTTACAATGGAAGTGATGGGAGATAAAAATCCATTCCTTCTGAAGCTAATATGAAGCTTCAGCCGTCCAAATGAGTCAAATCAGGTAGATATCTTTAATCATTACAGTGTTTTTAGTGCCAAAGTTCCTCTTTTTGTTACTGTACTTCCACCACAGCTCAACAGGGAAACACAAAGAGAGAGGATTTGATGCTAAAAAGACTGTAAATGTGTCAGATATCCACTTGATATGACTAAATCAAACTGCTGAAGCCTCATATAAGCTTCACATCTACTGTTAAACATTACAGCAAGTTAAACCTCTGTTAGTCTTCATATGGGTACATGTTTGTTGTTTTAAGACAGACTTTAAAAAAAGTTGAATCTTTCCTTTTTTTAAATGTGTCTACAGCAGGACAAACACTGAGGGACACATTGTTATCTTAAATAACAATCATGTCTCTCTGGGTTTTGCTTTCGCCTGCTCAGTGTTCATTTATGTATGAGGCTGTGAAGGCTGTAGCAGATCAGTCCTGCCGTGCTCTGCTGGTGTTTATTATTGACATGTGGCTTTCCGGTAAAATCTGTGTGTTTAAAGGGAGAGTAGTAGATGTTATACTTAATATTCTTCTCATCACAGCTGCTTTATAGGTTATGGTTTACAGCCCACAGAGAGGTATGCCTCAGTTTTGTTCTCTTTCCACACAAAAGCATATTAATAGATAGTAATAATTACATTTCAATCACATATGGGATTTTGGGAAAAAAAATCCCTAAAATTAGAGCCTCGTTCCAGCCGGCCAGTCACAGACAGAGAGGAGCATTGCAGCAGCGCCTCCATTAAAAATTCATGTGTCTATGTAGAAGCAGGATGATGTAGCCTCGGAGATCAATGGAGAGAATATTGTTCATTCCAGTCCCGGCTGATGCGGAATAGAAAAACCCAACCAACGGGTGAGCAGCGGCAGACAGTCTGAGAGCTGCAGGTTATATTTCTGCAGCCGAGGCAGAATCAAAGGAGCTCAAATGATGTTCTGTCCCGTACAGTTTCACCCAGCGCATAGCGATTTTAGTATATATGGGTATGATCTTATGTGTGGCTCGAGGGGGGGGGAAAAAGAATGATTTCGATACATGACACTGTTCAGGGCAAATTTGAACCATTTTGACATTAAAAAACAATTGAAACACCCTATATAGCAACTTTTTAAGCCTGAGACTAACATAAAAAGACTATTAAATTATGAATCAAAAGCTAGTGAGATGGTTCTTACCTATTTATTCTGTATTAAGTGTTATTAGGAAATTAGATTGAATGCTGCACCAGACTGACTCTCTACCTGATATGTGCTGTGGTGATATAAAATAAATGCCAGTGCAAAGTGATTTAGTATATATGTGCTCTTTATATGTGGCTCGAGGAGGGGAAAAAGAACGATTTCAATGCATGACTTGTTTAGTTTTACAGTCACTTAAGGCCTTACACACTGTTCAGGGCAAATTTGAATCATTTTGACATTAAAAAATAATTGAAACACCCTAAATAACAACTTTTTAAGCCTGAGATTTTATGGCTTTTTTACTAAAGTGGAATCACAGAATCTACAAAAAAACCATGAAACAAGCACAGTAACATAAAAAGACTATTAAATTATGAATCAAAAACTAGAGACATGGTTCTTAGGTATTTATTCTGTATTAAGTGTTATTAGGAAATCAGATTTAATGCTAAGATAATCATAGTGCTCAGAGCTTCAGCACCAGACTGACTCTCTACCTGATATGTGCTGTGGTGATATAAAATAAATGCCAGTGGATACTCTTTCCAACCACCTCGGTGCTCTTCATAGCTTATTTTGGCTCAACCTGCGACGACCTCATGAGGTGCTCAGGATCTTCTCTCGTGCCAAGAGGATCTTTGCTTAATCTGCTTTGACTGCGTGATTGGAGATCTTTTAAAGAGCAGGACGAGCAGGACGCCCTCCACACACAAAGCTTTTCTTCACTGGCACATGTTGATCTGAATTATCCCCCAGTTGATTCTGAAGATATTTGAGTCAGTGACATGATGTAAATCTGATTATATACAGGAAAATAAATGGGAACTAAAATATGGAATAAATATAATCAAGTTTTAGCAATAGAAAAAAATGGTTGTTTTTAGGATATGTCCTGCTCAATATTGACAAAATGCCTTTTCTCATCTTTCTTTTTATTTGATGTTTTAAAATGAAGTAATTATTAGTATAAGTCCACTTAAATACCCTTTAGGTGGATAAGATATTAAATATTTATCATTCTTTTATGGTTACACCGTTTGACATTTCATCAAGAGCATTCAGTCTGACTTTTGGTTAAAACAATGGTGCAGATGTTATTTCAAATTACTTAAAACCACTAAAAATACATAATGTACATTTTATCAAACCTGATGCTGCTTTTAAAACTATTTTTAACATATTTTTATGAATTGTTCATTTTGCCAACCCTCATTTATCACTGACCCATTTATAGGTAGTGATAATCCCAGACTATTATGCTCATAAATTGTCTCTCCCATGTGTCTCACAGGTGGCCAAAGAGTTTGGATTCAATTCCAACGGCTTTTCTATTTACCTGAACCGCAACAAGACCGGAGAGATCCTTTCTCAGAACAAAGCCCTCAGCCTGCTTAAGATCAAGTGAGTAAAAGCAAACCGTGTTGATCAATAAAGTTGTTTTGTGGGACAGCTTTGTTACTGTGTTAACATAATGGTGTTATAGTCAGCTTCCTCCAGAAAGCTGATTTCTTAACTGTTATGTCAATAAGGAACCTGGTTTCTGTAATTAGCGTAGGAGATTTACTTTGGTAGGTTTCTCCTGGAGACTGGAGAACTCTCTCAGCCATGTAAAAGCATAACTGGATTCCTTGATCGGCTTTTTACAAATACACATACACACAACAAAACACTGCAGACTGTAAGAAAGGAGAAGTCTATACGCACACAGTGATGCAACCTTCATGTTTAAAACTACCCAAGTCTAATTTGAACTAATACAGAAAAGCCTGTAGAAGGCTGTATAAGTCAGATTACCATCGCTGAACATTTCATTGTTAAATTCAGACACTTTCACGCCGTCGGTCACTAATGAAGTCAAAGTCCATGAGCCACATGCTTCCAAATAAGGTTGCAGGTTGGTTATTGATCTCCTGCATAAGTGCATTTACAGTAACCTGGATACAGAGCGTTTCCATAGTACCCAGCTAGTCTTAAGTGCATGTGAACGCACCGTGACTGAAAACTGCATTTATTAGAAAATCATATTCTTACATTTTAGATTATTTAATAAAGTTTCTTGCATTTATATTGCTCTTAATTGTTCCACATAGATTAAAAGGGAGTGAAGTGAGTATTAATACATATCTGACTGTATGTTAATGTAGTCTTTGTGTTTTTTTGCCACCTGCTTCATTCTTTAACAAATATTCCCGTGAAGCTTTAACCATCTTGTGCCTGTCTGGGTTTTCTTGTAGGCATGGCGACATGTTGTATCTGTTCCCTTCAGGATCCTCGACCTCCTCCGGGGAAGTAATGGACACGGCCACCCCACATTCATCTTCGTCGCTACCATCCATCTCATCCTCTTCATCCTCCTCATCGACCTTCCTGATCCCTCGGTCCTTCTCAGCACCCCAGGTCCAAGAGGATGAGATAGATCAGTATCTGACCAAGCAGGATGGAAAGATCTACAGGAACAAAGATCCACAGCTGTAAGACAGAGACTCACACGTTTTGTTGTTTACACCAACGATTGTAATTAACCTTCCTGTCGTCTGTTTTGACTGTTCCTTCTTTCTTCCCTTTCTTCCGTCCTTCTTTCCTTTCTCCCTCCCTCCTTCCTTCCTTTCCTTCCTCCTTTCCTCTGTCCTTCTTTCCTTCCTTCCTCCCTTCCTCTTTTCCTTTCTCCCTCCCTCCTCCCTTGTTTTCTCTCTCCGTCCTTACTTCCTCCCTCCCTCTTTTCCTTCCTTCTTCCTCCCTTCCATCCCTCCTTTCCTTCCTTCTTCCTTCCTCCCTTCCATCCCTCCTTTCCTTCCTTCTTCCTCCCTTCCATCCCTCCCTCCTTTCCTTCCTTCTTCCCTCTTCTCTCCCTCCTTTCCATCCTTCTTCCTCCCTTCCTCCCTTCCTCCCTTCCTTCCATCCTCCCTCCTTTCCTTCCTTCTTCCTGCCTCCCTCCTTTCCTTCCTCCCTCCCTCCTTTCCTTCCTTCTTCCTCCCCTCCTTCCTCCTTTCCTTCCTTCCTCCTTTCCTTCCTTTCTTGACTCGAGGACAACAGGAGAGTTAAATACAGATAGAGGATGTTTAAATGGTCTTTCTCTTGTTGCAGATGTCACCATGGTGCTCTCGGCAAATGCGTGCACTGTGTACCGTTAGAGGTAAGACACTTCACTTCACGTTTTTAGTTTCTAACATTCAAAATAAAAGCACCTCTGATATAAGACTTGATTTTTTTTTTAATTTCCAGCCTTTTGACGAAGACTACCTGAATCACCTCGACCCACCAGTCAAGCACATGTCATTCCACGCATACATTCGCAAGCTGACCGGGGGAGCTGATAAGTAAGAATCTCCACCAGTAGTCGTTTAAAAAAATAAAAAATAAAAAAATCTCATCGGTGGAAAATAACCACGATCCATTAAGTCAGATTTTAACGCTGCTTTCACCTCCCGCAGAGGGAAGTTTGCAGCTCTGGAGAACATTAGCTGTAAGATCAAGTCGGGCTGTGAAGGACACCCTCCCTGGCCAGAGGGGATCTGCACCAAGTGCCAGCCGAGCGCCATCACACTAAACAGACAGGTATGTGCTGGATCCAAAGTGTTTTTTTTTTTTTTATCAAATCTGAAGACATGCATAAATTTAAACTTTTTATTTTTTTGGTTCGTTTTCCAGAAATACAGACACGTGGACAACATCATGTTTGAGAACCACACCATCGCTGACCGCTTCCTGGACTTCTGGAGGAAGACAGGAAGTCAGAGGATGGGCTACTTGTACGGCAGGTACACCGAGCACAAAGACATCCCTCTGGGCATCAGAGCCGAGGTGGCTGCCATCTACGAACCCCCACAGGTCAGAGACTCCTTCTAAATATTTATATCAACATGCTTTCAGTGTTTTTTTAATTGTACTGTAATATTGTTGTAAAGTGCTTATTAAACCTGTGTACTAGTTCTTTTAGTTTTTATTGAATATTGTCACCGCTGTGTTTCAGAACGCCTCTCAGAACAGTCTGGAAATGTTGGAGGATCCCAAAGCTGCAGCTGTGGATGAAATCGCTGCCAAACTGGGCCTGCGCAAGGTAGGTCGGCTTTGATTTGGCACACAGTTTGCATTTCACAGTGACCTTGATAAGGTGTTTTGTTTTTTTTACCTTGATTATTTTTTATACTGAATACTGACAGTTTGCAACTCCAGCAGTGTGACAGACATAAAAATGTAAGACCCGAGGCTTAACGCAGATTCATATTTTTCCATTAAATGTGGTCTAAACATTGAAGCCTTCGGTGCAGGAATTGATGTATAAGATTATTGATGCCCAGAAGGGAAATTGACATGTTACAGCAGTGCAGGTGAGGCAGGAAACAGATAAGAACTAAGGATAATAAATACATTTAAAAAAAAACAAAACTTAAATATATGGCCTGACGTGCATCATTTGAAAAAATGGTGCAGAAAAAATGTTACAGGCTGCAGTGATTCTGTCTTTTAAGTGCCAGCTCCAACATGAAACACACTTCCTCCCTTCCTCCCTCCTTTCCTTTCCTTCTTTCTTCCTTCCTTCCTCCCTTCCTCCCTCCTTTCGTTCCTTCTTACTCCCACCCTTCCTTCCTTCCTCCCTTGCTTCTTTCCTTTCCTCCTGTCCTTCCTTTCCTTCTTTCTTCCTCCCTTCCTGCCTTGACTTGAGGACAACAGGAGGGTTAAGATGATTTACAGGTTGGTTGATCAGTTTTGTCTCCTTTTTCTTTTTTTCCAGGTGGGGTGGATCTTCACTGACCTGCTCTCCGAGGACATGAGGATAGGCACCGTCCGCTACACGAGAAATAATGTGAGGATGCCGCTTCCGTTCATCAGATTTAACACACTGCGTCTGCATGTTTTTTTGATAATTGTCCTTCCTTCTGTTAGGAATCACACTACCTGAGCGCAGAGGAGTGCATCACAGCCGGATACTTCCAGAATCAGCAATCAAACCCCTGCAGACTGTCTCGAGACGGACAGTTTGGCTCCAAATTCGTGACTGTGGTGGCAACAGGTATGTTTTTGTTCACTTGGAGGCAGATAAGAAGATAATATTTAACTACTTCTCCGGCCTCAGGGTGATTATATTGATATTGATACAGGCTTGTGTTATGTTTCTAATTAATACTTTGTTAATATTTAGCTGATATTATTTAGTGCGTTTTTGATTTCCTGCACTGAAGCCCTAAATTTGATAGTGAGTGTGAAGTTTTAACGATAGAAATATGCCTTCAAAAGCCACAATTACAGCAATTAATCTAGATTATTTTCTCAATTAATTGAGTAGTTGGTCTATTAAATGTCCAAAAATGTCTGTTTCCCAAATCCACAATGGTCTTTTTTGGTTTGTTTGTTTCCATCAACCCAAAGTTATTCAGTTTTCTATAAGAGAAGATATATAATACTCACATTTGAGAAGCTGGAATCAGAGTTTGGATGAATGAATGATTGATTACTTTTCTGTCAGTTGTTTTATGGACTGAGAACTACATTACCACATTTCTCTAAATCTCACAGATGACACTGATTCATTATTATTTGGTGATCATCTGTCAAAAACAACAGCTCATGTTGGAAAATTGAAATATTCCTGAGCTTTGTTTTAACTGTAAGTCACATGATATTCAGTGGCTTCATCTCTTATTGACCATCTAATCGCAGTTGTTACATTAAAGTGAATTTACTTTAAATGTCTGGTAAAGTATGTAAATGGTTTATATCGTAGTTGTGAAGCCAGCGGAGCAGTTTAATACGAGACAGACGCTCTTTTGTTCAGCCTTGTGGGATCCATGCCAGCTGTTTACACTTCCCTTCATTTAAAAACCCACAAGACTTCCTCATATACTTAGAAACAAAAGCATAAAACACAACAGTGATTTGAATTAATGAATAAATGGCAGCTGAAACTGGCATCATAGGTAAATGTCTGATGCCAGCCGGGGGGAGTGGGGGGGGGATCCATCTGTTTTTACTTTCCCTTTAGTAAATCCTCAGCAGTCTGTTGGCAGATCAGTTTCATATGGAGAGCTGAAGAGGATTTAGATAATAAGAGATACTCAGAAAACCACACTGACACAGATATTGGGAGTTTAATAATGTTGAAATCATAGAAGTAATAGATAATAACTGTTTTAATGTTAAATATGTGTTCAAAAGAGCACAGAACCAACAAATGTCCAATACTGTGCAATATTAGTATTTCATGTTTACTACTAATTTCAATTCAACTGTGTAATATACATATAATATACGTATCCATTTTCTTTCACTTTAATCTGTGCAATAACAAAATCATCTGTGGTATATTATCACTCAATACCAATATTACTCTTGTAAATAACATCATCATTATTTTATTTTTTTTTTTGTACTTCTTATTTATTATTCTTCATTCTTCTTATTGCTGCTTATCTATTTTTACTGTCCATTTTGCTGCTATAATAATGCATTGTGGGACTAATAAAGGAATATCTTACTACTATCTAACTACTGACAGCCATAATCAATAATAAATACATTTTAAAAAGCACAAAAGTCATAAAGTCAATCAGATATTAAAGCTTTAAGGAGTATGAAAGTCTCCAGTTTGATTGATTGATCTAGTTCATTGGCGTCAAACTCATTTTCATTCAAGGGCTACATACAGACCAAGTTGATCTCATGTGGGCCGATCATTAAAAAGATGGAAGGAAAGAAGGAAATAAGGAAGGAAGGAAAGACAGGCAAAAGGAAGGAGGGAAGAAAGGTAGGAAAGAGAGATAGTGAAGGACGGACAGACAGAAGGAAGGAAGGGAGGAAGGGCAGATGGAAGGAAGGACAGAAGGAAGAAAGGAATAAAGGAACGAAGAAAGGAAGGACAGATGGAAGGAAGGACAGAAGGAAGAAAGGAAGGACAGAAGGAAGAAAGGAATAAAGGAAGGAAGAAAGGAAGGACAGATGGAAGGAAGGACAGAAGGAAGAAAGGAATAAAGGAACGAAGAAAGGAAAAAAGGAAGGTAGGAAGGACAGATGGAAGGAAGAAAGGAAGGAAGGAACGAAGAAAGCAAAAAAGGAAGGAAGGAAAGAGCACTAGATGGCAAGTGGGCCGGATTGCACCCCTCGGCGGGCCGCATCTGGCCCTCAGGCCGCATGTTTGACACCCCTGATCTAGTTGCGTTGCATTTAAAAGAGCTCCTGAAACCAGTTGTGCTGAGATAACTTCTTCATATGAGATGAAGTATGTAGTTACTGGATCATGTGCTGACTTAATATATGATGTGTATTAGTAGTTATTTTTAAATGTATGATGTAATAAGCATCATGAGTGTCTTCTGAGCAGTGTGACTGTTTTTAATTTAAGCAGACTTCACATAATCCAACTGAACAGCTACGATTCAGTCAGACGTTAAAAGTATCTCGATGACTGAATTTATTCTCCCGCCAACGAAATGAACACATCTGTCTCTTCTCCGTCTCTGTGCTTGCAGGCGGTCCAGATAACCAGGTGCACTTTGAGGGATACCAGGTGTCCAATCAGTGCATGGCTCTGGTGAGAGACGAGTGCCTACTGCCCTGCAAAGACGCTCCCGAGCTGGGCTACGTTAAAGAGTCGTGCTCCGAGCAGTACGTACCAGACGTCTTCTTCAAGGTGAGGCTTCATGCGTGGAGCAGCAAACCTGTCTTATAAAATGTGACCTGCTGCTGGTGCTGGTGCTGCTGCTGGTGGTTTGTGGTTTATGTTTGTTTTGAGAATACACATGAATGATTACACATGATTTAATGACTTCCTGATACTTTCTGTGCTTTTGGGGGACTTGCTATTATGAGTCATTTTTTTATCCAGATGTTGAGATTTTTCTTGGATTTTGATCTCCCTCTTTTTCTTCTGTGGAGTTAGATTTGTGCCAAATGAAACAAACAAAATCTTCTTAATGTAAAATATCAAATAGTGTAAAATATTGGCCTTTTACTCTTTTAATAATGCATTATTTTAGCTCAGACTTTTGGCTTTGCTCTCTCTCTCTCTCTCTCTCTCTCTCTCTCTCTCTCTCTCTCTGTCTCTGTCTCTGTCTCTGTCTCTCTCTCTCTCTCTCTGTCTCTCTCTCTCTCACTCTCTCTCTCTCTCTCTCTCTCTCACTCTCTCTCTCTCTCTCTCTCTCTCTCACTCTCTCTCTTTTTTGTTTGGACTTTTGGCACAAACCTCTCAGGTGGGCAGGCTTTTTTTTTTAGGAGAACATGCCCATTGGCTAATTAGTTTTTGACTCAGTAGGCTCAGTGCCCCGGAAGTTACGTGTAGGTAGCTGGCGAGCTAACAGACTTTATATCTGATTATAACACAGGCTACTGTGAGCCGTAGCCAACACCAAAATAACAAAAGCCTAACATAAAGTTAACTAGTGTGTCCGACTAGTTGCATAGGAGAAGAACAGACACACACACACACACACTCAGCTAGCTCTCAAGATGCGTTCATGTACACTCAGGAAAACACTCGGAAATATCAGTACTCTGTTTTTTATAACACGCATTGATGTGGCCCAGTTTGACACATTATTAACTGTTGCAAGATTTTTCTTTTTAATCTGCTAACTACCCTGCACCACTTTTAATATAAAATAAGAAACCACATTTTTTATGACTTTGTAGACTGCATACTTTCATATAAAAGGAGCTTTACACTAGGGAGGCACCGATTGATCGGCCCTGACCGACGACTGGCCGATCAGACAGCCGCAACCACTGTGTCCAACTGTCTGACTTCAACCCTGAACACACCTGTAGCTCTCTCTGTACCTCCCACTAGCATAACACAGACAAGCTAACAGTGATATTAAGTTTAAGGAAACAAACATAGTATTAATTAATTATTTGATTGCAAGTTACAAGTTTTATTTTTTAAATTAGTTTAATGTTCTTTTTGTTTGACATTTAAGAAGTTTAGTTTGTTTCATTTGGCACAAGTCTAACTCCATATTCCTCTTTTTTTTCCATTCAAAAGGACAAAGACAAATTTGGGAATGACGTCACGTTTCTAGCCCGACCTCTTCCTGTGGAGTACCTTATCATAGATGTGAGTACAACATATTAGCACATGTGTGTGTTTCAGTTGTTTTGATTTAATTTTTAGCATCTGTTTTTAATACAATGTGCTGACATTGCCTTGTGTTTCTCTCTCACAGATAACCACCACTTTTCCAAAGGACCCTCAGTACACCTTCTGCTCCACACAACGCTTCCCCATCGAGAATCGTGAAATCTTTGGAGAGACACAAGTGAGTCATTTAGAGATAAAGTCCTGATGATCTAACCCACCTCACGATGAAGAGATTAAATAATGACCCCAAAGAGCGCCAATATTAAGTAATACATTTGCTTTTGTTGAATGATTTAGTTAATTTAGAAAAATTGAGTTTGGGAATTATTCCTCTTTGTGTTGGGCCTAGCTTGGCACAAAGACTGGCTGCTTAGTCAAATATTTGCCGTAATTAAGTAAAAATAAAAATCTCCAGGCCTTCAAACTAAACTCAATAGTTGTTGTACATTGTTTTAACTCAAACTCAGCGTCTCTCAAGATGCATTCATGTACACTCGGGAAATATCAATACTTCAACTAAACAGAACAGGATCTGGCATAATCTCTTACACATAACAGTAACGTGGCCCAGTTTGACACATTAGTAACTGTTGCAAATAAATATTGAAGCAGACAGTGAAATAAAAAATAAAATAAAAATCTCCAGGCCTTCAGACAAATCTCAATAGTTATCGTACATTGTTGTAACTCAAATCAGCAAAATGTGGGTCAGTAAATGAGCTTCCTACCTAATACTAGGGCCCTAAATTCCATTTTTCCCGTTTTAATTTGAGTGAATCCTGTTTTTTTACCTTTTACTCTTATTTTACTAATAAAAACAACAGTTCACCTGACACATAGAAGTCCTTGGGGAACTGCTCAGCTCTGTACTGAGGGGTTAGTCTCGAGTTTTCGAAGTTTTTTCGCAGAC